>NC_047661.1:63325825-63632387 GCF_011762505.2 Arvicanthis niloticus | reverse complement strand
GAAGTCCCACTTCCTCTGGGTTCTGTGAGATTGGGGGCAGAGCTGCCGCCCGAGATCTGCCAAGAAATCTTTTAATGCTGTTGGGCACAGTTAAATCTACAAGTGCAATAAATAAACCTGGACCTTACTGCTTACTATAGCAAAAACTGAGTGCTCCAAAGACCTAAATATAAGGGCTCAAGCTATAATTCACTCAAAAGGAAACACAGGTGTGTATTTTTCTCTCCTTGGATTAGCCAGTATGATATAAACAACAAAAGAAAATATCCTTGAGTTTTATTAAAACTGAAAACTTTTTTCAAATATCAAGATAGTAGAAAGATAAATAATGAGAAAAAATGTTCTATTTGACAAATAGGCAATATCCAAAATATATAAAGAACTCATAATTCAGTAGTAAAATCATCAAAATGCCAGCTTAAGTGGTCAACAGATTAAACAAATGTTCTTTCACAGAAATAAACAAATGGCAATTAAAACACAGCATTGGTCAGTAGCAGATCAGAACCATAGTGAAATATCTGTTCATATCTGAAATTTTCCCCTATTTTTAATTTAATGTGTCTGGGTGCTCTGCCTGTGTGTATGTCGATACACCATGTAAGTGAAGAGTCCATGGAGGCCAGAAAAGGGTATCAGATTCCCTGGAACTAGGGTTATAATTGGTTATGAGCTGCCATAAACCCAGGTCTTCTGAGAGGGCAGCCAGTGCTCTTAACCATTGTTGAGTCCCAGATGGCTACAGTTTTGTTTTTGTTTTGTTTTTAAGATCACAAATGTTGGTGAGGATGTGGAGAAATTGGAACCCTTGTGTAGCTTGTAGGATTACCAATGCAAAATGGTACAGTTACTTTAAAAAGTAAAGGTCGGGTATGATGGCACACACTTAGAATCCTGACACTTTGGAGCAGAGGCAGGAAGATTGGCAGGTTTAAGGCTAGCCTGATCTATATAGTGAGTTCCAGGTGAGCCAGGAACTTAAGGTAAGACCCTGTCTCAAAGAAACAAAGACCCCCATTTCAAATTATTCATTCCTTAAAATACTACAGACCATGCAAGTCAGCCACTCTGTTTCTTACAAGAGAATTACAAGTATGTTCAATGCAAGTATTGTTTAGATTAGTGGAAATGGCCCAATGTCTGTCAGCAGACAAATGGGTAAGCAGATTGTGAAATGCATTTTACTATAAAAACAATAGGTATTGATGAACCCTGAAAACACTGGTGTATGGAGAGAGCCAAATGCGAGAGAATACATGTTTCCTTCACATGAAGTATCACCACAGGGAATGCCATAAGATGGAAAGCAGATGGGTGATTGACAGGGCCTAGAGAATGGGGGATGTTGTCTGCTTTGTGTACATGGTTTCCTATTGTTGATAAGATGTTCTGTAATTAAGACAGTGATGATGATTGTAGAATCCACTGATTTGATAAGGTAAAAATCTGTCTTTTATAACTTATGTTATTTTCAATAAAAAAAAATAAACATCAGAGCTGGGAGAGATGGCTCAGAGTTAAGTTCTTCTAGGAGACCTAGGTTCAATTCTCAGAACTCATGTGGCAGCTCACAACTGTCTGTAACTACAGCTGCAGGAGCTCTGATAACATCACACAGATATATATACAGGCAAAACACCAGCACACATAAAATAAAAATAAATTATTTTAAAAAGTAAATGTCAGCGGGACACGGTGGTGCATGCCTTTAATTTCAGTACTCAGGAGGCAGAGGCAGACAGATGTTTGTGAGAAAGTGGGTCCCAGGATATTAAGGGCTGTTACACAGAGAAATCCTGTCTCAAAAAACCAAGCAACAAACAAAAAAGTCCTCATAAGTAATATTTATGCGTGCTTGGTCATGGCATTGTTATGTTCTATCTAAGGTGACTTGAAAGATATTTGTACAGATACGTTTAGTAGCAAAACACGTATTCATTACTTTAAATTTTTTGTTTTTGAGAGAAATTCTTATGTGTAGTCTATGCTGGTCTCAGACCTGAGATCCTCCTGTCTCTGCCTCTAGCATGAAGTATCAGCCATGTGCCTGGCTAAGATTATATATGTAACATATAAAGCAAAGTCAACATTTCCTCCTATGGGCTTACTTTCTTGCCTCTAAAATGTTTATTTTGTTTTTGAGACAGTCTCTTAGAATGCACTCTGTACACCAGTCTGGTTGGGAACTTTCAGAGATCCTCCTGCTTCTGTTTTCTAAGTGTTGGGTTAAAGGTGTGAAACACTATGCCTGGTTTTGTCTCTAAAAGTTTTTAAAGTCAGATTTATCATAGTGTAAGAATATATACAATAAAACTCTTAGCACTAAATTGTTTTTATCATCTGATATGGCAAGTTGTTCTAGAAACATCTCATTTAAACCTGTACTTTAGAGGCTGGCAAGGTATCTTAGAGGATGAAAATGTTTGCCACCAAGTCTGAAAACCTTTGCAAGAAGTCCTCTGACCTCCACACCTGTGCTGTGCTACCCCCCATAAACAAGCAAACAGATAGACAGACAAATAAAGTATATAGAATAAGCCTGTCCTTTAAAGAAGTCAGTATAGTGGTGATTGAGATTTAGAAAAGGAAAGCTGCTCACACTGTCTTTCTGTTCTTTACTGAATGTAACTATGAATAACCTTCAATTTTCTTGAGCATTTGAGCAGGTTTTTAAGATGCAGTGTTAGAGTACTCTTTGAGCTTTTTCATGGTAATTTCTAATATATGTGTAACTTATAATACACTGGTTCATATCCGTAGAGGGTTGGAGGTAGTTTTATATGTATAAATAACTTCATATTATTTCATCTTTTTTTTTTTTTTTTTTTTTTTTTTTTTTTTAGGTCAAGCAAATAAAGTAGCTAAAGAAGCCGCCAATCGATGGACTGGTAAGTAGGACAGTGATGACAGTGAAGGCTCCACCATGGTGTGCAGTCCAGTGCCTTCACACCAGTTATGACTCGTCTGTATAAAAATATATTTCTGTGAGGCCAACAGTAGCTCCAAGTTTAATTTATGTCTGACTTTTCCTAAGCTAAGTTCCTGGTGACTGAACTTATATATCTAATGAGGTGTACTTGAAGTTCCATGTGGTTTTGCTTTTCTTTGGTACTGGGGGTACCAAAGCATGAGGCTTCACACATGCCAGGTGAACACCCTCCCGTTGATCTGTATCTGCAGCCTACAGTTTCATGGATTTGAATTTATAATCCATTCGGGAGTTTCATGGAATCCTGAAGGTTTGTCTTCTTGCAAGTAAGAAGAGCTAATGTGTTGTGAGGGCTCTTTGCTGCTTTGCTGTTGTGAGTCTGTGGTGTGTTCTCATCTTATCTCTGTGGTCATCCTCAAGGTAGATGTGATCAGTGCCCCTCAGTGTGAAGACAGTCAAGGTCTAAGGGGTACAAGGCCACAATGCATTGTGCAACAGGAATTAGACCAGCTTTCTGATTCTTCACTGAAAGCCTGCTTTCCTTTTCTGATCTACATCTAAGAAGTAGGAGTTAATGGGGCACTGTGACACCAGGTGTGGTGGCGCCTGCCCACAAGCTTAGCAGTTGGGAGGCTGAGGCAGGAAGACCCTGAATTTAAGGTTGGCCTGGACTCCAGTGGGATTCCATCCTGTGTCAATGCTCTTCCAATGAGTTCTGTGTGCCCTAAAGTGTAGGAGGAAGTAATGATAGTTGTGATTTATACACAAGTGTGATTGATAAGATTAAGCTTGCCAGAAGTACCACTGATGTTTCCCACTATACGATAATAAAATGGTGGTGACTGAGATTCTCCACCTGGGGACAGTCTAATGCTTCCCATGTATTAGTCCTTATCACTGTGCTCCCAGGGAGGTTATGTATAGGGCTCAAGCAGAGACAGGAAGAATTTAGGAGGCTGTCGAGTCTCAGGTTAGCCTTGGAGAGCAGGCATGTGTGCCAGTTTCCTGCTGCTGGTTCAGGCTTGGGTTTCACAGAATATTTAAACCTCATTTTCCCTAATCCATTTTATAATAAAATAAATAGTATTAATGACTATTTAAGTATTAATGACTCTTTAGCCTCCTAATTATCAGTCTATCTAATCTATATCTATCTATCTATCTATCTATCTATCTATCTATCTATCATCATCATATATTTATCTTTATTTTATTTATATTTATTTTATTATGAGGTGTTTCCTAAACAAAATAATGCTTTAGTGAAGAAAAGAGAAGAGAAAAAGAGCAGACATTGTGTCAGGTCAAGTGTAAGTGAGAAATCCATTGTTAGGCATGGTGATACACATCGGTAAATCCAGGCACTCAGTAGTTGGAGCAAGGAAACCAGTCTTGGCCACTACTGGTCAGTAGTGAGTTCAAGGATAACCTGGGCTACATAAGACTTTCCCAAAAATGCTAAGAACAATAACAGTGATAACAAATGTAATATATAGTTTTAAGAAAGATAAAATTTTGAGTGTGCAAATGAAGCAAGTGGCCTTATGGATTAAAGATACGATGGTCAGGGGCTGAGATGGGTGAGGACCTAAATTAGACCCGAGTGGCAGAAGGTGAGAACTGACTCTGACCTCACATCACCATGCACCATCACACACATACGCTCACTCTGCCCCTACCACACCACATAAATAAAAGTGTATGATTTTCCTTGTTGTTTACAAGGAACAACACAGCAAGCAGTGAGAAGAGCAGCACATGTGTGGCAGAGGGAAGCCACCCCAATGCCTCATTTGCTCCCTGACCCTTTGAGCTTTTCTGAACTTGTGTTCCATCTTGTCACTGTGAATAATGCCTGCTTCTCATTTTGAGGGGACTGAATAAGAGTCTGAAAGCTACTCTCTTCAGATGGTATTTCAGATATGCGCTTCCCTTTCCCTTGTTCCCCAGTTCACTGTAAGTTCTAGTTAAGTAAGCAACTATAAGTTGTTTGCTAACTTATCATAAATTTCCAAAATTATCATTAGAAAAACTGTGGGAAGAACTTTTCTTTATGGTTAGCTGCAAACAAAACAAAAACAACAACAACACCCTGAGAATTTGAAAAATTATAGAAGGAAAGTTTTTGGGTTTTGTTTATTTTTAGATAGGATTTCTCTGTATGCAGCCCTGGCTGTTCTAGAATTCACTCTGTAGACCAAGCTGGCTTTGAACTCAGAGATCTGCTTTCCTCTGCCTCCCAAGGACTGGAAGGGATGCTCTTGTGATAACAGAATTTGTTGTTCAGAACTGTGTTTCCCATGCTCTGAATGTGGCCTAGCTGGCAGGCCGTTCAGCCTGCACAAAGCTGAGCTGGATCTCAGCTCCAAATATGACTGCATGGTAAAAACACTTCCAAGCTCAGCCCTATGGAGGTAGAGGAAGAAAGGTCAGTAATCAGTGCCGTCTCACACTGTACGGTCTTTCTCATGCTAGCTCAGGCTAGCGACCCTCTTTAATTCCCACTGAAGTCTGCAGCTTGCTCATTTCACATAAACATGTGTTAGGAAAAGATGAAGATAAAAGATAAAGTGAATTACACTTCAGAAAAACCTCCTTGACTTCAAAGTGGTACTTATAGCAAAAATTATACTAGGTATCAATTAAAGCCTAGTTTCTTTTTACCCAACAGTACCCTTGAACTGTATCTAGAACTAAGAACATCCAGACTAGAGAGATGGCTCAGTTGTTAAGAGCACTCACTGCTCTTGCAGAGGACCCAATTTTAGTTCCCAATTGTAGTTCCACCTACATGGAAGCTCATAAACCCCTGTTTAACACCAGTTCTAAAGTACTCAACACACTGTCCTGGCCTCCAAAGGCTCCTGTATGCATGTGGTATAAATAAACTCATGCAAACACATACTCCAGGCTTAGTTTGGGTGTTATTGCTGGGAGAGACACCAGGACCAAGGCAACTCTTATAAAGGGAAACATTTACTTAGGGCTGGCTTACAGCTTCAGAGGTTTAGTCTATTATCATCATGGCAGGAAGCATGGCATCATACAGGTACACATGATGCTGGAGGAGCTGAGAGTTCTACATCTCAATCTGCAGGCAACAGAAGGAGACTGTGTGCCATACTGGGCATGGGCATAGCTTTAGTATATGAGAGACCTCAAAGCTTACCTCCAAAGTGACACACTTCTTTCAACAAGGCTACACCTCCTAAAAATGCTTCTCTCTATGGGCCAAGCATTCAGACACATGAGTCTATGGGGACTATACCTATTCAAACCACCACAATATAATAAATAGCATAGTGTTTTATTTTGTTTTTATGTATAATAAATACATAGTGTTTTATTTTGTTTTTTGAGTTTCTTTGTGTAGTCCTGGTTGTACTCTGTAGACCAGGCTGGCCTTGAATTTAGAGATTACCTTCCTCTGCCTTCCCAATGCTGGGACTAAAGGTATGTACCACTGATCAACTTTTAAGAATATAATATATTCTGATTATGGTTCCCTCCCAACTCCTCCTAGAATTCTTCCTACTTCCCCACCCACTTAAATCCATATCCTTTCTTTTTCTCTCTCATTAGGATACATAGAGACATCTAAGAAAATGATGATAAAATAAAAACCAACTAGAAGAGGACAAAACAGACAAACAGAAGAAAAACCAAAGAAAAAATTCAAACACATAGTCATAGAGACACATTTGCACACACAGAAATCCCATAAAAACAAAACCATAAATCAAAATATATAATATTTTAAAAGAGAGTATTGTCTAAGAATTCAATATTTTAGTTTATAGAATGAGAGCTAGCCCAAGGTTTTAAATGTGAATGAACTGCTATCTTGTTAAAGTTTTTTGACACTTTACATCTTATTTAACAAGTTACATCATAATAAATTCAGGTAGTAGAGACTTTGTTTTCTGTCCTTCGAATCAAAAGACATCTTAGTGCATGAGGTGGATAGAGTTCACCGCAAAAAATCCTGCCCACCTTATTCCTATGTTGATATTAAGTATAAAACCATATGAATTAACAGGAATTCTATAGGTACTAATGTTGTTTCTTTTAAAAGAGTGGTCTTTACCCACTCATAAAATTCTATGCATTTGGAAAATTATTTGATAGGGAATGTATTTTCAGGAGATATAGCACTGTTTTAAGAAGGCAGACCTTCAGTGGCCTGAGGAAGGTGTTGACCAGCATCTTTTGTTTTTAGTGTTTGGATGTTTTCTTGTCCTTAATGTGAACCAGAAGCTCCTTTCTTCAGAGATGCTGAATATCTTGCTTTGGTACCTCTTTTCTCCTCTCTTGACTCAGGTTCACAGCTTCATCCCACAAGCACCTCTGCTGTGTGTCCTTGTTTCCTGGAAGTTCTTCCACATTCGTGTAGCCCTTCCTAGAAGGCATGTAATACTTCCTCTTTTTCCTCTGACATACATACAATTTTAGAATTGTTTGGAGCTACAATAATGGTGTTTCTTCTTGTGTCATCTCGAAGGCATATATTCTGCACATCCTGTAGTCTCTGTGATTCTTGGAATCAGCCGGGCTTTGCTGACTGCAGACACTAATAAATTAACACAACCTTAGCAGATCCTGGAGTATCTCATGTTTGGAAAACATTCTCAAGTTATGAAAAATTAAGGTTCATTTTAGGTTGCTATGAGGAATAGATTTTTAAAAATTCTATTGTTAGGTTTCTATAACACATTCTTATAAAAACAGTGATATTTTGTTAGCACGATTGATTCTTTAAAGAATTATATATACATATACAAACACACATATACAGACATACACACATACTTGTGTGTGTGCGTGTGTATGTGCGTGTGCCTGTGTATGTATATGTATACAATACTAACCAGACCAAAAGACTATTCAGTTCAGTGCCTTTCTTTCCAGCTAGGATACAGTACTGTTCGTTTCACATGAGGTAGTAGTATTTATTCTAGAAAGAAAATTGAATTCCAAATTTATATTTATTTAATACTTAGAAACAAGTCCATGGGAATAGTTTATCAAAGAAAGCTCCAGTTCCATGTATTGATTTGCAGGATGGTAGATTATAGACTACAGAGTAATTTAACAGCAGAAATGACTACTCTCAGCAATCTGAAGGCTTGGGTCCTGTTTCCTCTTAGGCCATTCTGCCTTGTACATGGCTGCCTTCTAAGTCCTCCCATCTTCTTTCCTGCCAACCAATGGTCTATCTCTCTTTATGTCTTAATTATAAAGATACAGTCAGGTTTTGCTAGGGTTTACCTTAATGACTTCATTTTAAGTCAGTAATCTTGTTTCAGAGATTCTGCTTCTAGAACATTGTAAGCTGGGTGGTTGGTGGCCAGGAGGAGGAATGGCATGATATGGCCTCAGTGCTTGGAAGGTCTTGCATCTTTTATTCATTTTTTTACTATGAATGCACTATACTCTAAAAGACTTGGAAAACCTGCACCATTGTTGTTGTGTTTGTGGAAAGCATTTTAATTAAATGTTAATGTAATTTACGAGAAATATATAGATTGAGGGGTTGAGGAAGACTGTCATTCTTATGCGGTGGGGCAGCTGCCTTTGAACACTGGTGCTGTCCTGCAGTCCTTGCTGCCAAGCAGTGATGCTTGAGTGGTAGGCGTTGCCTCGCTTTTGTTACTGCACTGGGGTAAAGATCCTTATCTCAAAATCTTTTATACAATTGGAGGTTTCCCCTTCAGGGTAAACTTCTTTAACCAGGTACAACCCTTTTTTCAGTAGTACAATACAAATTCACGGTAAGTATGCCGAGGACACATCTGTTTCTGTGTTATTTTAAGAGGAGAACCCTTTTCACCCCTCTCACCTAGTCCCTCAGGCTGGCCTGATTGTCTGGAAGCTATTACTCAGACTGGAAGGACAGAGGTCTGGAGAAAAAGTGCTCCCGTTGAGAGCAAGAGCAGCTGAAATTGTTGAGGGAATGGAGCCTGGCCTCTGTAGAAATGTGAGAGACTCCAGGAAGCTGTCCTGTCTGTAATGTTCTCCCTCAGCATTCTTAAGGAGCAAACCACTTATTTTAATATATCTGAGAGTCAGCATGGATACAAATAATTAGATTGGGATGTTTTATGATTGTGTGTTTAATTCTCAAAAATATTTTTCTGGTTTTTTTTTTTTTTAGATAACATATTTGCAATAAGATCCTGGGCCAAAAGAAAATTTGGGTTTGAAGAAACTAAAATTGATAAAAACTTTGGAATTCCAGAAGACTTTGACTACATAGACTAAAATGTTTGGTGCTGAACAAGGGTCTGTGAGCTTGTGAATATGTCACATTTTAAACATCTAACTAATGTTACCCAATTATCATCTATCTGTTAATTGTTTATCATTTTGTAGCTTTAAATAAAGGATGTTTTCTGCTTTTTGGTAACTGTCTCCCACAGTACTCACTAAAGCAGAGTGGAGCAAACAAAGCCACCCATCCCAGTTAAGTCAGGTGTACATGGGATTCTTCAAGAGCAAAGACAACATGATAGAATGTCTAAGTTTCATTCAAATACTAAATACTGAATCAAAGACAGAGAGAGAAAGAGACAGAAATAACCTTTAAACCCAAAAGGTTGTTTCACTTTATTGCAATACTTGGTGGAAGCATTTATGACTGGCATTCAGTTTGCTGCTACATCTTTGCAAATTTCAAATGAGAAAGTGCAGCAAATTGTTGTACCTTCAATTTAGAATTATAATTCCTCAGACATGGAGACTGCTTTCTTCTAATGCTTAGTACCTTTCTGCTGGAAAGAACAAGCCCATGGCCCACTATCTTAATTTATGCCCTTTCAGAAGATGAAATGTCTCTGTTTCTTAGAGCACATAAAACATTGTGATTCTCTGCCAACCTATTTTTTTTTTTTTAAAAAAAGAAAAAGTTTAGCTTAGTCATTTGAAGTATTTGCAGACACTATAAATTAAAAGACAAAAGCCAGTATGGCAGGGTCCACTACACATGCCTTAATATCGTCACACTGTTCAACTTTGGTCTTCTTTAAGTTACTTGAGCCAAGTGCTCCATATGTCTGAAATGACCCAAATGGCGTCCAGGCCATTTGCTAGTGAATCAGGCCTTTGTGTTTTCAGGAGTTGCTCTGGGCCTACTTAATCCCTTCCTGGTTGTGGGCGGTGCAGATGGGTCCACCTTTGTTCTTGGAGCCAGTTTATGTTGCTAGGGCAACAGATCTTTTTACTAGGTGAAGAATTTGATGTATGAAATAAAAGAATAGAGCTTAGCGTGGTCCCTCATGCTTTTAGTCATGGCACTTGGGATACTGAGGCAGAAGGATTGCTGTGAATTTGGGACCAGCCTGGGCTGCAAAAGAAAATTAAAAAAAAAAAAATTTAAAAAAAAAATACAATACTATACAGTACTAAACATGGACATTCTTGAGAGTTTTCAGAACTAACTTACTAATTTATTGCTTCCCTGTTTAAAGTGTTTCTATAGTCAAAAAAAAGCCTTTTCCTCCTAATTGCTGAGGTGCTATTTTGAAAGCAGGTAACTCGTGATTTGGATCTTCAGGAGGATGGTAGGAAGGGAGTCAGGTGGGGAGCATTCATGAACTAATGAGATTGTGGCCCTCCCTCAGCCACAAATGCACTGGTAAATGGTTAATAGATGACTCTGAAGGAGGCTTGGCCACTGAACACAGTGTTCGTTGTGTTGTTGTGTTACAAATATGCCTGTAGGTGGTTCATCCTGACAATGGGATGGTAGTGCAGAAAGGAGGAAGGTGGCATGCCACCTAGGTGTGGCATGCTCTCGTGTAGTGTTCTTGTCATTTCTGGAAGTTTTAAAAACATTTTATTTATGGGGGCAGGCAGGGCATGCCACAGGTATACACTGTATAGATCTAGGGCAGCTCGGAGGATCGGCTCTCACCTACTTGCCTTGTTGAGTTAGTCTCTTGTTGTTTCTGTCTCTCCTTGTATTCCCTGCTTCTTAAGAGCCTCCAGGTAACTCCTCTGTGTCTATTTCCCATCTTGCTGCAGACTGCTGGCTTGTAGCCACATGCCACCATGGCCAGTGTTTTTGGTTTGCTTTTGTTTTTTGTTTTTGCTTTGTTTTGTTTTTTAAATGTGAATTCTGGGGATTGAACTCAGGCTTATGTACCAAGTGCATAGCCCAGCTGGCCTCAATTTATATAGTTGAGGGTGACCTTGAACTCTTGGTTCTCTTGCTTCAACCTCATAAATGTTGAGATTACAGGCATGTACCTCATGTCTAGTTCATGTGATATTTCCACCCTTCGTATGCAGTAGATACAAATAATCTAAAGAACAGTATTGGTAACAAAATGTAGGGAAATAACTAGGAAATGGTAAATTTTTAGTTTTATTACCCTTTCATAAATACAGTAAAGTCTATTACAGATTTTATACCTGATCTTTTTGATGGCTGTTTAAAAACCAGAACACTATGAGAATACCTGACCAGTTCTGTTAAGCTGTAAGAATACTTTAGGTTTCACTGTTGTGAAGAGCTGGAGACTAGGCCATTGGTTCAGGAGCACTCTAGGGGATTTGATAGTTTTAGGCTGCTTTTTTTGCCAAACTGAAGATGTCTGAGGTACAACTTGAGTTGGCCTGGAATCATGTTACAAGTGATCTAGGACCTAGCTCAACTGAATAAATCCTGCAGTCCTTGGGAATCTTGGTATCTTCAGTGAGTCCTGAAGCTTTAAAGTATTGGAGAGCTGATATCCACCTACCCAACCTCCTTCATATGTTATCTTGTATATCTATCTCTCAAATAGTATCTGTTCCAATTTTAAGAGATTCTAAAAGGAAAATAATTGTACAGAATACTTGTATTCTGACAAGTCTCATCATTGTCCCAGGTCAGATCACATCATTGAAATGACCTGTAGAGATTGGACAGGGGCCAAGGACTCTGTGCTAAATGAAGTGTATATGAGTTTCCCTCTGATGTTTGTTATGTCACTGGTAGTGTATAAGTTCTTGGTCTGCCTCCGGTGGATGCTACTACTCTTAACTTTATCATATATATCTTTAGGGAGCTAGAAAATAAATACAGCTGGCAGGCCCAGCAGAGGCACGAGTGCTTCTTAGCACAATGGTGGGAGCTGAGGCTGCTGAAGAATAACAAATGGTAGAGCCTTGTCTCCCAGCGATCCGGGCGCTCAATTCAGAGAGCAGCTTCCTAGATGTTTCTATGCCAGGAGGAGCTGCCCCACTTAGTGGATTATGCATAATATACTTACCCAAGACTGGCCTCTAAGAAAATGAGGACGATGTGACAAGAGGTCAGTCAGTCAGGTGCTGGACTCTTCTGGGGTACTGGAGGTTGAATTTCAGGGTGAACGTAAGTTGGTAAACTATCACCCTGAAAGGTAAATTCAAAGTTACACACATACCTTATTTTACTGTCTTTTGTACTTTTTAAGTTATAAATAAGAATGTAAAATGGAGATTATGAGTAGATTATAAAGCCAAAAATATTTGCTTTTTGACCTTTTACAGAAAAAAGTTTGCTTATTTCCAACAAAAGCTAAACCTTGGCAGCATGTAGACTAGATGTGATCTACAAAAATGGATTTAATTCACCCAACCATTCATTGTGTGTGTGTGTGTATGTGTGTGTGTGTGTATGTGTGTGTACAGAAGTCAATACCAAGTATCTTTCTCTGTCCCTATCTCCCTATGTGCCCTGTTTTTTAAAATTATTATATTTTATCTTTTTTTTTTACAGTCCAGTCATTATCCCCCTCCTCCCCGTCTGCCCTCTGACTGTTCCTCATCCCATACCCACCCCACCACACCCCCACTCCAACCCCACCAGACCTCTCCACTCCCTGGGGCCTCAAGTCTCTCTTTCACTGGGGCCAGACCAGGCAGTCCTCTGCCATATATGTGTCTGGGGCCTCATATCAGCTGGTGTATGCTGCCTGGTTGGTGGCTTAGTATCTGAGAGATCTTGAGGGTCCAGGTTAATTGAGACTGCTGGTCTTCCTATAGGGCCGCCCTCCTCCTCAGCTTCTTCCAGCTTTTCCCTAATTCAACCACAAGGGTCCCCAGTTTCTGTCCATTGGTTGGGTGAGTATCTGACTCTTTCAGCTGCTTGTTGGGCCTCTCATGGGCAGTCATGCTAGGCTCCTGTCCGTAAGCACACTACAGCATCAGTAACAGTGTCAGGCCTTGGAGCCTCTCCTTGAGCTGGATCCCAATTTGGGCCTCTCACTAGACCTCCTTTCCCTCAGTCTCTTCTCCATTTTTGTCTCTGCGGTTCTTTTAAACAGGAACAATTCTGGGTCAGAGTTTTCACTGTAGGGTGGCAACCCCATCCCTCCACTTAATGCCCTGTCTTTCTACTGGAGGTAGACTCTACAAGTTCCCTCTCCCGACTGTATGCCCTGTTTTTGTTTGTTTGTTTTCTTAAGACAGGGTCTCTTTACAGAACTTGGAGCTTACTGTTCATCTATTGGCTGGCCATTGACACTCCCACCCCGTCCCAGCCCTCTCCACCTGTCTCTGCCCCAAAGTGCTGAGGTTGCAGATACATGCTGGGAATCTGAACTTAGGTCCTCATGCATGCATAGCAGGTGCTCTAACACTGATCCACAGCCTCAGCCCCTATTTTATTTTAAATCAGTCGCTAACATATTCAGGCTACATGGTGTCTCATTAAAATTGAGACTTTTCAGCTTCTTTTGGAAACGGGATGATTAATAATACTACTGGCAGCAAACCAGGGGTGGAGAATGGCACTGACTCTAAGATTCTAAGGAAGAGAGTTCATTCCCCAGAGGAACACCACCAGCAGCACCCTCCCTGATCACAGTTCATTCTTCCCTAAGTCCAAAGTTGACAAATTTACTTGAAATTGAACATTAATTTCAAGTCCAGAAAGCTTCTTGACATTTCGCATTAAATTTGTAGATTAACTCAGAGCAACTCATCTAAGAAAAAAAGGATGTTTCTGTAGTCAAGTATTCTTTGGTGTTCTTCCAGTAATAGTAATTTTGTTGTTTTTCCCTTGTATTTTTATGGTCCTTAAGTGTATTTGGGGTATTTATTTTTTTTTCCATCTACGAGGAATTTTCTCTTGCATTTTATCCTGGCATTATTTACATGCTTAAAAGTGATTGGTTTTGCATATTAATCTAATTTTATTAGTTGTTGTGGTAATGAGGATTGAACCTGGGGGAGTTCAAATGCTAGCACGTAGAAGCTCCTCATCAGGCGCCTGTGTGTAAGTTTATGCTTGTTGCCCTAGTCCGTTATCTGTACATCCAAACTCAACCCTCTAGGTAATTTAGAAAGAAGATTTAGTTAGCTCATGGTACTAGAGTCTGGGAAGAGGCACAGTGCCAGCATCTGCTTGGTATTTGGTGAGGTATTCTCCGTCTCTTTCTCTCTGTTTCTCTCTCTGTCTCTCTTTTTTTTTCTCTGTGTCACTCTTTCTGTATCTTTATTTCTCTCTCTCTCTCTCCCTCTCCCTTTTCCCTCCTTTCTCTTCCCTTTCCTTCTCTCCTTCCTTCCCTCCTTCCCTCTCCTTTTTCTTCTTTGGGGTTTTTGCTTGTTTTGTTTGTTTGTTTGTTTGTTTGTTTTTCAGACAGTTTCACTATGTAGCTCTGGCTGTCCTGGAACTCACTATTTCAACCAGGCTAACCTTGAATGTATAGAGATCTACCTGCCTTCACCTCCCAAGTACTAGGATTTAAGGCATGCACCACTATGCCCAGCTCCAAGATAAGACCTTCCTCCTGCATATAGAGATATGAGTTCAGGTGCTGGTTTGATGCTATGTTCGTTGAGCAAAATGTGATGCTTGCAAGCATGGGTTCTTGGCCAGTTTTATAGTACCAGGTATTTCTTCTGTGGAATGGGCATTAAATCCAAACAAAGTGGTGGGTTACTCCCATAACATCTGTACCATTATTGCACCTATGGGCATAGTTTGCCAGCTTACTCAATTCACAGGGTTCACAGCTGGGTAAGATTGTAATGACTTTTTTTTCTCTAAGCAGCCTGCATAGCACCTTCCAGTACTATGAAGGCTGGCCATCGAGGAGGAAGCTTCCTGGTCAGTATCAAGTTGGTTTCTGCGACACGCTACCTCGCCGATAAGGAGCACATCACACTCAAGATTCTTCTGACAGCGTCTTTTATTGTTACAGCTCTTTTAGTTAGAAGGATGCAAGATGGAGAACAAAGGAAGGACCCCAAGCCCCAGAATGTACTGACTTATATACTATCAAAGAGACATGATCTGTCCTCATTGGCTTACAGACTGGGGTCTCATTTACATATCCACTGATAGTACTATCAGTGGGAAAATTCGCGCCTACGCGTGCGCACAGCTGCAGACACCAAGGCCAAGAAGAACCAGGAACAGGAAGCCAGCGCCATCTTATAATGGCGAACGTATAGCTACTTCAGCAAACGCAGCATGGCTCCTAACAGGTTTCTTCATGATTATAACCATAGAAGAACTTTTTGTTTATTTATGTTTTGAGTATTTTTAGACAGAATGCCTATTGAGTTTGTCAAAGGGTTTTCTTCCTCTCTGTCTGGAAAATGTTATGATCTTCTTAAATCCACTGAGGTAAAATGGTATTAATGTGTTTCTTATTGTATAACCATCCATATTTCCCTCGCAGAAAATTCTCTTGATTGCAGAGAGTTGTTGTCTTCATATGATGTTGAGTGTACTTACAATGTTCTTACGAAACATTTTTTTTATAAATTTAGTACTCATGTTTGCTTCCTAAAAAATATTTGGGTATTTTATCATTTCATGTGTTCCTAAACAGTTTGTGCAATATTGGGAACATTCTGTTCCTGTAGTATTCAACTATAATTCTGAAACAACGAAAACAAAAGTTAGTCACTCCATGTGTATCACTGATACTGTTTGTTCCACCGAGGATGTGGTAGATATCATCACAGGTGAGACCACAGTTTAATTCACTCACTTGCTCTCTACTGTGTCTCATGAAGACATAATGGAAATTTGTTGAGCCAAGATTGGTGGACATTTGGTTTTCATCTTATTTCAGACTATATTGAAAGAACATTTCTAAACATATCTCTTGGCACATCTGTGGGAGTTCTGAGAATGAATTCCTTGACCAAAAAAAATTCTTACTCATGAAGAATTAATCTTCTAAAAGGAGCAGGAGACAGGCAGGGCGGAGTGGAGGTCTAGAGAAGAGGAAGGGCATGACTTCAGGCCTTGACCATCTCCACAGAAAAGCCATCTACAAGTAGTTGATCTCTAAGAAATTGTTTTGTTTATTTAAAAGATTTTTTTTAAAGTCAGCTGGGACTCTTATTGTGGACAATTTTGTATTTAGTTAGGTTTCATTAGTGGAAAAGTAAACATATGATTTTCCATGGTCACTAGGCTGAAGATTGGTGCTCGGAATTTAAAGCCCAAGTACTTTCTGAAAACACTCTCAAGTCACTTCTTCGCACCATGGAGACTGCATTTGATGCAGAAAGCCTGAGTTACTTTGGAAGCCTGGACTTGGAAGGCATCGTGTTTCTCATAACATTTTGAAAAGTAGCTAAGGGAACTTTTAAGTCATTTAAATCGAACAGATGTACATTTTTTGGTTCAGTTGTGGTTGTTAGCATTGTTTAAATAACCTGCCTTTTGCCTGTGTTTGTTTCCAAGGCTGGATGAGCTCTGGAGACCCACATCTGACTGGTTTGACCTTGCTCAGTGAATTTCCATCACTGCTATTAGTTTAATTCTTAGGTCAACTGGAACAAAATATTCTGCTTTTGCAAATACTTCAATAAAGTTAATTTGAAATGGGATTGAAATGGCCCATTTCATTCTTTTTAACAAACAAAAAAAGGCATATAAAATAATAGTAGTGTTTTCCTTAATGAATCCAGAAGAGGAGCTTCTTTTTTGGAACTGTGTCAATATTTCATGCAGTATGACTTTAGGGAATACAGTGTCTACATATCACAATTCTTTTGCTTAACCATGATCAAGTGTCTGAGGAGGTGCTTCAGCTTTTCTAGCAGATGGACATCAGCAGTGACAGTGATCATATGCGCAGTGTTAAGTGTATTATAAGATTCTCTTAGAAATAAGACGAGGGACTGGAGAGATGTCTCAGTAGTTAATGCTCTTCCAGAGGTCCTGAGTTCAACTCCCAGCAACCACATGGTGGCTCACAACCATCTGTAATGGGATCTGATGCACTCTTCTGGTGTGTCTGAAGACAGCTACAGTGTACTCATATAAAATAAATAAATAAACCTTTAAAAAATGAAATCAGACTAGAACATTAGAACCAAATATAATCTGAAAGACAGACGGCTTTCCCACTGTTTGGCAGAAGCTCCCCAAGACCATGTTGATTTTCATCCCTTTCGGCCCTGTAGGCCCGGAGCACCTCACCCAGTATTTGACATGAAAGGGTTACATGCTAATCTGCAGCCTCAAATGGCCTCTCACAGCTGCTATCAGCAATTGTACTGTAACTTATAACTGGCCTGATTCCAGCAGACTATCAGGCAGCTGTTATTGTTGAGGCAGTTTTTCCCTTCAGTCTTTTCAACTGTGTCAAATGGTTGCCACTCAGGCCTCCTCCTCACTCAACGACACTTTACTTGATTTGCCCTAGTAGTATTTTGTGTTTTGCTTTAATCTGAGCCTTTCCTGCACAGTTGGACTTCTCAATCTCACCACCGTCCTTTTCATCCCACTTCTATTCTAGACCAGACTCCACTGTTGCTGATGACAGACCTGCTGGGTGCTAGCAGGATGCTTCAGCATCTCTTCCCAGTGTCTGATTCCTGTGTTGCCTGATATTTTTCTTGACACATCTCCACATTGTTTCATTACACTTAATTTTCCAAATAAGAAAAATGCCATCTCTTCCCTTATTGTCCTGTTACTTTAAGGATCAGTGAAGTTGTTCAGGACATTTCTTGCACGTTACCCACATATATTTGATGCTTTTCTCCACTATTCAGAATGTTTGGCATTTACTGGCTCATCTTTGTAAAACTTGGTTTAGATACTGGTGATGCAAATGTAAACGAGCAGGTTCAAAGGTAGTATGAAGTATTGTGGCAAGATATAAGATCACACTGTTAACCCCGAGGTTGTGATAGTTACTGAAAAACAAACCTGGTTCTAGTTGTGGTCTGGCTCAGCCCCTTAGCACACACCTTTACTGGCTAGAATACAGACACGCCCTTAGTACACACCTTTAATCTCAAACAATAAAGGTAAAGTTAGTTTGTAGAATGAAGCACCCATGTGTGAAAGTGACATCTAATGGAGTGGCAGACAAAGTGACGAATCAGAGAAAGAGTTGACAGAACAGAATATGCCTGACTCTCAGGAGAAGAGAGAACAGACAGGCAACATAAGAGGGAGCAGTGCAAAGGGAGAGAGGAGGTAGTTTCACTTGGACAGTTATAGGGACAGGTTGAAGAGAGAGCAAGCTAAACAGGTAAAGACGGAATGAGCCAAAGAATGAGAAGGAGCCAGAAGAATAGAACAGATTGCCAGAGTTAGTATGAGGCCAAGCAGAGCAATCAGTCAGAGGCTGAGAAAGAAGCCCATTTCAATCAGTCAGCTTGAAGAGGACTTTGAGCCAGAACAGCTGAACTGAACCAGCCAGCCACAGTTGAGAAAGAACTAGAAAGTGTGAGCTTATTCAGCAGTAAGTCTCAAAGGCTGAAAATATTCTAGACCTAGTAAGATTGTTAGGACTCTAGAAGTTTCCAGGACTAGGCCAAGGTTAGCAGAAGGAGACAGTAAGCCTCAGAGAGGACAATTACATCAGGCGAATAATAGTTACTATAACAAAGTATATAAAGGGCTTTGGCGATGGCTCAGTCACCTCCTTTCAAGCCTGCTGACCTGAGTGTGATCCCTAGGATTCCCAGGGTAGAAGGAGAGAACCAACTCCTGAAAGTTGTTCTGGCATGTACACTTTGACATGTATGTGCCCACACATATATATGCACAAATGTTTTTTTTTTTTTTTTTTTAAGATTAAAGTATGAAGGAAGCCTAGGGGAACTTGTTACAGCATTGTTGGGTGGGAGCAAAACTCACAAAGCTAGACTCATTTTAAGGGTCTGGATCTATAGCTACAGCACCAACTCTGAGTGAGTGCATTTTTGGAAGTTACTGGACCCCAGGACTTGATACTTATTTAGAAAAGCCATAACCTTTAGTTTTATTGCATTTATTTTTAAATTTTATATGTTTACTATATGTTATTTTCCCTCTTCACCCCCTCTCATGTCTCATCTCTTTCTTAAATTTAAGGCACTATTTTAAAAAATTATTGTGTGTTGATACGTATTATATATATATATATATATATATATATATATATATATATATATGCCCCTCTCCATATGAATATAGATATAATTATAAATATAGTAACTTTAGACAAATATAAAATAGTACAATCCCTATGAGTTTTTCATTCACCCTTAGTGTTATTTATTCCTCTCCTCCTCTTCCTCTGTATTGTCCGAATCCACTCCCAGTTAAATTCTCCTCCAATTTTCCATTTCCCCTTCATATAACCTGCTTTTTATTTCCCAAACCCACCATCCCAACAGTCCCTTTAGTCTTCCCTGGTTTCTGTAGTTACTCTATGTTGTACACTCACGTCTGAGGATTTGGAGCTGGGAGCCCCAGGAGAGAAAGCCTGTGACGTTGGTCTTTCTAGATGTAGGTTTCCTCATCCAGTGTGACAGTTACTGGGTGCATCCATTAACCTGAAGTTTTCAAGATTTCATTTTTCTTTTAGCTGAATAGTATTTCATAGTATATATGTGCTATATTTTCATTACCAACTGAAGAACATTTAAGTTATTTCTATTTCCTAGCTATTGTGAACAGATCAGCAGTGACCCAGCTGAGCAGGTGTCCATGCAGGTGGATGTTGAGGCCTTGGAGTATATGATAAGGAGTGATATAGCTGGGTCATATGGTAGACTTAACTTAGATTTTTAAGAATTTTCCACACTGACTTCCAGAGTGTCTCCACCAGTTTGCAATTCTACCAAAGTGAATAAGTGTTCTCCTTTCCCCACATACTCACCAGAACTTATTGTAGAAGCTACACCTTTTAAACAAGTGTAATAATCTTAAATAACAAAATTGATACACATAAAGTAAGTTATTATTGCTCAAAATGTCTTCAGGCCATATAGTGTATCTTAATACAAGGAAATCAAATATATGCATGGTTATAACTACTAGTCTATCAACAGGAGAGGCTGATGGGGAGAGATTCCCCTTCCCTGTGGACACATTATTTGAAAGCAGAAATTCTAGAGGTGCTTGCTCCTTCTGATCCCAGCTTTCCCCTGTCCCCATTCTCTGCAGTGCTGAGCAGTTAAATTAGTTGTGTCTCTTCTTAGGGCATTGTTAGTATACCAGTGTTGCTTCCTGAGCCCTCTGCAGGCAGACCTTTTGAAGGTCACCCATTTAAAGTTTACTCCAGTCCAGTCTATTCCGAGGGGACTTCTACAGTAGTGCATGCTCACATGACCTGCCTGAAGCTGTCACCTAGTAGTTGTCATCCTTAAATTGGCTTTCCCTGTTCTGTTGGAATGTCTTGTAGCCATTAGGTTTCTAGAACCTTATCCTTGCATTGTCTGTATAGATGGCCTCTGTGGTCTTTTGCTCGATTGCTGGTATGATTAGAGCTATTGAACAGAGAATTGCACAGTGAGCGGTTGGAGATGCTCCGCTACTCCCTGGAACATGGTCCTCACACCTGAAACAAGTGGAGCTGGAGTAGAAGTTGAGTAGATCTCAGTCCTAGCTCTAAGTGTGAGTTTAGGTAAATTACTTAACACCCCCAAGCCTTCATGTTCCCCTTTTAAAGGCCTGTAAAAATGGTTTAGGAGATGTTCAGAGTATTTGCAGAGTTAGACAAAATAATGTGGACAGTGTTCTCTAGCACAGAGAATGCACTCAGCAGAGAACAGTCACACAGCAGATTCTTGCCAGAGATAAAGAAATCCCCACCAGTAAAAAAATACTATAGCTGGAGTGACTGTCATGGCTGCCCTCGGGGCCAAACTCCACCCAGGCTCCCTATACTCCTGCCAACCTCAGCACTCCTTCTTTTGGAATTCAGGCCAATAGAAGAGGGTTCCAGAACTTGGAACTTGGAAGTTGAAAACAATTTTCTTACAGAAAGGCATTGTTCTACTTTCATAAAATTTATAAAGTTTATTGTGTTACCTTTATAAAATTATTTACGGGCTCCTTTGGGCATATCTGGCAATCAAAGCCACCATGTCTAAAATTGTTTCTATGGGAAACTATGTTCCCAGCTCCTAACAACAGACGTAGAAATGAACTATTGGAATGTGTCTTATTTGGGGACAGTCTGTAGGTCACCATTTGTAGGTCAGCATTTGTGACTCATTGTCAGTGAAAGAGAAGTGGTATTTATTACACTGTTTCTGAAAACTACAGCACGTATATTTCTTGATGAGGTCATCAAGGGTCTAAAGTTATTTAAAGTAGCAACCATGTAAACCTATCACATTGTGTTGATATCTGGAATCTCATAGTCCAGCTATTAACCCAGCAAGTAAGATGCACTTACTATTTGGTCTTTAGACATCTTCAGAATTTACTATTTTTAAGGGAGGCAGAGCTTTGTGCCTTTGCATGCTCCTCTGTGGTTATATAACTGGGAGCTGAAACTGTCCTCCCTCCCCTTCCCCTGCTGGGAGACTTCTCTGCCCATGTTTGGTAACTGTTCCACAGCAGATTCTGAAACTGAATCAAGCCAGCAGAACCCTTATTCGGACGGGTTGAAAGCTGCACAGCTCAGGACCTAAGATGTAAGAACTCCTATGTGTGGGCAGGGGCTGTAGCTTAGCAGTGGGATGCTTGACCAGCATGTGTGAGGTCCTGGGCTCAATCTCCAGCCCTGCAAGAGGAGCAAATAACTTCTCCTGTGCAATGAATCTGTGGATCAGGGTTGATTTTTAAAAGCCAGGTACTCACAAAATAATCACATTATTCTTTGTCATTATAAATTATTATTCATTAGCTTCAAATACAGTTGGGAGGAAAGGCTGAGGTGGTTCTGGAACAGGGCTGATAGTGCTAGGAAAGCTGTCGATCGAGGTCCCGTGAGGAGGTCGTCTGAGGACCTCTCGATTTCCTGGTTCAAGATGTAAGTGTGGGGAGAAAGCTGGTTCTCCCTTTCATTCTTTGTTCAGTGAGCAGTATTGACAATCAAGTTCTCATAAAGAGTATGGTTTACTTTGGAAGACACTGAACAAACACCCTAAGTAGCAATTGTAACAGGCGCCATGGCCCCTAATGCAGGATCCTAGAAAGGACAGGCCTACTTGAGGCCTGTGGCTTGCAGTGGCCGTTGGGGACATTTAACTTGCAACCTAATACAGACATGGGATGAGCATGTATGAAGACTCTCGTGGGGAAAAAAAAACAAAACTGGCTGTGGTAGAATAAGAAAGTCAGAGCCCTGTGCCAAGGGAGGACTAGAGTGGTACATCTCTCAAAATGTATGGGAACTTTAATAGGTTTTCATCTTTGGCGATAAGACAAAGTCCATGATCTGGGGCTGGGGATTTGATTGATAGAGTGCTTGACTTCTTTGCATATATGAAGACCCCAGTTCAGTTCCTATTACCAAAAAGAGCTGGGCATGATGATACATGCCTGAAATATCAGCACCAGGGACATGGACACATGACCAAAGGATCAAGGTCATCATCAGTTGTATAGCTACTCTGGAGAGATCAGTCTGTGCTATATGAAACATGTCTTGGGGGAGGGGCGAAAGAGAATGGGGGAGGGAGAGAGGCAGGGGAGGGAGGGGAAGAGAGAGGAGGAGAGGAGCACAGAGACACAGAGGGGTTAAGTAAAAGAATGAACATTTTCAGGTTTGTATTAAAAGTCACTCTGTGATATAGAATAGTTGTCACTAAACTTTGTAAACCATCTGCCTTTATTAACAAAATATTTTATGTGATAGGGATGCATCTTAGTGCCTACCTACCATCCATGATGCTCTGGATTCAATCTTGAGCACTCCATAAACTAGGTGTGGTGTCATGTGTCTGTAATTCCAGAACTTGGGCAAGTGAGACCTATAACATTTGATTGTGGTAGATATGCAGTCCTCACAACTCCTCCCTTTCCCACTGGTTCATGTGGTGGTCCTTCCTTTGGTTGGTTTGTATAAGTGTTTGAGTCTGTTTCTCAGAGGCAGCACTAAAAGTTATGCTAGGAACTGATGTACACACGCACACTTGCAGAATGAGAGGTGTTCCCCCAACCTGCTGGTTGCAGGTATCTCGCACATTTCCAAAGAACTACTGGGTAGTTCCTCATGGAATAAGTCCTTGGCACAGTACTCCTCACTCTGTAAATGTCAGCTATTGCTGTTATTTTTAAATCCTATTTATTTATTTATTTATTTTAAAAACAAGCTACCACTTTTGGTGCTGTGATGAGTTCAAACAGATAGTGCATGTAAAGTTTATATGAACTAAGTTCACATATGAATATACATCCATATCTCCAAAGCAAATTTCTTTCCAAAGTGCTAGGAGTCAACCAGTGAATGAGATGCCCAGGGCTATCACAGCCATAGTCCTGGGCATCTTTAAAAGTTGGCTAGAAAGACAGAATCGGCAGTAATAGTCAGAATGGAAACAGGTGATTGTTGACTCACTCAGCAAAATCCAGACCAATCCAAAACCCAAACTAAAACCAAGTTATGTATTCCCTGTCACTGTTGGTAATTAACTTCTGCTTCACTTTCTTGGTCATAAAAATTGGAAAGCAAGCCCCAGACTTGAGCCTGGCTGGGGATCCAGTGCTATGTGAGGATTCTTCTTATTCTTCCTTCCTTCCTTCCTTCCTTCCTTCCTTCCTTCCTTCCTTCCTTCCTTCCTTCCTTCCTTTCTTCCCCCCTTCCTTCCTTCCCTCACTTCTCCTTCCCTCCCTCTCTCCCTCCCTTCCTCCTTCCCTTCTTCCCTTTCTTTCTTTTTTCCTTTCTTCCTTGCTTTCTTTCAGTTGGAGGATTATAATCTGTAAAGTTAAATGCTATTTTTTTTTTTTCTAGAAAACAGTCTTTGTAACTCTTGACCTAGTCCTAGAGAAATACAGGGGCTTATGTGTACAGGTTTTTATAAAGGCTTGGTAGTTATGTTGCTCAGAAGGGAGATTTTCCTTAGTCAGATGCCTCAAGGTCATTTGTAATATCACATTCACCCTTGTGTTCAAAAACTCCCACTGACTGCATGGCCTGCAGTCAGATCCCTGCTCTCACTGTTCAGGTGTGGCCCTGCTCAGTGCTGGAGGTAAGCAGAGGTGCCTGGACTTGTTCTCAAGTCAGCTCTAGAGAGGGCAGTCAGTGCTCACCAGAGGCAGCTAAGGGATTTATTTAAGGACAGTGGGGAGGGACTGAAGAAAGGACTCAGTAGATCAGAGCACTTGGTGCTCTTGTAGAGGACCCGGGTTTGGCTCCCAGCTCCTGAATGGCAACTGAAACCGACAGAACCTCTTGCTCCTGAGGATCCAGTGCTCTTTTTCAACCTCTCTGAGCACTGCATGCATGTGGCACACATGTAGATATGCACGACGACATCTATGCATATAAAAATTTTTAAAGTGTATTTTAAAAACAAAGACAAGGAGAGGACTCAGTCCACATAGTTTTCTTCATTGTGACAAATGCCATGACTGAAAAAATGTCTCTCAAGGGAAGTTAAGGCGTTGCTTACTCCTTCTTCTTGTGCTCAGCCAGCTTTCTTATACAACCCAGCACCACCTGCCTAGGGATGGTACTGCCCATAGTGGGTTGGACCCTCCCACATCAATCACAAATCAAGACAGTGCCACACAGACATGCCCATAGGCCAGTCTGATGGAGGCAGTGCTTCCAGACAGAAGGAAGAAGTTGTTCCTTCTTCCCAGGTGGGTCAAGTTGACAAGATCATACTAGTCAAAAACACTAGTCCCTGACCAGAATGGATGATTCCCTTGCTGTTTGAAACCCTGAGGCTAAATGAGGAAAGAGGGAAATTGGGGGTGCTAAAAGTTTAAGGTAAGCTGCTGTGCACTGCTTATCAAAAGGCAAGGTACTTCACCATCTCTAGACAAATGCTACAAGGCAGGAGTGCCGGGACAGGGGACTGTAGATTGTGTTGTTGGCAAGGATTCCCATGACCCAGAATTGGCCCCAAAGCATCCAAGAGTTGCTAGACCCGAGTGGACATCTTTATAGCAGGTGATTGTGAGCAGACAGAGGATCATACACCATGCTCCTCGATATCATTGTACAAGTCCCCAGAGTTGTACCATACCATGGGAAAAGCAAATAGGGAGACCCTCAAAAATAAGCTGAAATTTAAAAACAAACAAACAAACAAAAAAACCCTGTGGTTAAGTCTCCCGATCTGGGACTTTAAATGGGAAATAAGATGATGTTGAAAATAGGCTTATGTTCTTTGACAAAAGTAACTTTGTAGACTGATGACAAGGAGATTGTTTCTGTATGAAATATAGAAATAAAGTTTCCATGACCAGGCCACTGTGCACACTGGGATGTGTGTGCTGAGGTTTCATCACACCAGAGCTTCAGAATGAAAATCCGAAGAGATGATTTTAACTGCAAAGGGCAGAGTCCCCTGAACAATCAACCGAGGTGGCATCTGAAGCTGGTAGAAGATGGGATTGCTTTTTTATTTTTGTTTTTTTTAAGATTGTTTTGTTTCTGGTGCAAAACATGGAACCCAGGACAAGACCTCCACTCCTAGCCCATTGACTGAACTTGTTGATGATAGTGGGCTTATTTTTAACATTATTTTATTTTTTTTAATTATGTGTATGGGGGTACAGGGTCTGTGAACACAGGAACCCTGGGATGCTAGAAGAGGACATTAGAGGACATCCTGAGGCTGAAGTTACAGCTACTTGTGAGCCACCCAGCATGGGTGCTGGGTTCTGAACTCTGATCTTCTATAAGAGCACAGGCCCTCTGAAAGGATGAACTGTTTCCCCAGTGTGTTTGCTTCTTTGGTTTTTTGGAAATGGGCTTTTGTTATGTGTCTCCAGCTGGATATTTGCTCTGTAGTCCAGGCTGGCCTGGAACCTACAGTAATCCTGCCTCCTTCTAGCTCTGAGGTACAGAGATTACAAGTCTGTACCACCATGCCCTATATGATTGCAGTTGTAAAGTCTTCAGAGGCAGCTTACCCAATGCATGGGCTGTGGCTCACAGCCCCAGTGAGAGCTAAAGTTGTCCCCATGGACTTTTCTTTGAGAAGCCAGAGGTAGCAGTGAACAAGTGACATCACCCAGAGGGTGGTCACCCTTGAGGTTGACACCCCCACCCCAAGGTCTGCATTATGCAGTTGTACCAAAGACTGTGAAGGTAAAACTCCACACTGGGAGTAGAGAGTAGAGCTATATGGTACAAAGACAGCCTGCCAGCACCCTGTGGGAAATGAGTCTCACAGAGAAACTGGCATGAGCAGGAGATGGGGAAGAACTCAGAAATGTTGGGAGATGAGGGAGGGACAAAAGCAGGCCAAGGAGAGGAAGAGGAGAAAGTATTAGCAGCACTTGGGGATTTCTGATGCCAGAGGAAGTAAAAGCCACAGAAGCAGAAAGAGGAACTCGGGCTTCAGAAGTGTCCTCTTCAATCTCCCTCCCCTGAGAAGCAGCCATACTAGGGGAAAAAATGAAAGGAAATGTCCTGTTTGTACCGTAGAGTTGATTCTGCGGCAGGATGCAATGCTCTGCTTAATAGAACATTGCCTAGGTTGGAATGGGAAGTTCCTAGTCAGAAATGCGGTGCTTTGGTGTTCACAAGGGGCCTGAGCCTCCTTAGTTTTGGAGCTCATACTTGAAACAAGGGGTGGGCAGGCCTGAAAACCTTTTGTGTCATGTTCATGGGGGAAAGGGAGGGAAGCAATATTAAAACTAAGTCTTCTAAGAAGTTATTGTATCAAGAACTTAATTCATGTTCCAGTCATAAGAATAAAGGGTGCACCTCTACCTGCAGCTGGCAGCTTGTAGACTGTAGGTAGCACATGAGAAAGCCACTGTCACGTTGCCAGCTGCTCTTTAAAAGACAGTTACTAAGAGCTAATGCAGTGTTGTGAGCCGTGCCCCGTTTGCAAAACCAGGCATAGGTTACCACCGTGTTAAAGTATGTACACTGAGCCAGCATGAGAAGTGTCATCAGCCAAGACTTGATGCCTTTTTAAATGTCTTAAATTATGGTGAAATATACATAATGTGAAATATGTCAACTTGACTGTCCTAGGGTACAGCTCGATGGCATCAGGTATATTCACTGGCACCATCCAATCTTCAGAAACATTCTCATCCTCTCCAGCTGAAACTTTTGTGCTCATTAAAAATCGCTCGCAGGGCCTGGAGTGGTGGCTTAGTAGTTAATAGCACTTGCTGCTCTTCCAGAGGACAGGGATTCAAGTTCCTACCACCTACATGATAGTTCAGTTACTTTAACATTCTTAACTGCAGTTCCATTAGACCCAGTGCCCTCTTCTGACCTCTGTGGGCACCAGACACATATGCAGTACTCATATATACATGTAAGCAAAACCCTCATGCGCATAAAATAATGTGTAAGCAGTAAAATTAAGAAAAGCTAGCCACTAGCTTCCGGCAGCTGCTGGCAATGACCTTTCTACTCTATCTGTTAATTAACTAAGTTCCTTCCATAAATGGCATCACGTAATGTTTTAATTTCTTTTAATTTAACATACGGATCACCTATGCTGAAACACATGTCAACATTTCCATTTTTAAGGCAGAATGAGACTGTACTTTTTGAGGGAAATCCATGGTATAAAAATCTTTCTTTTAAAAATGATCCATCTCACAGTTGCCCCTCCCTAGGCAGGTGGGAGACTGAAGAGGCTGAGACAGTGTTTTGTAGACACAGCAAGGCAGTGCACATACCTTCTCACAGTGTGTGGCAGTCTGGTACAGGCTGCAAACCCAAGCCAGACAAGATTCCAATACAGAGAGGTGGCATGGGCACAGAGCCCACCCCTACTTGAGGAGCTATTGGCAATTGGAGGTTGCTGGGAAGGAGAGAGTCTTTTGTTTTTGTTTTTGTTTTTTTGTTTTTTTGTTTTTTTTGTTTTTCGAGACAGGGTTTCTCTGTGTAGCCCTGGCTGTCCTGGAACTCACTCTGTAGACCATGCTGGCCTCAAACTCAGAAATCCACCTGCCTCTGCCTCCCAAGTGCTGGGATTACAGGCGTGCGCCACCACTGCCCGGCGTCTTTTGTTTTTTTAAAGGTGAGGCCCTTGGTAGGTCATGCTCTAGTGGACGAGTGCACCCCTAGGGTATGTGGGTTGCAGAAATAGGAGTTCATGAGTTTTGTTGTTTCAGAAAGAAGATACAGAGTTGGGTGGGTAGGTCGGGGGGATCTGAGATGAGTTGTGGGAGTGAGTAGGATTCAAGTACACTGTATGAAATTTTCAAAGAGTTAATTAAAAGTTTATGCCTCTGTGTGCTGGTTCATATCTTATCAAAGCTCTCAGGTGATTGCTGTGAGTTCAAGGCCAGCCTGTTCAATAGTTTGAGACTCTAAGTTTAAAAAAAAATATTTTTAAAACTCAAAACGTGTGTCTTCACATTAGGTTTTAAGTTGGCGGAGCAGTGAGCAGGTATGCTGGGCTTCACAAACTTGCAAAGGAGGCTGGCAGCCTCCTTTCGGCTGCAGCTGCTCCTAGCCCTCGGTTATTCTTTCGGTTGGGCCATTTTCCTGGTTTTTATTTTTGTTTTATTGTTGTTTGAGATGAAACTTCAAGGTACTGGCCAAGTTAGTTTTCAGTTTCCAGAGCTCGAGCCATCTGTCTGCCTGGGCCAGCCTTCTGAGTACCTGGAGCTGCAGGCATGTGTGACTGTACCTGGCTAGGGAGTTCTTTTAATCTTAGTGACAAGATGCTAAATCCAGACGATTTTGCTGGTGAGGTGAGATACCTTTGTCTTGCCTGTCCAACAATATGGTTATTGAATGAAATTCTGTGTGGAGTAGTCAAGAGATAGTTATTGGTCACCAGTGTGTGCCTATGACTCTGCTTCTCACTTCCAGTCTGAAAGATGTCTTCTAAGGCTCAGAGTGCCACTTGGTTGTGGCATGGTTGTCTAGTACACCCAAGGACCTGGGCTCCATCCCCAGCATTCTGTCCTGAGGGAGAAAACACAAGTTCTACAATCTCCATTTCTCTTCTTAGTAGCCCTTTGCTTTTAAGGGAAATCAAGAATAGTACCAGAGATTTACAAAAGCAGGGGGATATTAGGTTTTAGGTGCTTTGAAATGTTTTCTACAAATGCCATTACTTAACATTTGGTAATGGGTTGGCTGTAGCTTGTCTTTCATGATGTGAGTGTGTGTGTATGTCTCTCTCTCTCTCTCATGTGTGTGTCTGTCTGTCTCTCTCACTTGTCTCATGTGTGTGTCTGTCTGTCTCTCTCACTTGTGTGTGTGAGTGTCTGTGTGTGTGTGTTTGTAACTTTTTTTATCTTAGCAACTTGGAAGGCTGAGACCTGTGGCTTGTGAGTTTAAGATCAGCCTGAGTTACATAACACTATGCCTTAAAAAAAAAAATACTATGGGACTTCAGACACGGCTTGGTGACTTAAGATTGAGTACTGTTCTTGTAAGAGGACCTGAGTTGGGTTCCACATAGAGTGTCTCCCAACCAGTTGTGACTCTAGCTCCAGGAGATCCAGAACCCTCTTCTGGCCTCTGTGGGCATATGCACTTATTTATACATACACATATGCATGTATACATGCTTAATGTCTATATAATGTATTTATGTATATATAATATGTATCTATGTATCTGAAAGTATAGCTCAATGGTAGAACATATACTTAAGATAGGATAGGTCCTATCTTAGGTCTTCAGTATAAAGACAATATAAAAATATTTACTGTCTGCAGGAAGGCTGCTGGTGGTAAAAGCACATTTTTTTTTTGTTACTGTTATTTCAAATTATCTTAATGGTCACAGAGATTCCCTTCTACTTTTTATATGTCTTATTGAAAGGATGGTGCTTAGGATCCCTTTAGTCACAAACTTCACTTTGATATTGACAGCACATCCATACCTGTGTGTGTGTGTGTGTGTGTGTGTGTGTGTGTGTGTGTGTGTGTGTAGTCACCAGTTCTCTGCTCCTCTGTGGTCTCTTACCCTCAGAACCGTGGTTAGGTTGATCCTGCACTTCCGTTCCGCTAAGTGGTTTCTGTGCTGCTGTGAAGAGCTGCCTTCGCCCACACAGTTGCTGCGGGAGTTCTCACGGGTTTTCTGTCAACCCACCCCAAGTTATTTATATCACTTTAGCTTTGAAATCTGGTAGTTGCGTCTGTAAACTACTTAAAACAAAACTCACCCAGGGTTTCCCAGAAGAGGCTCTGGATAAGAGACACCAGTGTGAGAACCACCAGTTCTGGTGTGGCTGCCGGCTTCACTTCTACCTTCCAAGTTCCCACTTTTACCACCTATCCCTCTATCACCTTAGCTTTATCTGGTCTTATCTTAAAAGTCAGTCCAGATGAAGTCAAGCAGTTCTTCCTTGGATCTTCATGGTTCAGACAGTATGGCATAATGGTTAAGGGCAGGGCTCTGTTAAGCTACGTTTTTTCAGAGCAAATTTAATTTTACATTCCTGAGTGATTGTTGCCAGTTCGCCCGTTTGTTCAGAAATGTTGTCCAAAATATTCATGAAAATTAAATGGAAACAAGGGCATTCAAGCATCTCAAGAGTAAGACCAACATCAGGACCATCTTATAGATCACTGATGCTCATGTGCTCTCCCTATATGACCGCTGTACACAGGAGTCCTTACAGCTCAGTGGTAGGGCATTTGCCTGACATAACCAAAGCCCTAGGTTCCATCCCCAGCACAAAAAAAAAAAAAAAAAAAAAAAAAAAAAAAAAAAAAAAAAAAAAAAAAAAAAAAAAAAACCTAAAAATTAAAAAAAGACAAGAGGAAGGAAAGGAAGCAAAAGAGGAATGAACTCTATTTGAAGGACACATAGATGAGAGAGTGGTGAACTCTGCCTAGGTCAATACAGATGAGTGGACAGTCAAATCTGCCTTAGAAGGATACTGACTTCTGAGAGCTGTGCAGGTAAGATACCTGAGGCTTTACCAGGTAAGATACCTGGCCTCTGGCTCTTAGCACTTATGCAATTAGGAAGTCTATGGTTACATATCTCGTTTCATCACTGTGCTGTTCTTGGCTGTGTGTGTGTGTGTGTGTGTGGTGTGTATACATATATATATATACACACATATATGTATATACACCCATATATATATATATGTATACACACCACACACACATATATCGTTTAGGGAAGCTTAATGTAGCACATAACTATGTGACTGATTTGTATTGTGAATATCAGAAAGAAATGGGTAAGTTACTACATGTAGACAGATCAGCACAGCAAGAATATGGAATTGGCAGGTTTAGGGAAGACGGTTCATTCCTGGTGCTTGAGGTGACTGCAGAGAGGACTAGGAATATCACAGTGCTAGACCCATGGTCTGGAATAGGTGTAGGTAGAAAGCCTCAGAGGCTCTGCTGCAACTTCAAAGTTTATTCTGAGGTTACTAGAGATACATTCAAAATTTTAAAGCAGGGACAATCAATCAATATTTTAGAGGGATTTATGGTACCAGCATCAGGGCAGACTGCAAAAAAGGGATGTTGGAGGTTCCCATTCACTATTCTGTGAGGGGAAAGAGGAAGGCCAGATACTGAAGAGAAAACTCAGTCTTGTTATTAAGATTAAGAGAATGGAAAGAGTTGAAAGTCATCAGGTTTCTACTGTGGGCTTAAACATTGTACAAGAAGCCAAAATAGGAGAAATAAGAGAATCAGGCCATGGGAAGGAGGGGTTATTAAAACAATTCTGAACATTCTGAGTTTGAGGAGCCTACCTTTCCCAGTGAGAGACATTGTGTTAGCTGTAAGATCAAGCCCAGAAGAGAATTTAGAGTCAGAAAAAGTTTGAGGTGAGATCCTTGGAGCCATTTGATTAGCTAAGAGACACAGAGAGATGATATAACAGAGGAGAGAAACAAGGCTGGAAATTTAGGTTCTGTAGTGGTTTGAATGAGAATGGTCCCCACAGGCTCGTACATTTGAATGCTTGGTCACCAGCTTGTGGAACTGTTTGGGAAGGGTTTAGAGGTGTGGCCTTGTTGGAGGAGGTGTGTCACTGGGGGTGGATGTTGAGGTTTCTAAAGTCCATGCCAGGCCCAGTCTCTATCTCTTTCTCTCTCTACTTGCAAAGTGTGGATCAGATATAAGCTCTCAGTACTGCTCCAGCACCATGCTTGCCTGCCTGCCACCATGCTCCTGTTGTGATGGTCATGAACTCACCTTCCTACTGAAAGCACACCCCCGTTTAAATGCTTCCTTTTATAAGTTGCCTTCTCGATGTTCAATGCCTTTTTCTCTCTTGGAAAAATTATCTAAACCCAGCAGGCCCTTGCAAGTGAAGATGACACAATTTCAGAAGTCCTTCGTGTTCTGGCACTGTCAGAGGTAGGCTGGCATGCTTGAATTCAGGAGTGTTCCTCTGGGAGTTGAGAGATTTGTAGCTGTAAGTAATAGGAACACTTTTGTAGAATCAGCTCACCTGAGTGTTCATCAGCAGGCCTCGAAATGTCTGCACAAGTTTAGGCACAGGGGACAGCACAACACAGAGCAAAGGAAATGCTTGCCTAAGCAGCCAACAGTGGCACTTGTGAAATGCTGTCATTGTTCAGAAGGATGCTGGGATGCTAATGATCTAGGTCGTTTCTAGTGGTGACAGAAGGAAGGGAAGGACTGGCAGGGTGAGTGAAGCAAGGCTTGAACACAGTAGAGCCTGGCATATGACCCTGGGGAAGTCTGTTAATTTAAGCAGGGGTTCCTGGTGGGGACGAAGAGGTGAAGAGTTAGTAGTTGGGCATTGGGGAGTTGCTGTAATCAATAGCATACTTGCCATGCAAAATAAGGATTGGAGATTGGATCCCTATAATCCATGTAAAAGCCGAGAATGTCTGTGTACATCTGTAACCCCAGCCCTGGGAGGCAGAGACAGGCAGATGCCTGAGTTTGCTGGCCAGTCAGCCTGGCTGAATCAGTGAGCTATAGGTTCACTGAGAGACCCTGTCTAGAATAAAGTACAAGTGTGAGTGACAGAGGAAGATCTGATGTCAACCTCTGGCTTTGACATGTGTGCACATTCACACTCCTCATGCACAAGTACAGGAACATGTGAACACATAGCACACATACACACCAGCATGCACAAGTACACAGACATATACACAAACCTGCAAGTACACCCAGCATCACATGTACAAGCACACACACACACACACACACACACACACACTCAAACACATAACACACATATACCTCTCTCTGTTTCTGTCTCTCAATAATTAAAAGTTGAAGACTATAAAACCTTAATGAAAAGAATGGTTGAGAAAACAAAATCACCATTGAATATCATTTTATTAAAATAAACAAATCAGAAGCCATTATAGACAAATCTTTACAGATAATATCACAATTATTTTCCTGTGGCTATGTTCAGGATGGGCTTTCTGGAGCAGGTAGAATAGAAGTGGTGGGCAAACTCCAGGTGGGCTGAGGAAGGAGGGGAGAGGGGTGACTGAAGGCAGAAGAACAGGGGACCCATGAGAGAGCAAGCTTGTCTGTAAAGCAGAGCGAGCATTGGAATGACAGAGTGAGCATTTGGCCATATTGGCCATTTTTTTAAAACTATAGTTGCACAATTAATTTTCTCACCCTCTCAGTTGATAGTGACTCCACCCTTTTGGCTGCTCAGGCTACCAACCTTACTCAGTCTTGGCTTCCCCACCTCTCATCTACCAGGTCTTTTTGTTCTCTTGTTAACTTTTTAAAGTTTTTTTTTTTTTAAACTGCCGTTTACTGTAGTGTGTGTATGATATGTGTCTTTGTGTATGATATGTGTGTGGTGGGTGTGTGCCACAGCACTCGTCAGAGATCAGAACACAAGTATGGAATCCATTCTCCGGTTCCCCTTTTACTTGAATTCCTGGTACTGAACTCATCAGGTTTTCGTGGCAAGCCCTTTTCCCCTCGGAGCCATCTCACTACACATACACTGTTGGAAAATCTTGTATCTCCTTTTAGAACACATCTGGAGCCTGACTGCCTCTCAGCCCCTCCACTGCTAATGACTGGCAAAAGCCATGACAGCTTCTGGTCTGGGTTACTCCACCGGCTTCCTCACTGGACTGCTAATGGCCTCCTCCCTGCCTTCAACAGTGGCACAACAGCCAGATGGAGCCTCATTGAGTGTATAGCAGATTATGTCACCCTGTTAAAACCCTGTTGTGACTGATTAAATGATTGCAGGGTAAAGGTCGGCGCATCTGCTGTGGCCTGGGGTGCTGACACCCCTGCACCTGTTCCTTGCTGACCTCATCTCCAGTACTCTTCCCTTTCACAGCTCCAGTCACTCTGGCCCCACGCAGCACCCTCTTGTTCCGAGGTCTCAGCTGTGCTCTGCCGAGACTGCTCTTGCCCGGGAGAGCTGTGGTGGTAATGTCTGCTCACATGCCATCTTTTTATTGAAGCCTGCCTTTGTCTTGCCGCTGAAACTTGTGCCTGTCCCTACTTACCACTTCCACTGCCTCAGCCTGTGGTCCTACGAGGACTGTCACTTCTACTTCCCATGGAAGGCTGGCTGTTCAATGCTACGTATCACTGCTACATTGGATTTCCTTCCTTCCTTCCTTCCTTCCTTCCTTCCTTCCTTCCTTCCTTCCTTCCTTCCTTCCTTCCTTCCTTCCAGAGAATTCAACATCCTGGCTTGGGACTCCTCAGAAATAGACTGGCTTCTGGTCAGTGGCTTTCATTGCAAATGCTGGGCATAGTTGTCTGCTGCGGTCTGAATGGAAGAGGACATTTCTCAAGTGGGACTTTCATTAGACAGACTTATGTCTTGCCACTTAAGAGGCTCCGTCATTAGTGTTGTACAAATCTGACTCTTTAGGATATGAAAACATCTATTAAACAGAATTTGTTGTTCTCTTCTATTTTATAATCTTATGTATTGCCTCCCCTACTTTGACATGACACCTTTTGAAAACCATATAAGGCTGCTTATGACCATATATATACAATATATTTGTATATATATTTTCATTTTCTGCTAAACATTTTTTTCATTCCCTAGAGGATTGAAATTAGCAAAGTCAAAGCAATCTGCCTAGAAACATACATTGAAATCTTAACTTTCCCATTTTGTGGCTAAGCACCTTGAGGCTTGGGATCTGTCTGAAGTCACACTGTTGGTGGACTGTGCGTTAGTCCTGGTCGTCAGGCCTCCTGAAGGCCAGTGGATCAATGATCTCTTATCCACGATCACCTTCAAAATGGGTTTGGGCCAGTGTGCAGCTAGCCAGGTTATATTTACTTTCTGGCTGGCACTGGCTAATAAAGTTGGGGCAAACAAGACCAAGGCACTATCACTCTGACTCGCTTACATATGGAATGTGACTTAATTTGAAAATATGTAGCACCCATTTCTATAAAGCTTTGGCAATTCACCCTCTGGCATTAGCATTGAGAATTATTAATTCCCACCCTGGTTCCACGTTTGCATATGCATCTGTTTTATAGGATCTAATGAGGAAGTGTTGGATCAAGTGCATCAAATATATTCTTAAGAAATGCCTATGGCAGGTTTTAAAATCTACTAACCATAAGAAACAAGCCTGGGACTATTAATTAGATCAATGTATTTATCCCATAATGTCTACATATTTTGTAACATGTATACCATAAATATGTATTATTTTTGAATATTTAAGATGTTAATTAATTTTTTAAAATGAAGGGTTTCAGCACACAGTAGACCTTGTCAGGTGAAACTGTTTTGCTGGGATGCAGAAGGGTAATCATAGTAGCCAAATCATGGTTGCTCAGATACATGTAAGGCTGGGGACTTCAGAAGAGACTTGGTCACCTTCCCTGTTATCACCAAGACATTCCCAGTGCCAGGGACTAATGATCCTTTTACTTTTTCCATTTAAAAGTTCTCAGTAGTCACAAAATAGAAGTCAACTTTTCCCATGTTTGTTGAAGTACAGACTTACTTTAGGCCAGGGGTAAATTACTGTAAACTCAGGTTGAGAATCTAGACTGGCACGGAACTGAGAACATATGACTCTTTTATATGTCGTCTGTGCTAGGAATTCATTTGTAGGGTAATTGCAGAGATTTTGCAACTGTTTATACAGCATTTGAAATCCTAGACTTCTACTCCCAGGAGATCAGGGTCAGACTGTTTATGTCTCTCATCAGTTGAGTGAGAGTCCTTTTATTATTTTAAATGGTCCCTCCATCCAGCCCTGTTTCCTGATAACCAACCTTCATCAAGAGCTTGGAACAGGCAGCAGCAATTAAACATTAACAGAGGACAGGTTTTTAAGCTAGTCCCTTATCTTTCAAGGTACATAGATTTTAGAAGCTGTTTTGTATTTGCCTGGGGAAAAAACTGTAAGAAATGGGGATGTAGGATGAACATACTCAGGTTTACACAAAATTAAAAGGCAGGCACTTTCTATTTCTATTTTACAATTCGCTGTCCCAGAGTGTTGGCTGTTTGGAATGCAGCCTGTGCCCTGTTGGCAGGGATTTGGAATCAATTTACAGTGTGTGAGATGATAACACATGTTCTGGATCAGGGGCAGGGAATGTTCGGAGCTGTAACTCTGTCTTCCCATTAGCACAAAGTCTTGCAAACTTGAAGCTGGAGAAGTGCCTAAAAACGCTAGGCTTAGTGCGTATGTGTGCATTTTTAAAGGCAACACAAAACATAGGCCCAGGATAAATGCCATAAATTGGGGTCATCAAAAAAAGATAAGGATAAAACCCCAACTCCACTGAACAGATTTCTTGGTATTTGGTAGACATGCTACATTTTATAAACTAGAAATACAGCTGCATGCACATTGACATCTGTGCCTGGTGTTACAACGATGTTTAACAACAGCTGGAGAACAAATCTGATACTCAATGGTTGGGAGAAGAAACTCAGTGGAAAGCGTCCGTTTTAATAAGGCACAGCAGTATGTGTACAAAATTCAGACAGTGTAAGTTGAAACCCAATACCCCCGAGGCACGAGGTAGAAGCTGACTCTTGGCTCTAGAAGCTAAACAATCAAGTAACGTGTGTGCGCGTGTAAGCGCAAGTATGAGGCAGGCGTCATGCAGAAGCCTCTGTGAAACCAAATGGCAAGGCTCAGTCAAATGATAAAATGCTGTTCTTCAAAAGATGAGATTTGCACATTGAAATGTTCAGAAAGAGTTGTTTAAATCCTAAAACCTGTCCTGTTCTGGATACTTGTAATGAATGTCTTACTGCTTTTACTTTACTTGTATACATATATGTATATATTCACACACACACACACACACACACACACACACACACACACACACACACACACATTCTCTGATGATAGTCCTGAGTGGAATGAATGTCAGTGGCCATATAATCATTAAATATCCAGACTATAAAATATCATTGCACAAATCATAGTTGACTTGGTGTTTTTAGAACATTTTACTAATTGACGATATGACTGACTTATGTATGTCTGAATTATATATCACCAAAATTTTGCCAAAAAGAATCTGATTAAATAAATGATCAAGAAAAAAAAGCACAGCTTCAGTTAGAAGAAAGATTATCTTATCGTTGCTTACTTAAGTTTAGAAGTATATGAATTTGTGAAATGAGCCAGGCTTGGGCTGAGGCAAGAAGATTACTTGAGCCTAGGAATCTAAGGTCAGTATGGGCAACATCACAAACTCAATCTCAAAAACTGAAGAAAGAAGGGTTGGGTCTGTAGCACAGTGGTGAAGCACTTGATCCATGGGACTGAAAAAAAAAGAAGGCTTGCCTAATGTGTTCAAGGCCCTGGGTTTGATTCCCAGCACAATGTGAACTAGGTGGAGGCAGAAAATCAGGAAGTTAAGGCTATCCTTGGTGACATAGTGAGTTTGGAGAAAACCTGGGGTACATGAGAACCTGTCTCAAAAAAAAAAAAAAAAAAAAAAGCTTATAAAACCATCTCGATTTTGTTGTGCCAGGAAACCTTTGTGAACCTCAAAAAGACCACCAAGGAGCCGATTCCAATGCAGTCCCTTTAGGGTCTCTTTATTCTAGCTGGAACTTGGGCCACACCATGGTCTCTGATGCAGGAGAATGGGAAGGAGGAGGAAAACAGGAAGGTGGGGGGCAGGGGGCAAGCCCAGCTTCAGGCAAGCATTTATAGAGCCAAGAAGGGGTTATCTAGCCTGGTACACATCTGATTGGGAGGCCATTATAGCTTTTATTATGGCCTTTAACATCATTGTTTATGGTGCTGGGAGCCAAACCAAAAACTTAACTTCTGCTTTCCTCCTGAATGGTGGTTGTTAGGAAGTAAAGTATCAGGGGCAGGCTTGTAACCTGGAGGTGCAGATTTGTTGAGGGAATAACCTGGAAACTGATGCTAAACACAGGTCTTGTTGAGGGGTAACTAAACTGGTGGTAGGTACCAGCCTGTTAGTTAACTTGAGTTCAATCTTAGGTCAGGTTCTCCAAGATGGAGTCTGAACCCAAAAGATCTGGTCTCTCAATTTTAGTATATTGTCAAAGAACACCATAGCTAGCTTTGCAAGTCTCAGGTAGAGTGACACTCTGTTGTGTCCATATAGTCTCCACAACTTGCTCACTCTCTTCCCAATGACTCTACTCCTCAGCCTTCAGGTTCATCTCCCTCAAGCATGCAAGATTGATGCTTGAAAAAAAATATGATATGGTGTGAGTATGAGTGCATGTGTGTGTGTACATGCATGCATACACTTGTGTGTACATAAATACCACCCACGCACATTTCCACAGCATACCTGTGGAAGTCAGAGGACAATTTGCTGAGGTCAGTTCTTGTATTCTGTGAGTCCTAGGATTTGATCTCGGGCCCTCAGGCTTGGCAGCAGGTGCCTTTACCTTGAGGTATCTCACTGTGCCTTCTACCAAGGAGAATCTTTAGACCATCTGATAGGGAAAGGAGCGCAGAGCCGCTTAGGCTTCTGTAAGTTTCTGAGTGGTAGTTTGTGTTTAAAGAACCACCTTCACCCATGCTGACCCTGTCAGCCACCGTCCCAGATGGAGCCCTGTCTCCTTTCTCCTTAACAAACTCCACATTCTGCCCAAAGTCAGACCTCTTCCTCCTTCACATTTTCCAGTCGGAAGTTTCTTTCATTAGCACTTCCTCCTGCCTCTTCCTGTTTACAGTAGTAAAACGTACACTCATGCACAATATATATTTGCCATTGAATACTCTCCATGAGGCTGTCAACATGTTCTTTGTTTGTTTCTGCTTAGGGGCTTTACCTGGCATCTTTCCAGTTTGAGCTCTTTAAATAACATTGCCATAAGTAACTTACAAAATATATTTAAATTGTTTACTCTAAATTTCTAGTAACTACCACTATGTCAAAGGCATGGCCATTTTTAGGGCTCTTATCTCTTATTCAGGTTTTCTTCAAGGAAGGGGATTGTCCCAAAACGTCTTTGGTACTGTGGGAGTGGAGTTCTTCAAATCCTTCCCAATACTAAATTTTACAATAATTCACATTCTTTTTCTGGTGCTATAAACTTATATAAAGTGACACTGCAGGAGCTGGAGCTATAGACAGTTGGCATGGGTTAAGCCTTGGGGTTCAATCCGCAGCATCAAAACTAAATAAAATACTACCATTGTTGTCCTGATTTGCACTTCTAAGTCAGGTACTCTATCAAAATAAAAAAAAAAAATATATTCAGGGGTAGTGAACATGGGTCAGTGGGTAGAAGTGCTTGACCTGAGTGTCAGCTCTAGAACATAACAAGCTGGACTTGGGTGGTGCATATCTGTGAACCCAGCACTCCTGGGATGGAAACAGGAGAGTCACCCTGAAGCTGGCCAATCAGCACAGAGACAGAGACCTCACAAGAGACTTTGCCTCAAAATAATAATAGTAATTAATAATAATAATAATGAAGTAATAGCAATATAACAACAACAACAATAATAGGAAGAGGGCTGGAGAGATGGCTCAGTGGTTAAGAGTACTGACTGCTCTTTTCCTGAGGTCCTGAGTTCAACTCACAATCACTCACAAATCACATGGTGGCTCACAACCATCTGTAATAGGATCCTATGCCCTCTTCTGGTGTGTCTGAAGACAGCGATGGTATACCCATATATATAAAATAAATAAATCTTTTAAAATAACAATAATGGGAAAAATGACTCACCAAAAGCTGCCCTGTGGTCTCCACATGTGTACCTGACAACTAACACACACACACACATTCTCTCTCTGTCTGTCTCCTTCACACACACACACACACACACACAGAGGTAAATCTTTAAGAAGAATTCACGACTTAGATAATCTTTAATACGTAGTAAAACTTTCAGGATGGGTGGGGTAAGTCATCCCATCGTATCTACTGGGAGGACTCAGAAGGAGGGAAGTTGGACCTTTAATTGCTATTTGGTAATATTGTTCCTGCCGTAATCTGCATACATATTTCTTCATCCGCTGATAATTGCCAATGTTTCTTGGCTATTTACCCACCCTTCAGGTTTCAACCCCAGCACACCACTTCCAGCTTACAGCGCTCACACGGAATGCGGGCCCTATGGAGGAGAAGGGGGCATGCAGCCAGCAGAATGGGAACCAAAGTTCCCTGAGCCCCAGACAGTGCTCTTTCTCCCCCGTCCTGGACTTCCCACTGCTTTCTGGACATGCAAATGAGTCAGGAATGCAGCTGTGTGATGCCTTCCCTCACAGCCCTCCCTCAGCAGCCCAGCAGCCGTGGCCTGCCGTTCCCACTCCAGCTGTTTGTGATTCTGCTCCTTGGCTCCGACCCACTATCTCAAGGACTCTCTTAAGAGCTGGGCTCCAGTTTGTGACGCTTCCTACTGTTCTCTCCACGCTACTGTTGGCGACTGTTGGCGGTGGAGTTGCCTCAGGTTATGTCTCTGCCTGTCTTGTTTGGCTACAGTGTTCTTCCCACATCAGCAATGGCCAGCCAAGCTGAGAGGATTGAGTCACATGGAATTAGTTTTCTGTGCAGGTGAAGGCCCTCACTAATCATGGTCAGACGCTTCTATTGTGATGGAAGCATCGAGGGCTATGTGTCTCAAAGGGTATGGAGTCAGATGTCACAAATTCTGTCCTTCTGTGAGGGTGTCCTTCTCAATAACTAAATGGGCAATTCCGCCACATCAGGAAGGGTGTACTTTTATTTTCTAGACACACACACACAAACACACACACACATGCACTCATATAGAGAGGGACAGAGACAGACAGAGATAGATAGAGAGACAGAGACATTAGACAGGTAATGCAGGTAATGAAAGAGAATGGAAGAAAAGGGAGAGAGAGAGAGAGAGAGAGAGAGAGAGAGAGGGAGGGAGGGAGGGAGGGAGGGAGGGAGGGGAGGGGAGGGGAGAGGAGAGGAGAAGAGAAGAAAGGAGAGGAGGGGAGGAGAGGAGGAGAGGAGAGAGAAACATGTACTGAATTTAGCCTGTTTTGGCAAAATGCTCTGGCATATTAGTAGAGTCAGAGGCTAGGTTGCGTGGGTTTGAATCCTGGCTCAGAGGGAGGTTTTCTTGATCTGCCTAGGCAAGCATTTGGTTCTTTAATGGGCAGGGCATTTGTTGTTGTTTTGCTTTATATAAAACATATATACTACACGCCCAACCTGTTTTTACATTGGTTTGTTTGTTTATATAGAGATGGGAGCTGCCCTGATGCCTAGATTGGTCTCAAACTTCTGGGATGAAATGATCCTTCCATAGCCTGCTGTAGCTAGTGTGCCTGGCTCTTCCTGTTCTTGTCAGCTCTGAAAAGAGATGCTGATCATAGGAAGATGGGCAGATGAACCCTTACCTAAGGTGCTCCTTTCTCAGTCAGTAGGCAGTTGTATATGGCCTTTGGAGGCAGAGTAAGAGAGCCTTATCCTGGTGAAGGTGACTCTGACTTAAACCTGTGCCAAATGGAAGAACTGAGGCAGGCATCTGTAAAGGCCCTAGTTTCTGCCATTAAAGTTGACTTGGTGACACATTTTTATGAGTCATCTCTCTCCTGCATTGTCCATCCAGATGCTCAGCCTTGTTTTATTCAGGGTCTCCTGCCCCACCCCCCTTATATATTTCTTAACTTTGCCAATTGATGCTAGATGGGCTAGCCAGTTATATGGGGGGTGGACAGACCCCCTTTATCACAGTCCTTCAAACTGTGTGGCCACTGAGTGCTGAACCAGCAGGTTGTTACTTGGACTTTACGTGCCGAGCCTAGCATGACTGTAATTTGAAGGCACGCCAATCCAGGAAGCTGTGAAGTTGTTCTACATGGTAAATTCTGAAGCAGTAAAAGTTGATGAATTTTAACAGTTCAGGTTTCTGCTTTTCAAGCTCTCAGGCTAGGGCAGAAAACCACTCAAAGCTAGAAGTGGAAAGGGCTTTAGGGGATGTATCATTTTATGACTTTAAAAAAGGCCATGGGGATGAAGTGTCTTATAGGTTGCGAGGCGTATGACAAGGAGGTTACTCCGAAGGGTAAGTCAGATAAATGGTCATTTAGCTCTGGAAGCTGGTATAAAGTGAGTTTGGGGGGCTCCTACAACAGCTGAGTTATAGGACTTCATTCATACAGTGCAACGTGGTTACCTCAGTTAAATGGAAAGAAGACCCCCACCCCCATCTCTGTTGTTCAGTATAATGTTGCTTCTGGAATCATAGAACATTCAATAACCAGAAAGGGTCTCTGTGGTTTTGACATTTTCTTAAAAAGTGTTCCACATTTCTGGTCCCATTGTGACTTTTGCCCAGTATTTCCAATTACATGCTTTTTGTTGTTGTTAATGTTGTTCTTAGGTTTGAACCCAGAGCCTCGAGAATGTCAAGGCAAGTGCTCAACCACTAAGCTACACACCCGGCTCCATCTGGTTACATACATTCAAATGATCACTGTTACAGCAGTGGTCAGCATGAGTTCAGCGACCTGTTCACTTGAGGATGTTAAGTATTGTTCCAATGCCCCAAAGTATAGATTAAGAACTTGTTTTTAATTCTAGTTTTGCTTCATGACTCATGACGGAGCAATGACACCTTGCTTCTCTGTGTGCTATAAGCCAAATGTTAGTGTCCCCTCCAGTTCACTTGTGGTAGTATTACAAGGTGGCACCTTTGACAAGTGGTCAGGTCATGAGGGTTGTTAGGATTTGAAGATGAAATGCCCCCACAGGCTCCTGTGTTGGTCCCAGCTGGTACTGCGGTTTTGGGAGGTGACAGAACTTTTAGGAGGTGGAGCCTAGCCTCAGGTGGTTTCTGTCACCCTGTCATCCTGTCCCAGGGGTGAGAAAAGTCACTAGCACAAAGGTAGAACCCTCACGAATGGGATTGGTGCCTTGTCAAAAGACCTCAGAGAACTTCTTGCCACTCCTGTGATGAGAATACATATCCAATAGATAGAATTAGGAGTTAGGCCTTACCAGACACTGGATCTATGTTAACTTTAGGCTCCTCCTTTTAAAATTGTGGGGAACCAGTTTGTGTCATTTTCAAGCCACCCAGTCTAGAGTATTTTGATAGAGAAGCCTTAATAGACAAAGAAACTATGTCTCTATTTCACCATGTGTAAAACAGGAGGAACAGTAGTACCTGTACTCTATGGGGTTATTGGAGGGATGGAATGATGGTATTTAGGGCAGGGCTTTGTACATCATGAATGGTACATGAGCATTTCCAACATCATTTCTCAAAGCAGCAGCTGAGCTGCCATACTTTAAGACAGTGATTCTCAACCTGTGGGTTGCGACTCCTTTGGAGGGGGGTCACATACCAGATATCTTGCATATCAGATATTTACATTATAATTTATAACTGCAGCAAATTACAGTGCAAAGAAGCAATGAAATAACTTTATGGGTTGGGGGGTCACCAGCATGAGAAACTGTTTTAAAGGGTTGTGGCATTAGGAAGATTGAGAACAACTGCTTTAAGATGTAAATGGTGATGGAGCTGAAAAAGTAGGTAGCATTTCTGCTTTCAAGGGCAGGACTAGGTATTATACTGTTGTTCATGTAGGATCTTAAGTAATGGTTTCCCCAAGACCATGTTACCAAGACATTACCTCGATTTTTTTGCTGCTCTTGGACAGTTTATTGTTTCTAACAATGAGGGAGAAAAACAAGCAAAGATGCAGTGTGGGAATCTATATATTTTGATTCCCCAAGCAGACAATTTCAATCACAAAGTGAAACTCATTATGTCAATGTATTTTCTACCTTAGAGGTCTATACGGATAACTGTCTTGGTAGGCCATGAGCCAACATGCACAAAGGTCCATAGAAGGACAAAGTCTGTATGCTTAGATATATGGAGACTCAAAAGAAATACATGACAGATTACCACTGTGGTGGCGTGTGTGCAGGCCGTTTTTATAGTTAGTTGCAGCTCATTCCATAAGCTTTACAATTATAGCTGGGTCTTCGGAGAGTTTTTTAAATTTTATAACAAATATCCTCTATCAAGTAGAATTAAAACCTGATATAAAAAAAGTTTCTAATTTATATTCTTGTCAAGAGACAGAATGGTGAGATGAGGTAGAGTTTCAACAAGGGTTAGTTGTTTCACCTCCTAGCCTTAGTTTCCAAATAAAGTAAGGGTCTCACTAGTTCCATCAGGTTCTTATGAAGTCACGTAGGTACCGTGAGTTTCCAATGACACACTAGAAAGAGGAACTTCTCTTTCAGGACATAGTTCCCGGCCATGTGGTTTAGCCTTTAGTCAGTGAGTCTGTGGAATGAGATGTTCTCTTTGCTTTAGGCATCCTTGAACTAGGGGTAGAGCTTAGTATGGTTAATTCCAGCTCTCTGCCTTGGACACTCCATGTAGACGCCAACACAGCAGCACCACGTAGGTGATGGATTGCGAGAGTCCGATGTGATGATCAGGACTGGGGATTTCAGCAGAGAAAACAGAGAGTGGAAGCTATTGAGATAGCTTTTCAGGTAAAGGGACTTGCTTCCAAGCCCAACAACCTGTGATTGTTCCTGGCTTTCCACGTGATGCAAGGAGAACTGGCTCCTGGATCTCTGAGTTTGAGGCCAGGTTTGTCCAAATGGCCAGTTCCAGGATAGCTAAGCATAAAGTAACATAAAAAAATATAATAAAAGAAATTTAAAAGAAGAAAATGCAAAAAGAAAAACCAAAGATGGGTTTAGTACTGGTGGACTTGAAGAACATGAAGACCGTTGAGCTGAAGAGCACTGGTTATTGGAAAGGCCAGGCTAGGCAGTCAGAAGGTAGGCATGGATAGATCTCTTATAGTTCTTACAGGGCAGTTTTACTCTAATATGAATTCTGTTTCTGCTGCAGAAAACTACTGGAGAGCTTCATGCACAACTGGGGCTCTGTTTTGAATGGCCATTCTGGATCTGGTACAATTGTGATGTAAGGAGCACAGGAGGGAGCAGAGAGGCCAGTACAAAGACGCATAGATACCCGTGTGAGAGACTAGGAGGCAGGCAAGGTGGTAACAGGGATGGTGGAAAGGCAAGCCATGGGAAACATTCTGGAAGTGGACACATTATGATTTGTGGATAACTTTAAAGGGTATAAAGCAAAGAAGAATTCAATATGACTCCTGGCTTTTGACTCAAGGAGCTAGGTAGATGGTGGTACAATAACTTGAACTTAAGACTCAAAGTAGCAAGTCTGGATAGATGGAATTAAGAATTAGAGACATGTCATGTTTGAGATGCTTGTAATACAGTGAGCTATTAATGACAAGCAGGCAGTTACATTAAGAGTGGAGCTTTCAAATGAGCTAAAAGTTTGAGACTCATATCCTTAAAGATAATGGTAATACAGGGCTACATGAGTCCATTCAGAGAAGGTAAGAAGGCATAGAGGGCTACATCCTGAGACTGTTGCTTTAAAGGATGGGCATGGGAGGAAGAGGATGCCAAGGAAATGCCTAATGTCTTAGCTTGATTCACACTGCTATCAGAATACTACAGACTAGATATTTTATAAGGAAAGCAATGTATTCCTAACAATCCAGAACCTGGGAACTCTAACGTACCTAGTTTGTGCATGTAGTGAGGGCCTTCTTTCAGGGCAGAGAATTCTTAATAATTGTGCACCCTAGAGGGTAGTAAGATGGGGTAAAGTTATAGCTATTACCTCTAACCATGAAGGCCCACAGTTCAAGTCCTGGGACTCACATGGTGGAAAGAATGACTTCACGGGTTATCCTTTAACTCCTACACATACACTCACACCGATATACACAATAAGTAAATGTAAAAATAATTCTAAAAAGTATTGTAGCAAAAAGAGTGCCTTTGAGTCAAGGCAGCAGGTTGAATCTCGGGAATATAGGTTTTTACCCTGCTTGTGGGAATTCCCTTCTAGTCAGAGCTGAAGCTTAGATCCCCGTGGCTTAGTGAAACTCTCAGTCTTGTTTCATTTGGGTGAGGCCTAAACCTGATAGATGGGCCAACAGAAGGCTGCTACATATATAGGAATTATTCCAATGTTTGAATGATAAATGGTGTGTTAATGAATAGGTAATGTGTGCATTTGAAGCATTTGTATCACTTTTACCCCTTTATAGGTGTGACACACCTCCACAATGGGAATAAATTGTAGTATGATTTCTAGCATTTATTGGCACCAATGCCAGATGTTTAGCATGTCTTATCTCATCTCATCTCCACAGTTCTTCCTGTGGCTTAGCATGGGTAGTCTTCTCTAGATTAGGGTTGTTGGGTTTACCACCTGAGTCAAATTTATGTAGGATGTATCGAGATATAATTTGTATATAGACTCGCTTTTCATCTGTACTCTAAAAAAAAAAGTTAAAAACATTGTTAACATCATGGGTATTTTGAAATAAGAATCGATATTGTCATTGCGGTTTTGTGGTGCTGAGGATTAAAGCCAGGGTCTTGTGAGTGGGGCAAGGACTGTGCTACTGAGTTACATCCCCAGCCTTCTTTTCCTTTTTAATTTTGAGGCAAAGTCTCATGAAGTTGCCTAGGTGGTCATTGTATGAACTCTTGCCTGCAGGATGGCCTTGAGAGCTCTCTGTTCTCCTGCCTCAGCCTTTCTAGAAACCAGAGTGGCTTGGGCCACTAGGCAGAGTTGAGGGGGAGTTTTTTTGTACTGTGTTTTGTTTTTTGTTTTTAGCTTATGACATAGATTTAACAACAACAATAAAGTTAAATAAAAAGAATAAAGATTTTCCTCAGTTTCTCAGCTCTAACAGTCTGTGGCTCTATCATTGACAGGGGGTTAGCAGAAACATAGCACAAACACACAGGTGTTATCTTTGGAGAACAATTTTACTTCAAAACTTGGAAGCTGCTTCATGGGCCATACCTTCCTGTTGCTCGTGACTCAGCATGACACATACCTCCAGGGAAGGCTGAGTGGGTCAGATTTATCTAAGAAGGCAGCTGTGTGATCCTGGATCCTTCTTCAGACTCATGGTACTGCAGATACATGCTTCTGGCTTGGTGAACAACGGTCAATCACCCCACTTTGTAAAGAGCTCAACGTGAAAGTAGCAGGCTGCCCTGGAAAACCTTCTGGTAGAAGAATAAATGAGAGCAAACTCAAATATGGCCTATGGCAATATTTCTCAGTCTTTTAAGTAATTCTCATTGATAGTGTGGTATTTTTTAGTATGGGACTTTATTAGTAAAAAGGTAAAATAATTTAAAAATCGGTGGAGTTTGCATCATGACTTTTAAATTAAATGGGTCAATATTTGCTTGCTTTCTTAGTATTCTAGAGATGTACCCAGGCAATCTAGAAAAGAAAAGAAATAATTGGAGCTGCTCAAGTCGGGCAAAGCAAAGTGACATTTTCATATGGACATTTGCTTTTATTAAGTGTTAAGTATGGCAAAGAAATCAGGTAGTTTAACCTCATTTAGAGCTACATCCAGACAACGAGATTGGGTTCAGAGTCTGGTATTATGAAAAGAGCATCCATCGTTCATATTGTCCTTGTCCAGCATCTGACCTGGTATGTAACCACGTTTTTCCATAGTCTAGACTGGAAGGCTCCAGAAGCAATTAAACAGAAGATCAATATAAGCAGACAGGTGTACACCATCCCTTCCTGCAGCTCACACTCTCCGAGTTTCATACCAGCTACCTCTGCTGCACACAGCAAATCAACTTAAAAAACAGAGGCAGAAAATACATTTCCAAGTATGACTTACACTACTTATTAATGTTGGAAACGGGCAGGCAGGCAGGCAGGCGATCGTGCCCTCCACTTCAACTACTTTTAGTAAGTGGCTGGCTCACTTTTGCAGTCTGATTCTGCAGGTACATCTGCAGGGTTCTTGAAGGTCCAACCTAAGCTCTCCCACCTGTCACGGCTTGGACAGTCTCCACAGAGGGCGCTGAGCGCATTACCGCCACGCGGCGCTGAGGTCAGCCTCTCGGGTGTTGGGAGAGCTTTTTATTCTAAATTACAGACCTCGCAGCCACCGGATATCCTCGCTGCAAAACTGGCAGTAGCTGTGTGGCTGCACTCGCGTTTCCTGACAACCACAGCAATATTTCCACTAATATCCTGTTCAAGGCCAGGCACTGGGTTACGATTCATTCCCAGGACCCCTCCCCCGGGGTTACTGCCCCCATCGTGGCCCCGGCGTCATCAACAAAGAGAACCTTATGCAAATTCACCAGAACACCTTCTCCCCGTGGGCCGCGAGTCCCAGCCCCCAGAGTCAAGCTTCTGGGGGCCCTCGGGCACGTGCTGCGCGCTGTAAGCGTTCGCATTGTCCTCGTCCCTCGGCTCCCCGCCGCGTTCCATCCCCTTCTATCTGCGGAGCACACGCGCTCGGGAGCAAGCGGCGCGCCGGCGCTGAGCAGCAGTCCAACAGCTGCGGGGGCGGGACCAACAGCGGGGGCGGGGCCGGGGCCGGGGCGGAGCCAGGGCGCGGGGGCGGGCCCGGGGCGCGGCTAGGCGGCCGCGGCGCCAGCAAGCGAGAGAACGAGATCGCTGCGAGCGAGCGCGGCGAGCACCAGCATGGCGGGGCTCCGGCGCCCGCAGTCCGGCGCCTACCGCCGCACGGCCGCTGCCGTGAACCTTCTGCTGGGCGTCTTCCAGGTCCTGCTGTCCTGCTGCCGTCCGGGAGGGGCTCAGGGACAAGGTCAGCCCGTCGTCGGGGCTGGCTGTCCCCGCCGCCCCGCCCCCCCCTTTCTTTTAGGGAACTGTTGAAATCTGTGAGGGTTCGCGGAGGAAGGGGACTCGGGCGGCTGGGGAAGACGGGCTGCTGCAGCCCTGCGACCGCAGCGTCCTCTCGGCGGCTCTAGGCCGGACCAGGAGCGGGCAGCGCGGGGCTCAGGGACCGCTAGCCGCGCGCGCCCCGGAGCCTTTGTGCGCGGGCCCCTGCGCCCCGGGCGCATCCCCCGCTTTGTGTGGCGCGCGGGTGCCTCGCCGCGCCCGGCTTCCTGCAGCTTTGTTTCCCCCCAGCCCTGTGGCTCGGGGGTCGCCGTGCCTGGAGTGGCGGCCTCATCCCCTGGTCTTGACCAAGCCCGCACGCCCTTACCTTCTGGACCCCGGGGTCGCCGGCTGGGCATTTTATTTGCATCCTCGGCTCACCCCTCGGGTGGCCTGCCCTGCGAGGGGAGAGGGAGACTTGTTTGGGGCAGGCGGGTGGCACGAGGGGACGGGCGAGGAAACAGGAAGCGTTTCTTTTCCGTGCATTACAAACGCGGTGTGTTTTTTGGTGTCCGTGCAGCATTTGAGCCCTTGCCGAACGTAGTGGAGCTGTGGCAGGCAGAAGAAGGGGAACTCCTGCTGCCCACTCAGGTGAGGAGGAGCGGTGACAGGGCGGGTGTGGGCGTGTGAGGGAGGAGAGGCCTGAAGGTGGCCGGCCTTCCCCCAGTGGCACTGGAGCGCTCGGGTCACTTTGCAAGGCAAATAAACCGTCGTGCCGAGCCTGAACACCTGGCAACGGTGGCTCTTCAGCCTCCTCCCGCGCCATGTGACAGGGTGTGAGTCAGGGCCTCCCCAAGTTCAGAAGGTGGGGTGTTCAGGCCACCTCAGCAGGGTTGTGAGTCTCACAGCCTTGCCCCTGGCTAGTGGCGGCTTCCTTGGCTGGTTAGTGGTCCAGAGTGGGCGGAGGACTTGCTTCTGGGTCTACACTGCTGTCTCCAAGCAGTCGGGTGTGGTGTGGATGGCAAGTGGCTAGAGGGTTGAACACAATGGGAATATTGATTTCATAAATGTTAGTGAGTGGTACTTGCCATTAGCCTAAGTAGCTTTGGGATGAAGAAGTGACTTTAAAGGAGTATAATCTTGGAATTTCTCCAAGTGTCTTTAATTCCTGTTAGAACACACCCACTTAAGAACCTGAATTTCAGGTTTTTTCACCCCCCTCCCCTACGATGATATAATGATTACATGTGGAAAAATAATTGCTAACGTTTTATTGGGAATCTGTAGCACAGAGGGCTTCAGGCTGCAACGGATGTGGTACTGCAAAGCTTTTGTCTTGAATTGCATGTTTCAGTTATGCAAGAAATTCTCATTGACTTGCAAAAGGTACCCACTTAAACATAATTTTGAAAACATAATTTTGATGACTGTTTTTCACCAGCAGTGTAGTAGAGACTCAAAATGCATTTGGGGGTGTGTGTTTGGAGTGATAAGAGAACATTAGCTTGCCTGTTTAAAAGTGTTTATTACTTCCCATGTTGGTGGCAGCATTAAAATCCCGGCATTGAACTTCTCTGCAGTCTCCAGGTTTACCGTTCTCCCTCTCACTGAAGCGGCAACAGTGCTGGCTTTGAGATATTTGGAATATTCATTTTGACCAGGGCCAATGAATAACAGCTTACAGGAAGAGGTGATTTTTAAGAGACACTTTCCCAGATCTTTCCCGAAGGCCAGCAGGCTCTAGGAGACCCACCCTTTGAGAATAAGCCCCAATAGCAAGTAGTCTTTCTATCTCCTAAAAGTAAATTCCCAAATAGATTTTTTTTTAACCCTTGATTCTAAATAATACATCTATTTTGAAAAGAGAGGAAACAAAAACCAAAAACACCAACAAAAGTCTCAAAGCTGAAATCAGTTGTAACTTTAACTGAGACCCTTCACTTAGCACTTGGTGTGTTTACTTTAAATAGTCATATTTGTGAATATCAGTTGCTTAACAGCAGGAGTGACCTTTGACCCAGAGAATTCTTCATTGTGGGGGGCTGCCTTGTGCACTGTAGTATGCCGAATATCATTCCTGGTCTTTACCCCTTGGATACAGTGACACTTTCACTACAGTCAAGATATTGTTGTCGTTCCATTCCGAGTGTTTGCTATTGTTTTAAAATAAGGTCTTGCAATGTTGCCTCAGATTCCTCCACTCAAGCCATCCTCCTGTTTTATCCCTGAGTTAGCTGGTGCTACAGGAATGTATGTCTTCCATTGTACCTGGCTCCAACCACCAGCTTTACCAAGTGAGAGTGTCTCCAAGTATCCCAGGAAGCGCAGTTCCAGGTCAAGATGTGCTGTGTGCCTTTGCTTTGGGGCTCAATGGAAGCCTCTACTTCTTAGCATAGTGATGGAGGCCAACCCAGTCAGGAAAATAAATGATGGACAGTATTTGTTTCTGCTTGTGTATTGTTTGTGCTCAGGAATGGAAATGTCAAGGCCTGTGGTGACATTAATTACATCTTTTACAGGCTCAAAAGTTATTTTATAAAATGTCCAGTTTCTGGCTTGATTTTGCCTACATGCATAGTTAGTGCAGTTTGTTCTAATAAAATTGGTTAGAATTGAGAATGTGTCACTCCAGAATACTCACCACAGAGATGTTGATAGCTAGGGTATTTTAATCAACGGTCGAGTGAAAGCGAAACTAGTATTCACAGTAATTTTCTGTATATATCATCTCTATATGTGTGCCCTTTAGATATTGTACCACAGTGCATACGCTGCCTGGGCAGGGAGGAGGGATGTGTGTATCTTAGATACAGAGTGTTCTAAAGAAGGGCATTTGGAAGGAGTTCTTTTCAAAGAACTTGGAATTATTTTCAAAAGGTTTTCTTGTGTATGTCATAAGAGTCTAGAGAATATTTATAGGTGTCATGTAAATCTTATACCTACCTTCCATTCAGGAAGACCAGAAAATGGCTTTGGAACCTAAAAGTTGTCAATGAGAGGTGAAATTGAAACATCAAGATGTTGTGTTCAATGAACAGTAGATTTGTCCAATATTGATTATTTATACAGTTACTTACTTGGAAGTGTTTTTGTTTTTTAAATTTTTTCTTATGGAAAAAGTGATTAAGAACTTGTTGCTCATCATTCATTTAAAAATAAATGAAGTTGGGCAGTGATGGTGCATGCCTTTAAATCCTAGCATTTGGGAGGCAGAGCCAGGTGGATCTCTGTGAGTTTGAAGCCAGCTTGGTCTACAGAGCAAGTTCCAAGACAGCTGAAGCTACACAAAGAAACCCTGTTTTGAAAAACCAAAAAGGAAGAAAGAAAAAAACCAAATTGACTTGTTATAAGCTGCCTGACCATCTTGTCTCTAGTGTCTAGGTCTGGGTCCAGATGAGTCCCACTTAGCTTGTTAAGTCACCCTTTTTTTGTTGTTAGAGATTGAACCCAGGACCTTGCATGTGCTAATAAGCACATGTTCTAGTGACTGGGCTGTGTCTGGGCCCAGCATACCTCTTTTCTTTTGTTACCAGTTTTCTCACTTGCAGGGTATTTGTCATCCTAATTTCAGAGGAGCTCCAGGGTGCTTGTCATCCTGGTGGTTTCTTCAACTCATAAGCTTGGTCATGGAAAACATAAACACTTTCCCTTGCTGAAGGGGCTGCACCAGGGCAGATAACTCAGTATGATGGGCTCTGTGGTTAAGCTGATATTGATGTCATTCGTGTGTGTGTGTGTGTGTGTGTGTGTGTGTGTGTGTGTGTGTGTGTTAGTGTTCTAAGGAAGGGCCTCAGGAGCCTTGTGCATGCTAGGCAACTAGTAGCAATGAATTATATCCCCCAGCCCTATTTATGTATGTTTGTTATGTAGTCACCTGTTATGAAATTATTTAGTACAGTAACACAAAAAATTATTTATCAGTCATAATGAGAGGAAAGAAAACCCCATTTGACTTTATTGCTAGAGTTACAGACACCCCCAACCCTATTATCTAGTACGCTGAATCCAAATTGATGGTAGGACAGACACCACACAGACCTTTTTATCGCTTTATCTTTTTGTCTAGTGGTAGCTTCATTTGTATAAGATAAGCTTAGTGCACTTTACTGATCCACGTATATAGGGTGACATTCCCTTGACCTGCTCTGGCCTTTGGGGTCTCCAGCAGTCTTGATTTTGTCTCTTTCTCCTTTTACTCCTCTGGGTCTCTCTCTCCAGGCTGGTGCTGGGCCTGCTGAGCCCAGTGTTGTCTGTGGTGTGAACCATGGATGTTGACTCTGGCATGCAGGCACCTCATGGCTGGGTCCTTTTTGAGTCTTAGATTGCTATGCTGTGGCCATCATGCCTTGTCTCTACTGAGGTTTGAGGGCTGTGCTGTAGCCACAATATTCCCTATATAGTTGGCATTCAGTAGTCACCCATGATGCTTTTGAGGAGAGGAGGTTGTTATATCTGGCCCTACTCTTTTATCAATGAAGTTACTCAAGTCCTAAAGATGGCAGACGGAATGCCTAAGTGTTCACTGTGCTGCTATTTCGAGAACCATATTTGGGGCAGGTCCTAGTCTGCTTGGACTCATTTATGACTGCCCAAGAGCAGAGATGAGGATTCTAGGCCTAGCATGGGGCCTTGGTGGGATGGATGGGCCAGCCCGGCTTGGGGCTCCAACGCCTGTGTAGTCATTGAGCAAACACCAGGCACTGGCAAAGCACAGTTGAATATTCCTAACCTAGGGATAAAGAAGAAAACTTTGTCTTTAAAAATACCATGTCTTGTTGATTTGCTCCACTCTTAAGTCTGAGGGTATGGATAATAGAAATTGGCAGAAAGTTAAACCAGAATGGTACAGTGAGCATGAGCTTGTTTGTTTGTTTGTTTTTAATCCCAGATACAGTGTTATGTAATACCTGCAACTCTGGTCAGTGAATCATTAACTAGTATTTGGAAAGCTTTCTGTCATAGAGGTTTATTTTTGGCTTAATCTCTTTTTGTCAATATTGAAAAATAATGACTAACATGGGTTGAGAACTGTCAGCATCATTTAAGTGCCGTGTGGTCTTCACTCATATCCGTACCCTCTAGAGTGTGAAGTGTTTTGCCTGGTTTTATACCTGAAAGACAGTGAGGTACGCTACAGGTAAGTAAGTCACCTGCTGCAATAAGAAAGCAGCAGGGAGGATTTGAACCTGGGATGTGTTTAGCTATAGGGCTAGCACTTTTGGCCGTGATATTAGGTTTCAGTATCATCTGACAAGTACTTTGGTGGTGATAATGAATAAGTTAGAGGGAAGTAACTTTATGTTCTATTTTGATCCAGAGAAAGTTGCTTAGAAGTTTTCAAAAGCCTGAGGGCTCTTAGCATCTCAGAGACAGCAGGGTTGCACTCAGCTGCTGGCCCAGCTCTGTTTCAGGTGCAGAAGGTGTTACAGTAAACCAAAACACCTGCCTGAGTGAAGAGGTCCCTGTGTGCTGCTTTGAAAAGATCCTTCTTGAACCTGTCCTTGAAAGCATTTTGGGATTGCTATGGCCAGTGCAAGAGCCCTGGGGCATGGGCCGGGTAGGAGGAATAGAGTGGATTTGGTCTTGTTTTTGAGAGTTTGGTTTTGTTAAGCAGATGAAGCTGGTAATGCCTGGGACAGCCTTCAAGTGCTTACACTAAGAATGGAGAGAAGAGGCCTGGATCTCACAGAGGGCTCACTTAAGGTCTAAGGCCAGAAGGGGCCCTACCCTGAGTATTACATGGTAGACAATGTAGTTCAGTGACATTTTAAATGGCAACCAGAGCCTGCTGGTCGGGAGGGGAGGGTATGGGTGTGTCAGGGCGGACCCTTCCTGAAAGTGTTTGGAGTAATAGTTCTTGAACACTGAGGAGCTCTTGGAGCATTTTTTGAGACAGGGTCTCACTGTTAGCCCAGTCTGGTCTGGAAATTCTCCACCCTCTTGCCTCAGCCTTTGGGTTATCCTCAAGTACTGAGCAGGGAGGGACACTGAAAAGGGGCATACACTGAGGGGTAAGGAGTGACGTGCAGGAAGATTGGTATTGTATTGATGCTTGCAGGATGGAGTAGCATAGCATAGCATAGCAGAAAGGCCTGAATGTTATGGCCGTGCAGGTCCCTGGGTATTGCTGGTGTGCTAGTGGGCAGAATGGAGGAGGGTGGACAGATCTGAATTCCCTGTTGGAGGGTTTACCTAGGGGTCAAGCATTGTTATGGTGCCCTCAGCAAAAGTGGGGAAGGCTTGAAAAAGATCAGAAGCGTCTCTGCAGACACTCCTGATACTGTGTTCACTGCAGAGTGTAGCTTGAGACAGTGTAGGTCCTGGTATTTGGAAGTAAGACCGAGTTGTAAGCAATGCGCCATGCTGGCAGAGTCACTGCTATGACTGGTTGGTAGGCTGGTGTAGTGGAGAGCAAAGCTTACCTTTGAGGCTTGAGACTTGCTTTTGAAGAAACATGGGCATTGGTGGAAAATCTGCAATGTGGTTAAGAGGTGGGGTGGCAGAAGCAGTCTTGGCCTTGTAGTTTCAGTGGGTTAATGTGCTAAGTGTTTGTTTTAAAAGGTTTGTTTACTTGTCTGTCTGTCTGTCTGTCTGTGTTTATGTATTTTCCTGATGCACTGGGAAGCCAGATGCTATTATAGGTAGTTATGAGCTCCTGATGTGGGGTGCTGGGAACTAAGCTCCAGATTCTCTGGAAGAACAGTTATGGCTCTTAACCACTGAGCAATCTGTCTAGACTCCAACTTGCTGAAGTTGTAGTGTAGAGGACCCTGGGAAGAGGCAGGAGGAGAGGCCAGAGGGTCAGCTGCACCAGGAGTAGAGGGGCCAGCAATGAGAAGCTGGTGAGTTAGGAGTCTGGAAGCTTCCAGGAAGGCTAGTGGCACTTGGGCATTACCTGGTCTGGGCACTGTGGGTGCTTAGCTCTGCTTGGCTTTGTTCTGTCTACCCTGCTGATGTTTCAGTTGCCTTTTCCTCCTGACATACATGGAAGAGCTTTTGAGGATGGTGTTTACTTAATTTACAAAATTAGCAGCCTTTTTATTGATGTTGAAGTATAACACATAACACATTACACATAACACATTAATAGAATTCTGAGTTAAACAGTGTCTTTTCTTAAATTACTTTTTAAATACTTACTTATTTTTGGAGACAGGGTCTCACTATATAGTCTTGCTGGCCTCAAATTCACTATGTGTACCATTATGGCCTTAAACTGCACCAGCCTCCATGCCTCTTGTACTGTGACTAAGGGGGTACACCACTATGTCCAGCCAAATAATGCTTTCTGCACTTGGGGGTTATAGTTTCCAACTATATCTTATATGATTCAATTTAAAATATTAAAAAAAAGCTCTTGATATGATATCTAATTTGTTTTGAAATTATGTTTAGGCTCTGATTTAAATCATTAACTCATGTTAATGAGTGTTTAAGAGACGACTTCTCAGTTTATGGATTTATATTGCCATTATAACATCCTTTTTAAACAAAGGATTTTATTTTTATTTGTGTCTGTGTGTCTGAATGTGAATATGTATATGTATGTGTGGTGCCCACAGAGGCCAGCAGTGGGCATTTAGTCCCAGGAGTTGGAGTTACAGGTGCTTGTGAATTGCCTGATGGGTGCTGGGACGAAAACTTGGGCCCTCTGGAAGAACAGTGAGCACTTATAACCACTGACCCATCTCAATAGCCCCCAGTACAGTAGCAGCGTCACAAAGCTCTGTTAACTGACTTATAGGCATTGCTGTAGCTCATCACCCCACTTTTGGTGATTGTGTTTCTTTGAAATGGCTGTTAATGGATGTTCTCTTCCTACAGGGTGATTCTGAAGAGGATATGGAGGAGCCTTCTCAAGAACAGAGGTAAGGAGAGCAAGGGCAGATCATTGCGGGCCAGACAGCTGAAGTCTCCATATGTGTCTGTATATGTGCTTAATGTAGTCTCTAATGTTCCAACCTCTTTGACCTCTGTGTAGTCTACATTCTTTAGTTGGTAATCTGATTTTGCTTTAAAATGATACAGAAGCTGTTGGCAGAACTCCCTTGTTTACTATACCCCAGCCTTGCTTTTCCCATGGTGTGCTTAGGCCTTTCCTCATATTCAGAAACATCTGTTGAGGTCACACTCTGTGCCCAGTGCTGAACATAACATACCAAACAAGACCTGCATTGCTTTTTATTGTGTGTAGTGTGGCAGTCAGTAATTAGTATGCTGAATTAGTAGCCTGGCAGTGGTGGTGCACACCTTTAATCCCAGCACTAGGGAGACAGAGGCAGGATGATCTCTAGAGTTCGAGACCACTGTCGTCTACAGAGCTAGTTCCAGGACAGCCAGGGCTACATAGAAAAAAACCTGTCTCAAAAAAAAAAAATGAATTAAGTTATTTTCCCTGCCAGTTGGTTTTGTTTTTAATTTTCATTTATTTATTTAGTTTGGTGTCTTGCTGGAGATCAAACCATGGATCTTGTGCATGTTATACATACTGCCTTTTCCTTCTTAATTAGAAATAGTATTTTTTTCTCTACATTTGGAGATAGGATTCCATGTAGCCTGAGCAGTCTAGAACTTGCTCTGTTGCTGGCCTTGAACTTCAGAAGTCTCTGCATTCTGGTTGCTGGGGTCAGATATGTGCACTGTCACACACAGTTCAGGGCAGTTTCTCTCTGTCAGTTTTCTTTTTTCAAATCACATTTATTAATTCATTTACCTGGTATATGAGACAGACAGGCAACATGTACCCATCACCATGGTGTGTATGAGATTAGAGGACAGCTTGAGAGAGTGGGTTCTCTCCCACCACTGTGTGGGGCCTAGGGACCGAACTCTGGTTGTCATGAATTACAGCAACGGTTTTACCTACTGAACCATTTTACAAGCCCCTTTTTCAGTTTTCTATCAACTTAAATGTATTAGATGGCACATATATGTGTATATCAGTATGTGCATGCATAATGCATATGTAGTTTGTATATTTCCTTATAAAGAGTAAATGAAAGTTTTGGTAAAGTTTCACCTTTAGTGCTAGCATTTTACTACATTTTCTTTTTTTTCCCCTCTTTCCATGAATGGAGTAACTTATTCACATTGAGATGTTCTAGAATACAGAGAGGTCAAATCTGTTTTTTATTTCTTTTTTTTTTTTTAAAAAATGTTTGCTGCCTCCTAGTACTTGGGAGCCAGAGGCAAGCCTGTTTCTGTGAGTTCAAGGCCTGCCAGGGCTACCTAGAAAGATGACTCTGTCTTAAAACAAAGTAAAAACAAATCTAGAAAGAATGGTTGCTACATACTCTTCTTTGTGGTGACTTTTTTGAGCTATAGTTCACATACCATACTCTTCACTCGTGTTTTAGCCTGTTTCCAGTGTACAAACACCACAGATTGAGAGCCCTGTTCCCTTAGAAAACCTTTCTCTTCTGTGTCAGCCTTCACCCTCGGTAGCCCTGGTTTGCTTTTGGATCAGCCTTCATGCTGCTGCTGGCCATCATTCCAGGAGTTTGCTGTTAGTTTTGTCGCCAGCCGCTTTGCTTTTAACCTGCTTGCTTTTCTAACTCTGTTTTTTTTTTTTTTTTTTTTTTTTTTCCTTTCTTTTGTTTGTTCGGCTTTCAGGGATTGAGATTGTTCCTGGTATGTGAAGATTATATTATGACATATGGCTCTTCTTAGAGGCCTTTCTTTGTGTCCATTTCTAGGAATGCAGATTCTGGAGTTTTTTAAGAATTACCTCAGTGCAGTGCTATGTGATGGGTAAATTAGTCACCGACCCATGTATGAACTGCTCAATGACGAGCTACTGCAAAGTTGTCACTGCTCAGTTGATTTTTAAAACTTCCTCACACCAGTTTAATATCTTGTGACTTTAAAAAATAAATGTTTGAATTGGACATGGTAGCATTTGCCTGTAACCCGAGCACTTGGGAGGTAGAAACAGCAGGATCAAGGAGTTCAAATACATCCTTGGCTACATTCTCAGTGTGAGGCCCTTCTGAACTACATAGGATCTCATCTTGTAAAAGCAAAGCCAAAACCCAAATGCACTGAGACTTGAAGCTTTAAAATATATGAAAATTTATGAGAAAGGTGCAGAGATTCAGAGGACTTGCATAATTGTCACGCATGATGCCCTGTTGTCACTGATAACATTTTCTAGTACTCTGATGCATTTATTGCCATGAAGCCAGCACTGGTCTCTTACTATGGCCCAAGTCTGGTCTTTCTTTGGATGTTGTTAGTGTTTCCCTGAGATCCTTTGCAGGGTAAGGCATCTGCAAAGTTCTAGGTGGGAATTCTAAGGTCCCTCACCTGCCAAAGGCCCCCTGCTTTTGAATGTGATCTTGGGCTCCTGGGCTTTAGATCTCAGGATCCTATGGAAAGTTTAGTTGCCATGTCTTCTTGGGCATAGTTTGTTCTCAGTTTGTCAGAGCTTCTTCAGTTTTGATGACTTTTCAAGGGGTTTAGATATTTTGTATAATGTCCTTGAATTCCAGATTGTTTGGTAATTTTTCTCACAGTTGAGTCGCCTGGAGTGTCAGGAGGAAGGCCATAAAGACAAGCTGTCTTGCCACTCTGTCACATCTAGGGAGGAGATAAGCCAATGTCACTCTTGACTCTGGCTTGATCTTGCTGTCTGTCAAGGTTCCCTGCTGTGCGCTCTCCTCACTGCCTCCTTTCCTTCCATATTCTGTGAAGCAAGTTTATTGTGTAGTTAAGATACACCACCACAAGTCGGTTAGCATTCTTCCTGTGTAGATTTGCCTCTTCTTGTTTATCTGTCTAGTAATTCATGTGAGTATTCATGCTCTGGGGCACAGCCCAGCACTAGGGTTTCCTTCTGTTTTAGTGCCATTATCGTTAATCTTAATTATGAAGATGTTAGTATCTCTTTATGCCTTTCAATAGCTTTTTACAAAAAAATTTAATGAACTGCACCATAATACCAACTTTTAATGATAGATAGACTTGAAGTCAATCAAGTTCAACAAAAGCATGTTTCTGCCTTGATGTTCTAGAGCAGCTACTACTATGACAACTTGAGACTAGAAAAATAATCTTGGCCATGAAACAGTCTGCTTTATGAGAAAGCTTGATTGGTACCACCATGGATCACTAGAGATACATCGCCAAGGCTGCTTGAAGTGGGGCCTGACCTGGGCTGATTCTGGGCTATGGGCCTTCCAGAGTGGCTTGCCTGTTACCTCACATCCAGTTGAGGAAGCTGTCAGTGTAATTGGCCTTGGTGATGATTTTGTTTGTGCTATCTTGACTTCATCTTCTGTGGACGCTCTGTAATTGTATTTGGTTGTGAGCCAGGAAAGCAGCATTTGAAAACTCTCTTCCTTTTCTCCTCCCCATCCCTCCTTTTCCCCTGGGTGTTCTCAGATAGCAGCAGCAATCTACTTTTGCCAAGAAAGAAAGATTGCTTTGGGAGATTCGTGATGAGAGTGAGCAAACCAGAGCAAGTCCAGCCCTTGCTTGAGTGAAGGAGCGCTGGGAAGCCAGGCTGGCTCCCTAGTACACATCTCTTTGATAAGCCGCTTTGGAGCACAGTAATATTTGATAGGATCTGAAAAGTTTTAAGAATTACTAAGGAATGAATAATGTTGTTATTTTAGCTTTAAAAAGAGTTACAGAAATCACAAACACTGCCTGGCTAGGGACAGTGTGTATGGAAGGGTCCTTGTTGGTGATAAATTGTACCTGTACTGTGCTGATTATAGAACCCCAGCCTGTCCTCTACACTGAGCTATATACCAAGTCCCTTTTGATTTTCAGAATGTATTTTTATCTGCCTAGGAACAGCAGCAGAACATATTGCTGAAGCAGTTTAAAGCCAGTCAGTTAAAGGCAGATCCTGGGAGTTGGAAAACCACAAGACTCTGGTGACCTCTCAGCAGCTGAGGGATCCAATTGTTGGCAGAAGCAACTGGATCTTGAGGGAAGTTTCCATTGAGTCTGAGGGAGATCCCTCAGCTCCAAGCCCTGCTGGGAAGGGAGCTGCTTTTCACTACTCTCTGCTTACCTTCAGAAAGCTGACAAAAGGTTCAGCTTTTGATAGGGTCTTACTTGTCACCTGGGGTTCCATTGTGGACATTCCTTTCATCCTGCTCTGACATCTTTAAGTGGGCTTTCTTGTCCTTTTGCACTTCTTCTCTATGAGAGAAGACAATTTCTGATCTCTCTTGCTCTCCATTCCCCTGCACCTCCCGTCCCCCATCACCAAGGTACACCCTAGCCACTTAACCTTTATCTTGTTCTGATACGTGTGTGTGTGTGTGTGTGTATGTATATGTATATATGGAAAACAAATTGCACTTCTGCTTAGAAGTCCACTGAACCTTTCTGTCGTCTTTAAATGCCTCAAACCTAATGTGTCCTGAACTGAGCTCCTGGGCTTTTTCTTGGGCTCTTCCTCAGCTTTAAGCTCTAAGCACACTGGTCTGATACTAATGTTAATATTATAATGCTATATACAGCAAGGTACAGGAGGAGGGAGGGAGAGAGGAAAGGGAGGGGGAGGGTCCCTTTGCACCTTTCATACCCTCTCAGGACCAGCAGCCTTGGATGTGTGACTCAACTTCAGAGAGCCTTCTGCCTCTTTTCAGCTGGGTCTTCATATTCCCATCCCAGTGACGTTTTGAATGAATCCTTTTCCTCTTGAGATCAGCCTTCTTTTGGGCCACATTACTGACTCCCAAGTGTGGCACAGGCACAGAAGGTCACTTGTGGTTCAGGGTCTTTTCCCATGTTCTCATTCCCCTTCAGCCACATGGCGGTGTGTCCTCTCTGCCTCTTCCTTCCTCCCTCCCTTAATTCTGGCTATCTCCCTGAACTGTGCTGTATATAGCACTCTGACATTAGTGTTAACACAGGGTGCTGGCTCTTTGTGGAAATTGCCTTTTGTGGTACCCAAGGGCCAATCTAATACTCCTATTGATTCCTCAGTTCAGACTCAATAACTTGAAAAGCTGCTAGATACCATACTGCAAGATCATGCGTTTGACTATTAGTCTTTTAACTCAGTTTCTTGTGTTTAACCTGTTCTCCATCTCCAAGACTGAAATCAGTCATTGCTGGTCAAGCTACAGCTTTAGTATCAGTGTGAGAGGTTGCTGCTTCAAATTGAGCTGCTGTAATTGTCAAATGTTTCAGGAAATCTGTTCCTCAGGTCTCTGTCAATGTAAAGTTCCTTACGTCAGGCTGGGGCACAGAGAATGGTGCAAAGTGAATGAATTTTGACATGGTCTTCATGACTTTAACCTGAGGATTTTCTTTATAATCAATTTTGTAATTTATGTTTTCTTAATACAATACGGGCTTAACAGGTTTCGTGGTATGTATTAGAACTGTTCTCTAACCACAAAACCTTTTAAAAATATTTTAAAATATTATGTTGTGAAATTTTTAGCAAAGTTTTAGTCATTTATATAGTTATTATCTTTAATTGAAATAAAAAAAAAATACTGGAACTAGCAGCCTTTCCCTTACTGTTTCTAGCTGTTTAAATACATCTTTCTACAGACTGTGTTGGTGGCTAGTTTTGTGTGTCCTTGTGAGGTTATGCTGAGTATCTGAACCTTCATTAGTGCTATAGCAAATAGTCTTCTAATCCTTCAAGAATTGAGTGTTATTCTGTAATAAAAATAGGCAAGCCCCTTCTTTAATGTCAGTGGCTCCTTCAAGAGCAAGTGGGATCGCAGCAGGAGAGGTTGGCTTTGTATGGAAGTGGTGAGTGGTCTGGGTCCAGTGGGAATCCTGCTGCCCTGCCTCCAGATGGGCTACCTTTAGAGCAGTGATTTAACTCAAGACTAAAAGGCTCCGCTTGCCCCTTTGTGGCTGGCTGATTACTTATTGCTACAGGACATAGTGTTTAGCTGCAGAATCACTTCATGGAGCCCATTTAGTAGATGGGTATTCTGCAAAGAGAGCCAGGTAGAGGCACAGCCCAGGCAGACAAGCACATGGGATTGAAGCCTACATAGGAAAGACTCTGAGAAGTGAACTAAGAACTAAAAAGTGAACTAAGAACTAAGGTACAGCTGTGAGTAAGGGAGACATGGTTATTGTTAAGTGTTTGGAGCCCAAATTTCAATGTCTTTAGAAAATCACAGCTATAGAGAGGGCTGAACCGATCGGCTGTGCTTTGGTGGTATGAGATCGCTGTTAGGCGGTGGACACTGTGATTTAAATTGCTCTACATCGTGTTCCAGGGGGCCCCTGACATCACAGCAGCAGCATTGATAAATTCTGCAAAGGTGTCCGAGGCTTCTTGTTGCTCAAGATAGTAGCACAGCTTGGGATTTTAATACTTAAAATAATTTCCCAAGGTAGCATTCTCTGTCTGGGAACACCAACATTAAGATAATGGGGTCTCCTGGGAGCTCGTTACTCTTTTAAATGAGTTGTTATAAAATTATTAGTTTGCTGTTAAGAGTTTTGCACATGTGAAATCTGACTTGAGAGCAATAGTGTCTGGCCACCCCACCCCCAACACAAGCCATAGGAAAAGAATGTTGTCACAAATAATTACTGTGGTAGTCTAGACAGTATTTCACAGATGCTGTAGTTAAGATCTCTGGCTGCTCCTCCAGAGGGACCTAGGTTTGATTCCCAGCACCCATGGTGCTTATAAGTGTCTTTAAGTCCAGTTCCATTGGACTGCAGGCCCTCTTCTTGCCTCTGCAGGTACCAGGCACACACTTGTACACAGACATATGCAGATAAAACACGCATACACATAAGACTAAGAAAAAAAATTGTTGAGAATTTGCAGTTATTTAAAGATTATTCGTGTCTCCAGAAGGTGGCCTTATGTGCTTTTGGTGTTCTCTTGTCTAAGGTGAACCTTCTTCAGTTTGAGAAACAGGTCCAGAGAGCTGTTCCTACTTTTCATGTCTCTCAACCTTATGTTTTGTTCAGAGAGAATGACTGAGTGGCATGCCTCTGCCAGACCATTCTCCTACAGGATGTGGGTCAGCCCTGTGAGATGCTCTGAGGTACCCACCACTGCATTTGCAGGTGGTTGGTGGAGTGTAGGTTCAGTCAAAGCTCTCTCTGCCATCATATGTAGTCTCCAGGCCGACCATGTGCAGTGCACATGGAAGGTAACTCATGTCGTTCCTCCCACACTAGCCACTCATTTGTGACAGTTACTTGCATTGCCATCTAAGCAGCTGTCCAGGGCTAGCTAAGACAGGTGTGTGCAGTAGGAATGTCAATGAAGTCTTCTGGGCTGATGATTAATCTTCAAGAAACAAAACAAAACAAACAAAAACAGACCATGCTAAATCCAGTTAATCCATTTAAATTGGATTTAAGTAATTGCCATGGTATTGTACCTTGTGGTTTACAGATTATTCTCAAATGCATTATCTATAGATAACCAGGTGGATATATAGTAATCTTATTTTATAGATGAGAAAAGTTGTTCATAATTGTAAAGTAAGGTTACAGATCTATGGAAGCAGAGAACAGACATATTACATAGTGTCCTCTTTCCATGTAGACATGTCTACTCTGGTATTGAATGCAAAGGGAAATAGGTTGGAAACCGTTTCCCTCTTGGATATACTGACAGTGTGCCGCTGTGGAACGCAACCACGTCCAGGACTGAGTTGTGAAAACACCTCTGTTCTTTAGCTAGCTCCTAGCAAAGCCCCTGGAAAAGAGGAGCCTGGCTCTTCAGAAACATGCATTGAATCTGAACTTTAATTTTACCCTTTTGCTAAATTTTAATCTCTGTGCATGTTCTGCTGTGTCCTTGAAATAATCTAGAAAATTTAAACATGGCTTAGTAGAACACTAGGACTTGGCAAACCACCATGGTGTGAGCAGATGAGTTGTCCTGGTGACTTGGTTTTTTTCTTTGTGAGTATTTTCAGCAGTAAGGAACAGAAAACCCTGAATCAACCAGCTCTAACAATGAAGAAAGCATCTTGTCACCTAAGCAGCAGCCAGGGGCAGAGTGGTTCTGGTGTGGTTCACTCAGCTGATTTCTCTCTACCTGCTTGCTTTGCTGTGCTCAGTGGGCTCACATTTGCAGGCCTTATCCAGAAGGGCGGGTTAAAATAACCTGTCTGGTGCCTCTCTCTCAGTAGCATCCCTATGCACTCCTTGCATCTCCCAGGCCAAACGTGGATCTTTGCCCATCGTGACCCCCTTACTGGCCTAGGGAGTGGGGAAACTGAATGATTAACCTCAAAGCAGGGTTTAGTCACAAGGGGGTTGTGGTCACTACCACAATCAGGGCTCTGCCCAAGTGAGAGCAGGGGCTTGACAGTGAGAAGCCAGCAGCATCATGGCCTTAAAAGGGAGGGACTGGGGCCAAGTGTGGAGCGAGCTACCCAAGGCTGTGCTTCTTGAGGGTAGACCTTCCTGCAGACTCAGCTTTACCTGGGAACTTGTCAGACAGCTGAGTTCTCAGACCCCACCCAGGTTTACTGAGTCAGAAGCTCCAGGGGAGAGGCCCAGCTGTCTCTGCTAAGGAGCCCTCTGGGTGATTCCGATGCAGGCTCCAGCTTGAAGAGTGTTGGTCCCGGGTGAGACATCTAAGGGATCACATTTCAAAATTACTTTTCTTGATGATTAAATAATGAGAAGCAGAGGTGATCTTGTAAGGTCAAACGGTAGGTAGAAATTAGGAGATAGGGATTGTTACTCAGTCTTGCCTGTCGTCACTGGCTCAGGGTTTTAGCAGACCAAGCATGCCTTCAGTCTCTTCATATGGTATCCAGTTGTGTCAGTGTGAGCCTTGTGTGAGCCTGGTGTTCAGCATGGCATACTGGCGAACAGGTAGATTAGGCTATGGCACGGTAGCTTCCAGCTGAAAACTGAGAACCTTTTTCAAGCAGTCTATTTATTATAAAGAAAGTGTGTCTGGCAGAAAACACTGGCCTGATAACAAAAAAAGACTCACTTATTGAGTGGGAGTGGCCACTGAAAATACAGGGCAGTATGTATGCTCAGGCTGTCTACTGTGGTATGTGCAAAGTTGAGGCTGCGTGTATGAAAGAGGGAATGAGGTAAGGAGAATGTTGGGGTTTAAAAGGATACTAGTTAGGTAAAAGTTGGACGTGTTCTAAGAACTCTAAGAAACTGGGGTGGGTCAAATCAATACAGGAACCATTCACACTTAAGGGGACTTCTGTATTCTCCAGTCTATGTCTCCCTCCTCCCCCAGCCCCATCCAATAACTCAGGATGATAGGAACTTGGATGGTACTGGGGCAGGCTGGGGCCCACAGGAGGCAGTTGGGAGCCGCAGACAAGTAATAACATTGGAACAAGGCTTATCGTGTAGCTATGTGGGAGAGGGGACCCCCCCACACACACACACAACTTAACCATCTATACTGGGAATTCCCTGAGGTCCTTCTGTGTGCTACTGTAGGAACGTTTGCCAGCTGAGGGGGCCGGATAAGTAGGACAGGAAGAAAGGGAACCAAGTTCAAGTGTGCTGTATTAATTTTCTAGGGCTGGTGTCATGAAGTACCACAAACTAGAACAATAGAAATAGAACAATAGAAATGTATTCTATCCAGGTCTGGAGAGCAGAGTCTTAGTCTGGGTGCTGACAGGGTGCTGTTCCTTCTGAAACATGCAGGAGTCCTTTGTATCAGCGGGCTGGCAGCTGCATCACTATGCTCTCTGCCTTTATCTCTACATGTCTGTTGTTTTGGCAGGATGACCACACAATTCATAGCCAAGGATAACTTATGAGACCTATTGAGTATTCACTTGATTTCCCTTCTGTTCCCCCAACCGCCACCTCCACCTCACTCCCACCCACCCCCCATACTTCGAAGCTCACAGCAAATAATTGTTTGGTCCTGGCTTGTGCTCAGTCACAGCTCTCATTTCAGCTGCACAGACATCCTGAGCATTTTCTAGGCAGAAAGTGAATGGGTCTTCTTTCTGAGTTCTTCCTTTGTGTATTTGTTGAAGTGTATGCAAAGAAAATGACAACACATTGTGAGTGCTGAGCAACTCTGTGTATGTGTCAATTCTGAGAAATTCATCAGCACACGTCTGGGTATACACAACCCACAGTCTTTTCTGTGGTCACGTCTTTCTAAATTCTAATTAAAGAAGCATGGTTTGAGTTCAGGGGTTGGCCTCCTTTCTCTTTACCTACATACAGCCCAGGTAGATCCTGTGGGCCATTCCTCGGTTTGGCAGAGGGTCCTTTTGTTGTTGGTTTTTCCCCGGAAATAGTTGAATCCTAGAGGTGAGTCTCTGCTTTCATGCATTTTCATGACAGTTACCCAAGGGTGTTATAGTGCTGTCCGCAAGGAATAGCTACTACTGAGAGTTTAAATACTTCATGTGGAAGTCTGTTTTCAGGTGGACAGATGCCACATCCAAATTGCCTGTTAGTTGGACTTTCATGTAACTTAATTAGCAGCTTTGTGTTTGGGGAGAAGCTGATCTCTGATCCTGAAATTGGTTCCGGGTGGGGTGATATAATTCCTGGGTAATTAGGTGCCTTCACAGCACCTACTCTAGTCATTAGAGGTCTGCACAATTGGAGGCAGAACTGTGAGAGATGGAGAAAGTGCTTTTTCTCTTGTCCTTAATCTTTTAATCCATTTAACCTGGGTTGTAAAACTAGGCTTCATTTTAATTAGAAAGTATATTTAGGGGGCTTGGAAGGGGTTGCATTAATTCACATTTGGGTTCTAGTTGGTGGGGAGCCTGTCCTAATTGCCTGCTTAGGTGCAGTTGAAGGCATCCTGGAGGCTTAGAGGCCATGTTCTTTGAGTCTCATTGCAAACCAAAATTCTAGGTTAAGAAATGAGCCTAAAGCCCAGGCAGGGGCATGGCAAAGTGAGTTTTAGTTCAGGGATGTGACCTGGGTCTTCCCTTTGCGGATTTAAGAGCTATGATGGCAGTTTGTGGATTAGGGCTTGTGGCAGGTGGATTGGGTGTCAGTAGCTGGGACTCTAGTGAGTTTAAGGCTTGCCTCACTAAAATACTATTTACATTTCCTTTTTATTTTCTCTTTGGAACTGGGAATCCAAGGAGAGAGTGGAGAAGGAGAAGGCAGTGTTAAGAGACTCAGCATCCACCACGGTCAATGGAAGCGAAGGGGAAGAATGAGGGACGCAGACTAGGGAACTAACTGGTAGAGAGAACAGGCCAGGTGGAGGGACTTGGGTTTCAGGGGTGTTTGCCCACACACATGCCTTTTAGGGATGCTGACCAGGTTGGTGGTGACTGCAATGTTAGTCCAGTGATGTGAAATTCCCGTTCTTTCATGCTGTTGTTTTCTTGGTGATTTGTATCTTTGTTGGCCCTTTAATTATTCATCTGGTCAGTAAAAATAACTTGTATTCATGTAAGCATGTTTATGGACAGCTTGGAGTATGTTGTCATCTTAGCCATTTGATTCTGGTTTGTGTAGGTTGTGCATTTATTTTTAACACAGTTGTGTCATGGAAGCCCTCTGCACACTTAACATAGTCTCTCTTGATTTCTAGAGGTTCCTTTGTAGAGTATGATTTTACTTGAACTCTCATCTTTTGGTGCTGAGGATTGAGCTTTGTGTGTACTAATACACTGGCATGCTCCAGAGCTACAGTCCAGCTCTGGTCATCACTATCATTTTTCTTAAGTTTTCTTTGCGTTGTAGTAGATAGACTTTTATAACGAAACAGTTACTTAGGCTTTGTTACTTTTCTAACCTGCTTTGGTGATTTTTAAAAAGAGATATAATAATAGTAGTAATAACAATAAACACTGAGCATTGCATTTTAGGCACTGTGCAGAACAGTGTGTAAGTATTGTAACAGTGTGTAACAGGTCTTTTTCTTGTAGACATTTTGTAGAAAGTTAGCATGGGATATTTGTTGCAGCATGTCAGCATCAGCGTATACCGCTTCCTTTGGAAACAAGAGATTTTCCTGCTGGGTTAGGAAACTTTAGCATACTTCTTACTGGGAGAAGGGTCCCATTCCCCACCCCACACCACTCAAGCCTCCTTCACCCTTGTGTGGGGTTTCTGGCCAAGTGTCCTCCCAGAGGCACCAGCCTCTTATCCATACTTAAGAGAAGACCTCATGGGCCAAAATGGGCTGAATCTATTCCCTTTCCACAATTTGAAATGCTATTTATTTTTTATTCTGTATTTTTTTTTTTTTTTTTGAGAAAAAGAAGAAATAGCCCAGACTGGCTTTGAACTCACTGTGTAGTTCAGGGTGATAGACAATGTTTGATCCTCCTGAGGTGCTGGGATTACAGGCATGGGCTATCCATGACTGGTGTGCATGCATTGTTTGGTTGGTTTGTTTCTTTGTTTGTTTACCATAAGAGAAGCACATATTCCTTTAGTAACTAATCAAACTTTATTTTTAAATTAATGTATTAAAAATTTGCACCTGTTCTTAGAATCATGGGTCTTCTGTTTCTCCTTACTTGATTCTCATAGTCTCAGAAAGCAGATGGCTCAGTGGGGGGAAATGTTTGACGTGTATATTATTTTTTGTTGCTATAATGAAATACTACTAACAACAGTCACTCACAGAAAGGAGTTGTTTTGGCTTATGCTTCCAGAGGGAAAGTCCCTAATGGTGGTATCTTCAGTTCTTCCCTCAGATGCAGAGGCTTAGGGCTGAGACTACAGTGCAGAGAGGAGGCCATCAGACTGTCTCTCACACATGTGGTCCTTAGTGTCAGCAGGTGCCTGCAGCAGGAAGCTGAGAGAGGGCAGGAAGTGGGGTGGTGCTACAAACCATCAAAGGCCCACCCCAGTGACTTCCTTGTCCAGCAGCATTGTGTTTCTCCAGACACCACTGCCAACTGGGGATCGAAGGTTCACATACATGAGCCTATGGGGAATGTTCCTTACACAGGCTTTTCAGGTCTGTCCATGTGAGTTCTGCCCCTGAAACACAGGTGGAAGGGGAGCCCTGCTACAGCAAGTTGTCCTGAGCTCTACATGTACACTGTGCCATGCCACCCTGAGCACTGTGCTAATAATGACAAATAAAATGACATAAGAAAGCAGCTCTCAGCTGGAAAACTCGGATAATGAGATTAAGATTCTGTCTAGAAGACTAATATCAGACCCCGTTTCTGGTTGTTTGTCTAGTTATTACCTTATTAATTCATTCAACCTTTCAAGAGATGAGGCAGCCTGAGCCCCATTTCATTCGGCTTGCTGAGCCTCAGACATGAAATAATTGTTCTCCTCTGAGAATTCTTCCCACAGATGCAAAAGGCTTAGGGCTGAGACTAAACGACAGCAAGGAGGCCACCAAACTGTGTCTCTCACGTGCAGTCATGAGTGTCCGAGCAATGGTGTGTGAATATTGCTCCTACCTCTTCCTGCCTTTTCCTCCAGCCTAAGATGAGGGAAAGAGGCCTGCGTACTATCATACATTTGCATGTATCACAGTGTTGCTAATGACATAAACTGGGAAAATGCAGTGTTAAGTTGCAGAAACTTCCAGTCAGTGTAAAAGAACAGGAGGAGGTTATTTTGTTTGTTATTTATTTATTTAAAAGACAACTTAGCTCTCAGAGACAAATTAAAATGTCTGTGATGATGCTGGTGGCTCATATTTAGTTTAGAGGTGCTGCACTATGAGTAAATGCATTAAGATGGTTTTTCCCCCTTAGTTCATCTTCAGTTTAAAAATAGAAGTTTGGTCTTGAGATGACTCAGCAGGTAAAGGCACTTGCTCCCAAGCCTGACCAACTGAATTGGTTCCCAGGTCCCACATGGTAAAAGGAGAGAACTGAGCCCTGGAAGTCGTTCTCTGGCCTTCAGTCACTGCCTTCTGTCTTGTCTGCCATCTCAGCCCCCATATCTATCTCTCTCTCTCTCTCTCTCTCTCTCTCTCTCTCTCTCTCTCTGTCGCTCTCTCTCACACACACAGAGTAAATGTAATTGTCTAAAATAGTTTATTAAAAATTTGAATTTCAGCTAATCTTTATTCAAATAATAATAATTGTATTTTCCATTAATGCCTGCTGTTATTTTTAATTAGATTTTCAGTGAGTACTTTGAATCCTTAGGTTAAGGAATATCCCAAGGTGGTGCTTTAAATATCTCAAATCTGTCAAATAAGGCTTCAAGAAAACAGCCATTAGAAGGCAGTATGGAGAAGGGAGTCTAACTCAGTGGAAGGGTGTTGGCTAACATCTCTGAAGCCCTGGCTTTGGTCTCTTACACTGCAGAAAGAAACAACAAAAAGCAAGTCCAATGGAAACGATACACTGGTTTTATAGTTGCTAGAAAGTCCCTGAACATAGAGCTCAAATCAGTAAGTTATAAACCTTGTCTGGCCTCAAAGAATGAATGTGGTTTTGAGAGAACACAGGGCTTTGGCTACTATAAAGTAAGGTGCGGCTGTGAATGGAGCGTCTGTTTAGTTCTTTTTACCTAAACTGTTTCTGGCTTTGTCGCGTTTGGCTCTGGGGATAAGGTGGAAGTGGGAACCTAGGCTGGGGAGTTGTGAAGTAGCAAGTCGGTGAGAACCATAGGCTGGGCTAAAGTGACAGCTGACAAAGAGAAATAGGGAGCAGAAATTAGAAACTGAGCCAGGGCCAGGGTTCTTTCCCAGGAGCTCTGTGGCTGTAGGCTGGCCTGTGTGTAGCTGGGTATACAGTGACTGACTGGAGCAGGATATTGTTTTCCTACCCAAGGCAGCACAAGGGATGCAGCACAGTGACTAAGGTTTACTTGAACCCTAGGCTAGCTGGCCTTGACTCTGACATCTGCTTATCAGCTGGTGACAATCTGCTAACACTTTTTGTGCCTTTGTTTCCCTTTCTCTAAAACAAGGATACTGTACTGTTTCTGTGGAGTGTATAAAACTGTTCCTGCAGAAGTTGTAAATATCAGTGTGTGTACTTTAGAGAGGCCACTTACTCTCTTCATGAAGCAGAGTAAGCTTATCACGCTGAATTTAGAATGGGAGCCATCTCCTAATATACAGCCAAAGATTAGCAAGTGTCCACTAGTGCTCCTGTATACACAGTATTATAGTAACATACAAACAGTGAGCATGCTCATCATACTGAGTTTTGTTCAGGAAAAATTTATCTCTGTGACCAGGATGACTTCATTCTGAAGTGTTCAGTATGCGCCTTTAGTAATGAGTTGTTATTTTCATTATTCCACTTTTTAGTTTTGTTCACTGTGCTCTACAGTGATGTAGATTTAAATTTCTTCTTGTGTTTCTACATGTTTGTAGACACATGCATGCTATGGCACGCTTGTGGAGGTCTGAGGACACCTCGTAGGCATTTGTTCCCTTCTTCCACCCTGAGCATCATCAGGCTGGGTGGAAGAGCCTGTGCCCACTGAACAGTTTTACTCCCTGTCCCCAGGATGCCTTGAACCAGGGAAACGCATGGTAATGGGAACTGCCTTTTACCTCCGTGAAGTCCCCCTTGCCCTCATCTATGACCCAGTGAAAGTCCCTGTGCTAGGCTGTCCTTTCCCAGCTGTGGTCTTGGTGAAGGCTACCTTGCCTCAAGAATGGGAAGTTGTCTTCTAGCAAAGGAGTGATTGTGGGGCTTTGGGGAAGAGAAATGCTGGAAGGTTACTTGGAAGGAGTGATTGTGGGGCATTTGGGGCTATTAATGAGGAGGAGTCCAGCGGCTGACATCAGCCAGCTCAGTCAGCAAGGCATACGCCTGAGGGTCAGGATTTGGTGAACCACCCACCACACTGTTTTGTCAGTGTCTCTTTTTCAGTTTGAGGAAGTCTGAGGGGTCTGGGAGGAACAGTTGTTGACAACAGAGCCGAGCCATAGAGCGATTTGGGGGGTTAACAAGGATGTGGCTCTGTTCCTGTTCTGGGGGTGCATATCAGCCTTAGACAGCAGAGAAATCTGAAGATAATTCCTAGAGTGCCAGCAAGGCTGTAGAGTGCCAAGCTAGCCCCGCTTCAGAGTGTAAGGGAACCAGAAGGTTTATCAAACTAGATTAGAGTAGATTTAGTGGGTATGAATTCTTTAGAAAGGTCTCACATTATACTTACCCACAAATGTTACCTGAGAAACTTGCCCTAAACTAGCATGGAAAAACAAGTTTAAACATTTTCAACCCCTGAATACTTTATTTAAACTAAAACTAAACCGTATCTAGAAACTAAGCATATAACAGGTAAATAAGGGCTGCTCTGTTACAGTGGGGTAGGGAGGCCCAGAGAGGCAAAAGGTTACTTGTCTTTCAATAATTAACTCTTATCTCTGTATTACTCAGTGATTGGGTAGTACATAACCCCTCATCAGGCACACGGATGGAGCTTACATGAGCCCCCTCTGTACAAGTCACCAACAAATATTGTTGAACCTGGTCCTTTGGTTTTGTTTGTCAACTAACACATTTTTGAAAGGATCTTTGTCAATCTTTGGAAGGATTACCTTAGGTTTCCCTTGTCTCTAAAACATAGCAGTGGGAGCCGGTTAAGGGTAGGCAGGGTGTGGACATGATTCTGCTCTTGAAACTGTGTATTCTGGAGTTCCTTTTACTGCCTTGTTGTAGGTTAGGCCTCCTATGGCTTCAAGCCACAAACACAAATAACATCTGTGTTTTAGGTACCTCCCCTGGCCTGAGAGAGAAATTTCTCAGAAACCTGTGACTCTGGACCAGTTTGAAATACTCTGTCCATAGAACTATTTGTGGAGAGGGTAACTGGGATCAAGTTAGGCTGTATGCTTGGTGTTCATCTTCGCAAAGGTACTTTTACAGTCGACATTTATGGCATTTTCCACACTGGAGTTTGAATCTGGTAGATTGTGTCTGTTGGTGTTGCTTTATCGTGTTCTGGGAGGAGAAGCTATCCAGAACTCACCTCTAGATTCGAGCTGGGTGATTCTCTAGCACCTGCCTCCTTGTATGCTGTATACTCTTCCTCTACTCTGCATTATCTTGTCTGCGTTTGCAAACATATTTCAAAATGGAGAAATATGTAAATGTTATCCGTTTTTGAAATCAATGAAAAATTTAAAAATAAGATAGAAAGACTTGTATATTGAAGTTCCAGATAAACTTCTGTTCTAGGTTCAGCTCTTATGGGTGTCCTTAAAACGTTTGAAAGCAGAGCTATTGTGTGAGCAGTTTGACATTCTTGATTGGTCAGGTTCTCAGCTCAGCTCCCTTCCAGCTGCTTGTCCACTGTTCGCCTGGGGGAGTGTGTGGGCCAGCAAACAGTGGAAGTGAGCAGCAGCTCTTGGGCAGTCTGGGTTGCTTTGGAAGTATCCTGTGCTGAATGCTGTTTGCTGGTGGCCCTTCATCTGTGGCCCTCTGTCTGGTCCTCTGGGGCAAAGAGGCTATGAGGGACCCTTCTTGCTGGACATTAGCTTCCCTCATAGTGCACTTTGGCAGAAGGTGGCAGCTGCAGTCCAGTGGCCAGGAGGCTGACGGAGGCCAGCTTCCCAAGCTTCAGCTGCCTCTGCCCCCTCTGCCCATCTCACTGTTTAATATGATCCTGCAGCGTGTATTTTCATAGATTGGTTCACAAAAGTACTTTTCTTTTTCCAAGGTTCTAGAACAGAGGTTATCCAGTCCCTTATATTACATGAGGATGTAGGGAAGGAAGGGCTGAGCAAATGTATCCCCAGCTTATATTCTCTAGTGTGAACAGGGACGATGAGCTCCTGTGTTCTTCAGGGCTCCAGAGTGTTCTCAGTCTGAGCAAAGCTGGATTGACTTTCTCTTTGTCTTCAGCCTTTCCCCTAGCAGGCTTGGGAACCAGGCCTTAGGGACAGAGACCAGAAGTTCATGCATCCTTTGTAAAAGAAGGCCTACCTCATCCAGATGTTTCGGGAGGATATCAACTAACTTAAAGGCCTCAAATGGAGACAAGCCTCACAACCCTGCACTATGTGAGAGGTGTGCATTTGTGGTCTGTGAGCCTGGAACCCAGCAGAGGCAGTAGGTTCTCCACAGTAGAGCTCCAGTGTCAATGCTGGTTCTGTTGGTTTTCTCCTGAGTGGAGTCTGACATGCAGAACCTGGAGAGCCTCTCATTTTCTGAAACCTTGGTCTGGCTGATCTTGACCCACAAGTCGCTTTTCTTTCTTCTTCTATTAGAATTCCACTGTGAGCTAGACACAAACTCACCATTCTAGGACTTAAAGACTGTGCTGTGTGTCTTGTGAACACCGTCACAGGCAGTGAACGCTTTGCAGGCAGTGTTGCTCAGCTGTGGCATCCAGAGCTCACACAGCCTGGGGGGAGTTTGATCCTCCCCAACATCTCTGCTTGTGGCTACTGACCTGCAGCAGCACGGGATGTGGCAGTATAGCAAAGCTTTGGCACATGCTCTTCAATGTCGGTACTCTGCCAGCGAAGACACAGTCTCTCTATGATGGGAAAGCCACTGCCACTATGCTGGTCTGAATGAGAAATGTCCTTCATAGTCTCTGGCACGTAAATATTAGTCTCCAGTTGGTAGCACTGTTTGGGGTAGGCTGAAGAGGCATGGCCTTCTTCCTGGAGGATATATGTCTGACTCTAGAGGCAGGCTTTGAGACGCAACCATTTCCAGTTTACTCTGCTCTTCATGCTTGCAGTTCCAGATCAAAGCCCTCAGTTTCTACCTACTGCAGCCACGCCTTGGCTCTAAAATCTTGGGTTCTGACCCTGAGCAACCTTAAGCCCAGTTAAACTTGCTTTGGCCGTGGTGTTGTATTGCAGCCATAGGAAAGTAAGTAATCTGGTCTCTGAGACTGCCTTCCCTGATTGAGCCTCTCATTGTCAAGAATGCCCTGTGAGTCAGACCTCACACTTGCTGTTTTGGGCTTTTCACCCTTGGCTGTGGTCTCCCACGGAGGGCAGTTCATGCTCTGCCAGAGGGCGGCCATGTTGTGCTGATTTAATGGTGCTAACAGTTACCAAAGCTCTCGTACTGGTTGATTTTATTGTATGTTTAACTTTTCCACACAAAAGCTTTCCTCCCTCTTTTCTCTTTTCCCCTGTTTGTTTAGTAAAAATAGTTTTGTTTTGTTTTATTTCAGTTGAAATTTTGCCAGAAGTGTTAGAGCGGCAGAACTGTGGTCTAAATGGTGCCATGTGTAGAAAAAGCATTTTCTTTTTTTTCTTCAGTTTTTTGGTTGGGTGGTGTTTATTACAGTGAAACCTGAGACTTTGGTTCCTCCAACTGCTTCTTCCTTGTATTTTTTTTTAATTAAAATTTAAATTACATTCATTTATATATTTTTTGCATGAGTGTGTAAAGGTGTGGGTGTAACTGTGCCAGGGAGCACCTGTGGAAGTCAGAGGACAACTTTCAGGAGTCAAATCTTTTCTTCATCATGTGGGTTACTGGGACTAGACTTGGTTCAGTCCCTCAGCCTGGTACCAAGCACCTTTATCAGATGGGCCATCTTCCTTGCCTCATGTTGGTTTTTATGGCCAAAGTAAAAATACTAAGCAGATATACTAACCATAGGCCTTCTTTTCATTTTTTCCATTTTTTTTCCTGAGTATGTTCTCTTTCATAATATATTCCTAGGTAACTGAATGCATTAAAAATAAGTATTTGCACCAAGTGTGGAGGCACACAAGTTAATCCTAGCACTTGGAAAGCATAGACAGAGATAGACGAATCTCTGTGAGATCTATGCTAGCCTGGTTTGCATAGTGAGTTCCAAGACAGTCAAAGCTACATAGGGGACCCCGTCTCAAAAAAAAAAAAATGTGTTTGGTCATTTTCAAGTTTTATGTTGTTAGCTTGGAATTATCTTAGCCTGTTAAGTAAGACCAAAGAGAAATACACCCCCCTGCCCCCCGCTTCTTCCCCAGTTTTTGTTTGTTTTCTCTCATGGTAAAAGTGTTATAGAATGACCAGTGACTTAGTTTCCTTTTTTTCCCCCAAATCCCATTTAATGACAGGATGAACATTAAAAGAGAAGATACCCTCAGTGAAGAATCATGGGGAAAAAAGCTATTAATGGAGAATTTTCAGATAACTCTGGGCAATAGAAAATGGACACAGAGGGTTAGAGGTTCAGCTTAGAGGGAGAACAGTTTCCTACCATTCAGAAGGACAGGCTCTCTCCTGTTGTGCACCCACCCCAACTCCCCCAAAAATGTATGGGTGGAGACAGAAGCAAATGAAGGAAGCAGAGAGAAGGTTGCAGCACGTGAGTATTAGTTGAGGCCACTCTACATATCTGCACCATCATACGGTAACCAGGCAAGAATGAGGAGATTCTCAAAGTGGGTTTTCGTATGTATGTATGTATGTATGTATGTATGTATGTATGTATGTTAGTTAGTTATGGGGAGGGTTACCAATAAAGATATATCCCATTTCATCAAAGATAGGATTGACTATCCTTAGGGCCCTGAGACTTAAAATGTTTACCTCACAGGGGGTTTGCTACTATTAAAGTAAAAACTGTATATAAATCCCACATTGTATTTTCTGCTCCACGGCAAGGGCTAGCAGTGTATGAGTGTATATATATACATGTGTGAGCATTTGTGTGTATGTGTGTCTGTGTGCCTGTGTGTGTATGTGTGTATATATGTGTGTACATGCACATATATGTGGGTATTTGTACATGTCTGTGTGCCTGTATATTTGCTACTGGGATTATACCTGCTGCCTTTGTTGTCACTGTTGCTGTGGTGTTAATGAAGTGGGTCAGTGAGGTTTGGGATTTGCTTCATAAGACAGAAAACACAGTGGCATACGTACTGTAGACATTTACCAGTAAACTGGTTATTCTGACAGCAGCAGACAGGCCGGACTCCTGTGTTCAGAAAGGTTGCAGCTGATTCTGTCTAGCAGTCTGAAATAGCATTTAGCCTCCAGCTTATGTTCACATCTCAGGAAGAAGAAAAGAGCTAGAGTAGGATTCACCTCGTTCCTTTTTTCAGAGAGTAGCCCCAATGACTGTGAGTGGAGAGAGACAGAGTCAGATTCGTATGTACAGGCAGGTGTACATACGAATGTGTGCATACATGCATGCTTTTCCTAACAGTCAAAAGGTTGTGTCTCACTTCCACTGTAGGCTAGAAGAGGGACTTTCCTTTTGCTGTCTGTCTAAGTACAAGTCTCTTCTTAACACTGGGCATAGTGGCTTGTGCCTGTAATCCTAGTGCTCAAGAGACTGAGGCAGGAGGATTGCTGAAAGTTTGAGGCCAGCCTGGGCAACAGAATAAGATTCTGCCTAAAAATAAAACCTGGGCAGCCCTCAGAAGGCTGAGGCAGGCAAATCATGGGTTTGAAGGCCAGCCTGGGTACATAGTAACTTCCAGGATAGCCTGGACTACTAAGGAGTGACCCCTCCACCCCGGAAAACCAAACCAAACCAAAAGCAAGCAAGCAGGCATCTCTTTGTGATGTGCAAGGGAAAACAACAGGGTAGGCACCCAGTGTTTTCTTTATTGTAGTGAGCCTGTTTCTATGCTGGCATTCTCTCTGTCATAGTGAGCCTTTACTCACGCACACTCCTGAGCTACACTTCTAGAATGCTAACTCTTTAGGTCCTAACACCAAGGATGACTTAGTACTTACATTTTTGTAGACAAAGGAATTTTTATGTGTTAAATTTAGCATTAAACCACCAAAGCTTTTAATACAGTTTAATGTACATTTAAAAGGGTTCTGTTGAAAAAGTTGAGCTTAGTATTACTTTCAAAGAGACTTGAAGATAAGGGAAAAACTAGAAGTGACTAAGTCGGCCTTGGAAAATGGCATTAGTCACAGCATCTGGTATGGGGATAATTGGATGGCTCTGGCAAATCCACCATTGTTGTTTGAAGTCTATCTACCTCAGAAGTCCTGAGAATCTGATTGTCACTCCTGGAAAGCTTACATCTTTGGTTTTTATATCATTCCCTTTGTTTAAGGGATAACAGAGGGTCCAGGACTCTATTCCTAGATGTGGGCTTCCTAAAAAGCAGTGTTTCATTTTGCTGGTTGATTATTTTTTCCCTTTTTCCTGTTTTTCTTGATCATGTTTATTTTTGTTGACCCAAATATGTGGGATCTATTTTTAGATGTAAAACTTGAGACATGGAGGCTGATCTTTATGTAGAGTGTGCAGGAAAATGGACCAACAGCATCTCTGCTTCTCCCACATAGCTTGGAAAGCCTTTACTCTTTAGGAAATCTCATGAGAACCTTAACGCTCAGCAGGTGCACACCCAACTGCTCCTCATTGCTGGAACGTCTTGCTCAATTTACTTTTATTCATTTTCAGAATGGAAGGAAAATATCTTATTTCAGAGATTTGGTTCTTCTTTTCTGTCTCTGGGTCACAACTGTTTAATTGCCTATAGACCAGGGCAGTGTTTGAGTAGAAGCAGGCTGAAGGTAAGTTGCATACAGTGAGTGCTGAAATAAACAGTGAGGGGAGATGGCTCAGTGGATAAAGCCATCTGGTTCAGATCTCCAGAACCCCACATAACCAGAACCCCACATAAAAGCTGTGTGCTGTGGTGGCTGCCCGGAGTCCCCTCAGAGAGGGAATGCCTTTCAAGCAAGCCGGGTAGACTAGCTGGAATTAGTGAGTCTGAGTTATGACAGTGCCTCAGGAATTAAAGTGCTGAGTGACAGAGAAAGACACTGGAATAAACCCTGGGGCCTGCACATACATCCACACCCATGAGCCCACACGCATGTGCATGCACACTCACACGGAGCTTATCACACACATAAAATAAAGTGAGTAGGTTGCCTATAAGCTACTATTCTTTTCCAATTATAATAATTGTTTGCAGTGACCTCTATTTAAAGCACCATAGCTTTGGAAAACCATTGGATGGAAATACAGTTGGAGGGAAAGAAGTGTCAGTGGTTGAGAGGAAGCAGCAGGTATAGAGTGAATTAATTCTTTAATTTTGTTTTGTGCCTGGAGCTAGTTAAGAAGACACTGGATGGGCCCTGCAACCTATTAGAGACATGATTCCGGTCAAGTGGTTTCCCTCCTTACTTGTTTCACTTCAAGCAGAACACGGCCAATGTCTTTCTTGGTAGCCTTATTGCAAGAATGTACTACCACTCTAGTTGTGAATTTGCTTTGAAAATGACTAAAGATCAGAGAAAATAGGGTTGTGTTTCATCAAAATCATAGCTGAGACAGTTTAAAACTCACTATTCTAATTTCCCCAGCATAGAGTGAAACCTTTGCTTTTAATCATAGACACTAAATGACTTTTTTCTCAGCAAAAGAAATACCAGCCTATTTGAATGGTAATTATTTTGCTCTTTGGTTAGGCTGAGTTTTAATTTAGATTTTTCTTATAAATACTTTTCTCCCCATTTATCTTCAGAACCAGCAAATTACTGTATTTACCTTAAGTAGGCTTTGAGACTTGCTTCACCAAGAGCCTTCTCCATTTCTCATGAAGTGTAGACTACATGAGGGGGAGGATCCTTGCCTTTTCACGGGATCTCATTTGCAGTGCCCAACAGCATGCCATTGTCAAGGGTGGGTGACTGCACCTGAACCTCAACTGGTTCTTCCAGAGTGACCAGCCTTCAAGAGCCTATCTCCAGATAGAATCCTATTCTGAGATAGTGGGCCTTAGGACTTTATGCCTTTTACACAGACGGAAGGGGAAAGAAAACTGTGGTTCTGTTAGCATTCTTACTTTCTATATAGGTACATTCTGGATCATTGGGACATTAATTGTATAAGATAGACTAAATTTTATTCTCCATCTTAACTGTCTTGTGCAGAAAAGTTAGCAGAATTCAGAAAACAGGAGGTAACATGATGTCTGCGAAGAGAGCAGTGCTCATTCATTGCAGACCAGGCCTTGAGACGAGTGGGGACTTGTTGGAAATATGGGAAACACCCTGGGCTTAATGGGCAAAGACTGCTGAGGCAGAGCAGAGGGCCAAGCATGGGCAAGCCGTTCTAGATTTTCATAGCTTGACTTCTTTCCTGTGAAAGTAAAACCTTTCCATGAAGTTAAAAACAGTTCAGAAAGTGTTCTTTAAGTAGAAGACAGAGAAGAGCAATTTGCATCTTGGCAGAACTGAAGGAGAGAAAGAAGGAATGGTGTGGCCATAATGCCAAGCAAATGTTCAGAGAGTCAAGCAATATTCTTTTGGAAGAACCCACCAGCATCTTGGGAAGATTATCACCTCTAAGATACAGTCCTATAAAATATGAGATTTCCCAGATTAAAAAAAAAAGCCTTCTTAAAGACTCCTGTAAAAGGCTTGAATACTTTTTAGAGCAGAAGAATTGGATCATCAGTTTTCTCAAATTGCCATACAGAGCTAGGTATTTATTTATATTCAAGGATTTATATTCAGCCAGTGTCTTTCCATTATCAGACCAGGAAACAGTCTGTGCAAATGTAGGCATTCAGTGTCTTTGAGCACTGGTGGAGAAAGTGTGTGAGAGGGTGGATGTGGTACCTTCCATTGCTAGAGCACACCTGAGGGCTCTAACAGCTTGCAGTTCTGGAGGAGTCAGCGTGACCAGGTAGCTTATCATGTAGAAGAAACTGGGCAAACTAATTTAACTAATTGAAGATGGGTTTTAACTCATTTGTTACTTGGTGCTTCTCAGAGTCTTTTGCTGTGTGTACTTGCTGTATCTGGACTATTTTCTGCATCACAACTCGTGACTTTCTAAAAGAAAATACAAAACAAGAATAAAAGCATAGGAGCCATCAAACCACGTCACCTAGACTCTTGTTGTGAAGATGTAGGCCGTGACTTCAGTTCTGCCATTTAATCTGGGATGCTGGTGTGCAGTGAGAAGCCCTTACATGTGCCTTCCCATTCAATGCTTTGTAATTATACATCACATCACCCACTGATAAGATTCCCAGAACAGATTATTAATGATAGTTCTTCAAGGTTTGCTTAAATTGTGATGTGGATTAATGATAGTTCTTCAAGGTTTGCATAAATTGTGATGTGGATGTTTTGCTTATTTTTTTTTTTAAGTAACTTTTAAAAGGTGGTGTATTTCTATCTGCAAGATGCTTTTTGTTAAAATATCTTTGGCTTGGACTTTAGTTTAATTTTGGCTTCCTTGTGGCTTTAACCTCCCCAGTGCAGAGATAGAAAAGAGAAGAGAAGAGGGAGGTAGGGGTGTGGGGAGATGGAGAGGAGATGGGAGGGGAGAGGTTAGGAGAGGGGAGAGGAGGCAGAAAAAGAAGTACAAACAGTTAACTTACAAACATCACCGTTTCACAATATAAAGTAACTTTTATGCTTGGGTATTAATCAGTTTAGTGGTTCCCAAACCTGGCCCACTCAGCATTTCCTAGGAAGCTTTGAAGAATTACAGACAAGCCAGCCCCGCCTTGTAGCAACTGAATTGGAATAAATGGGCTGTCGCAGTTGGAAATGCAGTGCTTTGCAGTGACTTCTGTAGTAGAATGCCAGCTGCTTTCTGGTGCCCTTATTTTGATCTTTCTAACCGGAATATGATCTGTCAGGAAGGGGAATGCAGTGCGGATTTTGTAGAAGGCTCAGTTTTCATTTTAAAGCTCATCTTACAAAATTAGCTGGCATGAAAACGTTTTCAGTTGCTTACTCATTCATCCTTGTGGTGCTGCTGTTGGGACCCAGGGCTTCTATGCTAGGCATAGAAGTTGCCGTTGTACAAGATGTGTGTGAGACAATCTACTTGTCGAGACCCGAGCAAAATGTTGAGGCCCGGGCTGCCATGCATTTGGCGGCCACTGTATCCCGGCCCAAGCTGCCTCTCCAGTCCGAGGGTCGGGGTTCAGCAAGAGAGAGAGTAAGGACGGACTTGAAGAATGGAGACCAGACAGAGTGTGATTCAATCCTGTTTATTCTTCAGTCTCTCTTCCTAGTCCAAGTCCCAAGTCTAGCTGTGCTCTCTAAAGAGTCTCTCTAAAGAATATATCTAAAGAGTCTGTTTCTCTACCGTCTGCCTCTGCCTTTTATATGTCTCACTTCTAAGCCATGCCTTTTGGTCACACCTTTAATCATGCCCTTAGGTCTTGTCTCTAAATCTGATCTCTACACTTCTAAGTCACACTCTTAAGTTACACACCTTTAATCTCACACACCTTTAATCTCACACACCCAAGGTATCTAAACCAAGATTATCGGAGTGTGCTCAGCTGTTGTAATTGTAATCCAAGTCTCATGTCAGGGTATATGGCTCAAGATGGCTGCAAAGCTGATAGCCGCTTTCTGCTAAAAGTCGGCCCCCAACATCTACTTTATGTTAGAGTTGGATAATTTAAGAGAGGCTTTATTTTTCTCCCCATCATTTCTACTTGCCTTTGAACCCAAGGTTTGTCATCCATTCTGGTGACTTGTGACTTTGGTGGCCTTCAAGCTGTAGGATGCACAGCAGCAGATCTTTGAAGTCTCTTCAGGGGCACCCAGGCATCCACCATTGAAGGGAATCTACGGCTGACACCTAGACCTTGTGGATTCTTAGCCCTAACTTGACTTGGCTGAGATGTCTGTGGCCTAGAGGCCTAGTGGTTGTTCCCCATCTCCTCCTTAGGATGACTGTCTTTAAAGGGGGCATGCCTCTAGCTTGCCACTGATGGCCAGGGCACAAGCATAGGGATCTTTGCAATAATCTGTAACTGCCAAGAGAGTGAGTAGCTCTTAGTGACCGGGGAAAGGAGAACTTTTGCAAATAAGTTTTTTGTTTTCAAAAACACTGAAAATGACTTAGCTGAGCAGCCAGCTGATTTTTTAAACACTCGTGGAAGCATTTCACTTGAAGAAAATATTTACTCCCATTTTCATCTGCTCAGACTCACTTCTGTAAGAGCTATACAGCACTGTAGAGTTCTGAATCTAGCATCACTCCAGCCCTTACTCAGTTTCCACCGAGGACCAGACTGGAAAGCACCATTGTTTCACTACAGTGCACATTTGTGTTTCCATCAACATCTTGGCTGATTTTGATGGTAATGTGTTAAAATGTCATACATTTGCAGATCTTTATTGCAGAGAAAGAGAATGGGGTAGACTTTTAGCATAGATGTCTTAATATGGAGGACTGTGGGAAGTAGTTGGAGAGGTGAAGTCAAGGAGGGGTGAGGTATTATTCTCAACTCTTACTGAGATCTTTATTTCTTTGCATAGATGCTGTGTTAGAAATGGCTGTGGGATTCCCACCAGAGTGAACAAACATTTTGGCTTAAAACTCAGAATTTACAGTACACCAGGAAGTACATATACATGCTTTGCAACAATAAAGAAAAGGACAATGTGCTGGGCAGTGGTGGTGCACACCTCTAATCACAGCACTTGAGGCAGAGGCAAGCGGATTTCTGAGTTTGAGGCTAGCCCGGTCTACAGAGTGAGTTCTGTATAGAAACCCTGTCCCGAAAAACCAAATAAATAAATAAATAAACAAACAAACCTTGAAAAACCAAATAAATAAATAAATAAGAAAGAAAGAAAGGAAAGAAGGAAGGATCAAACTGGGAACTTTGTCACTGTTGTACTATAGGAAGGAAGGAAGGAAGGAAGGAAGGAAGGAAGGAAGGAAGGAAGGAAGGAGAATAATGCAAAGTTTAGAATGTTAACTTAGAAATCTATGAAGGAGCGAGTGGGTCCCTCTCCCACAAGACTGAGGAAGCTTGGGAAAGACTGTCATGAGGGCAGGGGAGGAAAGGATGGTGAGCCTGTGCTTGTGTGTTTTCCTTAGTTAAAAGGTGATCAGGTTGACATTTTAAAGCTCTAACAGTTCTGGTTTGTTTTGCTGGGTTTTGTTTGGTTTTAAAAAACAAAAACAAAGAAGGGATACTTGCCTAACTTTGAATGGGTCTGAAATGTGTGTTCTTTCTATGGTCATTTCTACTGACCCATTCCTATTCTCTGGGCCAGGGCATTCTTAACCTCTGGAAGTCTTCTGTCTTTGGCCTTCATCTTTTTAAAAAGGCATTCTTTTAGGCCAGGTGAGGTAGTGCACACCTTTAGTCTCAGCACTTGAAAGGCAGAGGCGGGAGGATCTCTTGAGTTCAGGGACAGTCTGGTCTACAGAGTTACTTTAGGTATGTAGGCTAATGGCTTTATCAGACTTGTTGATTTGTCTTAACTCACCTGGGCCATTCTTCATCTTTTGCTGATTTTCTTTTTTGTTTACTAATTTGGAGTGTCACAGAGGCTAGGGAGATTGGTAGACAAAGGAAATCACTAGATTCTGGGGCAGGGTAGTAGCAGTCAGGGTATTGTGATGTAACCTGGCTGGATTGATTGCCAGTAGGTAGGCTGGATGTTTTGCAAGTCTAGTGTTAATGTTAGCCTATGGGAAAGAAACTGGTGTTTGCATTTTCAGAGCACCTTTGCAGATTGCCTAGAGAAAGCTGTGAGACTGACCTTTGCTAAGGTTGTTTGTGTTGGCCCAGGGCCTCTACTGAGTAGGATAGTAGCTTCCATTTTGGTGGTTTTGAAAAAAACAACCCAAAGAGTTTTACCAAATGAGTAGGCTCAGGTTGAACTTGGGTATAGGGGTTAGTTGACTGTTCCAGTCCTGAGGTGGGCTAAGCATTCTCATTCAGGAAGCAGGCATAGTTTTCTCATTCCCCTCCTGAGTCCACTAGTTTCTGTTTCATGGATGTGTAGTGTTGTACATATTGGCCATAATGTGAAGATATTTACAATAAGTCTAACTCTTGGCAATATTGGTTTCCATGTAAAAATGTCTTCCCACTTAAACTTAGCTTCAGTTTCTCTACCCCCATCTGGACTATGGCCAGACTCCAGAAGAAAAAAATAGACAGTGGTGACATGATACTTCAAGAGAAGATTGGTCTAAACATCACAGAGAATTCAGGGACACCCATGTGAAACTTCTGTGGCCTTAGGAATCTTCTAACAGCTTGGGCAAGAATTAAAGTGAAACTCTCAGTCTCCATTCATTCTTGGTACCTGTGAAGGTTTGCAGCACCATGGGGTCTGCAACAGTTTACTGAATTTGAAATGTTTATTCTCATAACTTGTTTTTAACGTGAATCCTCAGATTAGTCTGTCTCTTTTTATAGCTGGTTCTGTCCTTCCCCTGCCTGCTGCATTGTGGGGCTCGGACTCAGCTTCTTGTGCATGCTAAGCAAACACTATACACCAAGCTGCACCCTACCCCATCACCGAGCCGCACGCCACCCCTTTTTTTCTTTCACCTGAACATTATGGATTTTAAGTTGATGTCTTTAGCAGCTGTTTTTTGATCTGCCACTTTCCCCAGACACTGCAGAACATGGCCTTTGACTTCATTTAACTTTGGGTTGAATTCTTGCTTAGCTTCTTGGCCTAGATGCCCTTGGCTGAGTGTTTGCAAGCTTTGATCTCCTGTGAATTGAGATTTACAGGTTTTTTTTTTTTTTTTTTTTTTTTCTAGAGGCTCCTGGAAGGCTCACAGGAGTCCAGTGCTGCCTGACAGTTGTGAGGCTTTTGTGAATTACTTGCTGGGTTTAGTCTCTAGCATAAGCCTGGCCTGAGTTTATATGCCTATAATCTCAGTACTCAGGAAATCAAAGCAGGAGGATTAGAAATTTGTCATTGACTATATTGGGAGTTCAAGACCAGCCTGGGTAAGAGACTTTTGAAAAAAATAAAATTTTCATTAACTCACTAAAAAAACCTAAAACCATAAGCAGTCAGTCAGCTTGACACTACTTCCAACGACATTCCTGGCAACCATTACACCAGCCCTGTTGTCGTAGAATTGCCTGCTTTAAGTATTTCATATAAGTGGATTCGTGTGATCTATGTCCTCTTGAGACTATTTCCTGCCAATTGGGGCATTGAGTTTTTTTGGGCAAGTATGATCATTGCGTCAGAATGTCTAATTTCTTCTCCTTGTTTTTTCTTTGTGCAAGACTACTTAACAAGCCATGACAAACAAACAACCAACAACAACCAATCTGCACCCACCTTTCATGGCCCTAGCATGTATATACCCTCTGAAAAGTCCCCAGAATTCCAAATGTCACATAATCACAGAAACTATCTGCAGGTGGCACAGTCACACCTCTGATAGAGCACAGGGAAAATCACAGCTGCTGCATATGGTCCAAAGCAGCTGCATATTCCCACACCTGGGATTAAAATGAAACCCTATTCTTATAATAGTTCTGTGTTTTTCAGAGAAACCAGAACTCCAAAATTGTCACTATACAATATTTTGTTCATTGTTGGTTGATACATATATCAGTTACCTCTCATTTAGGGCTATTGTAAATAGTGTTGCTCTGAACATTGGTGTGCATCTTTTGTGGAAGTACGTTTTTCCTTCTATCGAGGATATAGACAAGAGTGGAATGTCTAGTTTGTGTGGTAACTGTGTATGACATTCTGAGTAATTGCAGAACTGTTTTTCAGAGAAGTGATACCATTTTACTTCTCTGCTAGCAAAATGCAGTGTTCTTGTTTTCAGCATCTTCAATACTATGTTCAATACTTCAATATATATCTCAGCTCTGCCTCCCAAGGTGTTCTCTACTGCCTGACTCTGACTTCAGATTGTAGTCATTACTGATGGGTATGAAATCATGTCTTACTGTGGGTTTGGCTTCTTTTTTCTTTCCCCCTCCTCTCCTTGCTTCTCCCTTTCTTTTTTGAAGGACTCTGTGTGGCCCAGCTGGCTTTAGACTTTACATGAAGCTGTATCTGGCCATGAGTTTCAGATTCCCAAGTGTTGGAGATCACAGGCAAGTGCCATCATGCCTAGCTTTGAGTCACATTTCTGTGCTGAATAATCATTTTGAGTTTCTTTTCATGTGTTTCTTGGCCATTTGTTCACATTATTTGGAGACATCTGTGGTCACATCCTTTGGCAATGTTTTAATTGGGTTGCTATTGTTGACGTGTATACCATGATGTATGTCTGCCCCTGCCTATGACACAGTGTTGAATACAATACTGAGTTGGATTGAAGCCTCTCCGCTTAGTGTCGTTAGTATGTTTAACATGTAGGCTACGGTCCCTTGTTCCATCTGTTTGGTTCTGTCTGTGGCTTGGTTCCTACACGATTCATGAAAAATACAGTAGCAGTAGAAGAAATATTCTGAAGATTTTAAAGTTATGACCAACTGTGTATACAGTGTGTATTGGTACAGTTCTCCCCTGTTCTCAAAATATTGACCAGAAGTAGAAATGTTTATTTTGGTTAGTTTCTGTGAGGACCCAGCAGAGTTACTTAGTTTCCTAAAGCATCTTTCTTAAGTAGCTTGTGATTAACTGCTTTTAAAATCTTTATGTTTATAAGTTTTAGGGATCATGTTTTCTGTGGCTTGAAAATTTGTCATCTTGAGTGGTGTGCCCTCCATGTGACTTGTTTACTAGTTTTCTGAATTTATTATGGGCACACATTTTATAACCCAGTGGGCACAAATCCAGTGAACTTTTGTTGAACAAGACACGCTCTCACTTGTTTTTTGTGAGAATTGAGATCTGGAGAAGGGAGGTATGAACATGCAGGGCTTTCGTCAATTCAGCAGGCAGATGAGGTCAAGGTTAGCAGGTGCTGGTGTTCCAAGCCTTCCCCAGTACCACAGATGCCAGCCCTGTGACTGTGGCACACTGTACACAGTTTTAAAAGGTCTCCTTTTCTGAGCACCTTTGAATGGCACTGTGGGAGGCTGGTAAGTGTTTCAAAAGTGTTTGGGTATAATAAGAGTTCTGTGGGACCCACAGGCATGAAGGGTAGATACAAAGAAAATACAACCAGAAAAGGACTGAGCCTAGTGTTGGCTCTGAAAATAAGCAGACACTATTAGCCAAGAAATTGTTAATGGAATAGCAATGTTGGAAAACATGGGGGACACCAGTTTATGATTGCTGTTTTGCTTCTGTCCTGTCATCCTGGAGAGCAAATGTATAGGGTGGAACTTTGGAACCCTTGGTGATGTTGCAGGATAGGGATGTTGGATAGTGACTCTGGCATGTGGACTGGGAAACAATGGCTAAGATAATGAGAATTAGAAGTGTGTAGGGCAGTTTCAAAAGGACCATGACAGGCTCTTGTACTTGTTGGCTTGTGTTTCCTGTAAGAAGTCAGTGGCTCTTTTCCAGGATCCCTGGGGTGTCTCATGACCAGATGTCAGCCTTCTCTCAAAGTCTGAGGAACCATGAGGACAGTGAGGGACCTTACTCTTTGTCATGCTTGCTTAGATCATAAAAAATGAGGACTATTTCTACATTTTAAAAATGCCTTTTCCCCCCCCTTTGGTTTTGATTGTTTTGATTCAAGTTTTACTCTGTAGCTCAGGTTGGCCTGAAATTTATAATGAAGCCTATATTAGACTCAGACTTGGAGTGATCTTCCTGCTTCAGCCTCTGGAGTACTGAGGTTACAGGCATGCACCACGATGCACAGCCCGCTCTCCTTCCCTTGAATAGCCTTTGCCTGCATTCTCCTCCTCCCTGTGCGGAGGGGGCAGAGTGTGAATGACTTGTTCTGTTGCTGGGTGACTGCATGCATTGCCTTGTGAGAATGTACAATCATAGTGATTGGGAAAGTAATAATAGAGGTATAAAGTCGATTGATTCCCTGAGCTTTTGACAACTGGGTGGCAGTTGTCCTGATGTCATGTGTAAAATGTTCCTTGGGCTGTTTGCTGGAGGTCAGCCTTCAACAGAAACTGCCAAAGATTACTTAGTGCTATAGCTCACTTATTTTTGATGTTAAGGATGTGAAAATGGTTGTTCTTCTCATTTTATCCTTGTGCAGATACCTACCATAAGGTGTCACTTAGGCTTTGGGTAATATTAATAGAAGAAAAGCACTAGGTACGTGCTGTAAGTTGCCATGGAGCACTTTGTATGTCTTACCTAGTAGCCTACACATTCAGAAGGAAGAGCAGCTGAGCAGCTTTACACTCACCGTGTGAGGTAGCACATGCAACCTGAAAGCAGGTGCAGGCGCTTGGTGCCTGGGAATGTGTACCTGTAGTTTCAGGGACAGTGATGAATGAAAACCAGGCCCTGTAGGCAGGAGGGTAAATGACTGCCACACATCCACACTGAGCTGCCTGAGGCTGGGTTTGGAGAAAGGCAAGACAGTGAGTTTTGATGACAAAGGCATGCTGTCCTTTCAAACCCTGGGGACTCTTGCAAATACCTGCACACACCAAATGTGTGCTGTGGACAGGCCAGAAACTTAGTGGATGCTTTAGAGAAATAAGGAAGTTTGCTGGTCTCTGGCCTCAGGGAATTTACACATTTTTACACTTGAAAACAAAACTACCAGGGAGAAGCCCTGACCTTTCTTCATGCTAGGCGGATGCTACTGGCTGCATTCAGGTCTGGGGAAGCACTTGGCAGAAATTTTCGCCAGGACCTGTGTGATCTGGGAGAGCAACTCTGCTTCCTCATCTGGGCTGGCTTGGGAGTCTTGGGAGCCTTTGAGTAAATACCACCTCTTTCAAGCCAGTTGTACTATTTGAAGTTTGCTTTAAGATTGGCTTAAATTTGCATTAAAATAAAGTCAAATTGAATGCTCAGTTTTTATGCATCTTAAAAATAGAAAACTAGTCTTTAAATATTTGTTCCATACAGTAAGCAGCAAATTGGGAAGGCCCCAGGGGACTCGAGGGGAAATTTGAATAGCACACTCATGGACGACTAGGCCAGGCCAGCTGTGAGCTCTTTAGGTCCCTCTTTCCATCCTGACAGGGATTCATCTAGGAGCAGTTCCATTAAGAGACAGACTTGTAAGTGTGTCTGGGACTCTTGACTGAAGTGGATTAACAATGAAATCTGAGGAGTATTTTTGCCTTGAGTGAGTTAATTAAAAAGAACTGGGGACCCCTGACATAGGTCCCTGTAGCTCCTGGATCGAGCTGTTAAAACAGTTTAAGTTCACAAAGCAGATGTGTTTCAGGAGAAAGACTAGAAAGAAGGAGGCTTGCAGCCCACCCTGGGACCCTTTCTATGTGTCTGTAACTGAGGGAGGGAGAAGTCATGTGAGTTGATGCTGGAGAGCAGCACTCCCACAGGTTGGCAGTGCATCAACTCCAGCCACTTCCGAGATCTGCGATCTTGGGCTTCCATGATGAAGACTTCCTTTCTTGAGGAGTGGGATGATACCATCACTCAAGTGAATGTGTGTGCTAAGGACTCACTGAACTTTTCAGGCATTGGATTACAGGCAGGGCACTTTCAGGTACATGCTTATCTTATATATGCAAATCAGTCCCTTTCTCTGTGTCTTTAAAAACAAGTTCATTTGTTTTTGTTCACTTTGTCTATGTGTACGTACCACAGCATGCATGTGGAGGTCAGAGGACAACTTTCAGGAGTCACTTCTCTCTTCTCACTATTTGGGGTCCAGGGATCAGGTTCTTGCCATCAGGCTCTGCCCATTGCCTTTGCAAGCTCTTCCTCATTGTTTTTTACTTATGCTCCACACATTCTACCCCTGAGCCACACTCCAAGCCCCTAGTTAGTCTCCTTTGTAATTGCCAGAACTGTTGTACAGTGCTGGAGACAGACTGTGGAGTACAGTTACCTTCTAGTTTAGATAAAATACATCCCTTAAGACTGTTATTTATTTTCCAAGTAGTGGTAAAATGTATAGAGTATCAAATTTACCATTTAGACCACTTTAAGTATATAGTTCAGTATAGATGACTCGACTGTTTCTCAGACATTCACCTTAGCCAAGAGACCATCATTACCATCCATTTCTAGAACTGTTTTTATCTTGCAAAACTAAAAATCTATGCCCATTAAATAATAATGGCTGCAGAGTATGGTGACACACACATGTAATCCTGGCATCTCAGGGCTTAAGACCTGTTCTGGACCAGGCTAAGCCAGCCTGAGCTACTTAGGGAGGCTATCTCAAAACACTTGCCTGCTGTACCTCTTATTATCTGGAATATATGTTTCTCTAGGATTTCACTTTAGAATAATATTATTGAAAGTAAAGTCCCACATACAGTGAGAGGTCTGGTTTCTTCAGGCACCAGAAAGGCCATTGAACATAAGCTTTTCAGGAGAAGAGGTGACTTATGAGTGTGGGGCAGAGGTGGAAGAGCCCAAGAGGGCTATAAAGTGAAGTGGGAGCCCTCAGCTGCCCTGCATGAAGTGGGGTCTTCCAATCTTTGAAGCCTACCTTGTGGGTTTTGAGTTCCTGCTTAATGGTCTTTTAATTCAAACTTTCTAAGTTCCTGAGTTGGGTAAATTGGAGAGCTACTTTCCTTATGTATGAGTATTTCTTTTTATGTATGCCATTTCTTCCAAGGAGAGGGTCCATCAGGAGAGTTGGGTTTAATGTCTGGGAACCAAACCCAGTGGAAGTGAACCCAGTGGAAATGCACCACCAGGAGGCCAAGGCCAGCCCTCTGCACCTCTGACAGCCTGCTGGGTTGGAGGTGAGGGGCAGGACACTTCCGGGAAGTCTGCCCTCCCCAGTTTCCTGCTGCTTCTGCCTTGACAAGCTCTGCCTAGGCTCTTCTTGTTTGCCTCTGGTCAGAGGGTGTTCTGCAAGAGCTAGGGCCTCTGGTATCCACTCTTTTGTCCCCTGGAGTCCTTGCAGCTGCTGCTTTCACAACTGTTCCTTAGGTTGAGAGTGAATGGCAGTCTGCTGGGGTGGGGGTGGGGGTGGGACTAGGGGTGGGGCTCTTTCCATTGCTCATTCCTTGTCACAATCTTCACGCCCTCTGGGAACACTGGGCACAGGCTCCAGGTCCTGTCTCCATTTACCCTTCTAGTGGAAGTAGGGAAAATGTGCTGCTGCTTCCCACTAGCATGTGAGCCCCCAGCCTGCCCTGTTCTGTCATGTAGCTGGGCTGAAGGGGCAGGTAGGTTTTGGGGCTCTATTCATTTGTGGCACTTCTGTGGTACTGCCTGATATACTAAATGGTTCAGTACCAAAACCATTTAGATTGCAGGACTGCCTGTAGTTTTAACTTTGTGCCTTTAACATGTTATATTAAAAATGCGGCCTGAAGTATAGCTGTGATTATGATTATCAAATGTTCTGTCAGCCATCACCAAACCCTGTGGCCACCAGTTGCCTGGCTTATGCTTTTGTGCGAGCTGGAAGTACTGGTCCAATTAAGGAGTTTCTCAATATCTGGTTCCTTGCAGCATAAAGTATCTATTTTTTGTAAAATGTAAGATTTATTCGCAGTTTACTAAAAACTAGAAAGGGGGAACAGTTGTCTTAAGAATGATGTGGGGTGTGTGACAAGTGTATCAAATTTTAAATATTGAAAGAAAATAGTTCTTCCTCAAGGTATGTTCATCCTGAGGCTTACAGGCTCCATATGACCAAGAATAGATATGAACGTAGCCCAGCCACAAGACTGCAAACTTACTTAAAGCATGATAAGATTCTTGTTTGTAATTTTATTATATTTTGTGATTTGATTGTGTAGCTTTTGAGCATGGGCTGTGGATTTTGGAAGGTCCTGTTTCAGAGGTTGGGCATGGCTGGTAGAGGAAACCACCTCTCTGATGTAGGTCTGAAGGTCATACCTGAGGTAAGAAGAAGGAGAAGTTTCAGAGGAAGAACTAAGTTTTAGGACATGTGCACATTACCAGCTGGAGGCTGCTGGCTGATATTTTAAAGGGTACACTCCTGAGAAACACTCAGAAAGGACGCTGTTTGCCTCTGAACGGCTTCCAGTGTTAGAACTGACTTTTCATAAGATTGCTAATTTATAGTGATAGGTTTATAGAGGAAATCTGTGGGCAGGTATGAGAGAAAAGTAAAGGGCTTGGGCAGTGACCTAGCAAACCCATCCTTGTCTAAGGTGATTTTGTGAAGAAGTTCAGCTTTCCACTGGTGCCTTGGATTGGATTGGATTGCTGAATAGAAGGCTGCGGCTTGCTTTTTAGCTTTGCTGAAAAACTAGATTCCTGACTTAGAGCCAGAGCTTCTCTGAGTTTGCATTTCCTGACCCAGTGAAGAAGAGATTTAGTCCCATGATCTCTTAAGGTTGCTTCTGCCATAACCCCCCAGGGTTATGAGTTGAGGCTGATTCTTATCGCTGTGCTGTTGAGAGGATTTTCAGTTATGTCATAGCCTTTGTGCAACATAGTCCTCACTGTTATTTATTTGCTGCTGTTGGCTAGCATGCCTATCCCACTGTAACATGGCTGCCATGAGAAGAGATGCTATGCCATGGTCCTAGGGATGTACTGCGGAGGGAAAGTGAGGGTTGCCTCTGTGTGAGTAAGGACTGGATGGTGTGCTGGCTAGTTCTATGTCATCTTGACATAAGCTATAGTTACCTGAGAGGAACCTCAATTGAAAAAAGATATCAAGAAGATTAGGCTGTATCAGTAGAGCATTTTCTTAACTAGTGATCAGTGGGGGAGAGCACAGCCCATTGTGCGTGGGAATACCCCAGGGCTGGTGGTCCTGGGTTCTATAGGAAATCAGGCTGTGCAAGCCATTGTGAATACGTCACTCTAGGGTGTATTTAAGCGGGGCCTCTTCCTGTCTTCAGCCCTTCCGTGTCCTTCCGCGTTTTCCACGTTTGCTGATACAGAGTAAAGCCTTGTTTTGCAGTAACTACCCGAATTCTGCCTCTTGTGTCTCTCTTCCACGGGTGAGGGGGGACATGGGAGGTGCGCGCAACAAGCCATGAAGAGCAAGCCTCAGGATAGTTACTGAGTAAGCAGTGGGCTGGAGAGTAAGCAGTACCTCTCCATGGCCTTTGCATCAACTCCAGCCTGCAGGTTCCTGCCCTATTTGAGTTCCTGTCCTGACTTTCATCAGTGATGAACAGTGATGTGGAAATGTAAGCCAGATAAAGCCTTTCCTCCCCAAGTTGCTTCTGGTTGTGGTGTTTCATCACAGAAGTAGAAACCCTGAGACATAAGACAGATGGCTCATGTGCTAAGGTCCACGTTGCCACGGCAAACATCCTGATGCTAAATGTGCCCGTGCCGCACCGTGCAAGTGTTTGACGGACATGCCCTGCTTTGTAGGTGGGGACTTGACAAAATGACTGTTCTCTTAAGTGTGAGAGTCGTACAAACAGGCCGGTGGGTATGATTTCAAAAGTTTGAAGGTCATTAAGTTTTTGAAATTTTAGTTAATAAATTTGTGTTTGGTTTTGTTATGCTTTGTTTTGAGATAGGCTTTCCCTGTGTCTTTCTGGCCGGTGTGGATGTCACTGGTAGACTCAGAGTGGCCTCAGACTTGAGATAATCCTCTTTTCCCTGCCTTGAAGTGCTGGGCAAGTGAGCTGCCACTTGGCACTCTTTCTACCTTTCAGGATAGTTACTGAGTAAGCAGTAGGCTGGGTATTTACTATAGTACCATCTGTATCTCTTTATTTTATTTAAAGGGTTTCAGGTTATTGGGATGGCTCAGCAGGTGTGTCCTAGTTACTGTGATAAAACACCAAGACCAAAAACAGCTTGGGGAGGAAGGGATTTCACATCATAGTCCCTCCTCAGAGGAAGTCAGGGCTCAAGGCAAGGAACCTGGAGTCAGGAACTGAAGCAGAGGCCATAGAGGAGTGCTGCTTACTGGCTTGCTCTTCATGGCTTGCTTAGCCTGCTTTCTTATACAACTCAGGACCACCTGCTAGGGGTGGCCTCACTCCTAGTGGACTGGCCCTTTCCCATGGGCTATTAGTCAAGAAAATGCCTGCATTCTCTCAATTGAGAGTCTCTCTTCCCAAACCACTGCAGTGTGTGCCAAGCTGACAGAAAACCAGCAGGTGGAGGTGTTTGTTGTGCAAGTCTGATGACCTGCGTTTAGGCTCCATAACCCAAGTAAAGGTGGAAGGAAAGAACTGACTCCATGAAGCCGTCCTGTGGCCACTACACACCATGGCACACTTGCACACATGCACGTACACACTGACACGACGATGATGATGATGGGATGATGATGATGGCACATTTGAACACGTGCACACTGACAGGATGATGATGATGATGATGATGACGACGACGATGATGATGATGACAACGATGACGATGATGATGAGGATGACGATGGATGGTTTCTCCATTGTTTCTTAAATTTGAAACAATTTTTCCCATTGCATTATTAAGCCAGCACTTGTTCTTCCAGCAATCTAACATCTCTGTAAACAAGCCCTTTTCCATTCAGCTTTTAATGCTTTCTTATACAGCCGCTGCCTGAGTCTTACCAGCTCTCACTTGGTGATGGGCTTCCCACTCAGCTCTCCTCAGAGGCAGTGATTCTCAAACACTGGAGATCATACAGATCAGCTCAGGCCTGATTGACCTGGGGCTTCTGAGATAGGGATGGAGTGGCTTTGAGATTGCATGTCTGACCTTGCTCCCAGGATGTGGGCACTGCTGGTGGGGCCTGCATTCTGAGGAAGGGCATCTTCACCCAGAGTCTTTGACCTAGCCCTAGCTTCGGATACTCAGCTTGATTCTGAGAACTCCTTCCTACAGCCACTGTGTTGGACTGAGGTTACAAGGTGAGGAATCTTCTTCCTCTTAAAGCCTATTACTTCCTGCTGAGGCTGCTGGGCTTGTAGGGAGCTAGCATACTGTCACATGCACTGTAATCAAAGTTGATAGGTGATATTAGAGGCTGTGAAAACATGGAGTGGGTCATGGATTTGGTGGCAGAAGTTATGGTAATTAGTTTATCCTCAGGCTCTGAGCTCGTAAGAGAAAGCCAGCATTCTCTAATATATAATTTATATATCAAGCACTTTTATCTTTTTGTCCTTTTTGTGGGGACAAGGCCCTATACACCGTGTCTGGTCAGCCTTGTAATGTCAGGCTCTTGACCCCAAGGTTGAGGCCTACTCTGCTATATTGCGGTCCAGTTGTGACCTCTGCTCGAAAGCTGCTTTTACAAGCCTTTGAAGACCACCTTGCCTCTGATTTCTCCTCAGCTTCCTCGTTTTGAAGCTGTGTTTTCTTAGTTTTTAGGGGTTTCTTTATTCTTGGTCCCGTTAGTTTGAGAGTGGCTGTTTCTCTAACACTCTCTACTTAAGATTTTTGCTGTGATGAAAGACACAGTCCATCTAGTGCTTGACCTGCATCCATAGTGGAGAGCTGCAGATATTAATGGAGTTCTCGGCTGGGAATGAAATACTGTGGCCTCCACTTAGCTCCAAATCTTGGCATCAGATCGTATAAACTAGGTTGCAGCTTGCCTCTGCAGGCGGGAGACTTAGTAGTAAAATGGGAACATGCTGAGGTGGAAGACCCAGCTTAGGAAGACAGATCTGAGCAGGGCTGCATGTGAGCTTCCAGCAGTTGGCACTGAAAGACTCTGTGGGTTGCAAACATAAGTTCAGTGTTTGATGGTGTCATTTTGCAGTTACTAGAAAAACTGTGTAGCAGGTTTTAAAATAGAATGAGCAGTCCATAATGCCCATAAGTCATTTTATTGTGGAAAAGTAGGGCAGTCAACACAGCAAAACAATTAGTGATAGGTGATAAAAGTTGTTAAGTTTGAAAGACAGTAAAGAAGGAAAATATTTACTTTTGAACTCAAGGAGTTAGCTGTCTCATGTTTTCCTAACGGTTCTCCTCCTTGCACAGTCTTGCCTGATCCCATCACCCATGTATTCATCTGAAAAGCTCCATATGTAACTCACTTTCAGAGTCCCCAAGGCAAATGGACACAGCCCTCCTGTGTGGGCTGCATAGTTAGACTTAGGTCAGGAAAGGGCCACTGGCTGTATATGTGGTGGGTCACACACAGCAGGCTTCAGATTTGTGCACTGTTCTGGGAGCCAGCTGTCCTGTAGAGTCTGGCCTAGGAAGGACAGACATCAAATAGGCTGACCAGAAGGTCTAGAGAACACTCACCAGTTGCTTCTCTGGAATCATTTTTATGTTTAATTTTGTCTTGGCTCTTGGGAAAAATGACACTTAACTCAGTGTCTGTGAACTTGGGCTTTAATCTAGAAAATGAAAATGTTCTTTTCCGAATAGAGCCACCTGTCCTTGCAGTAGTAAAATAGATGACTGGTTATGTAGAATTTTCTATTTAAGGAAATTGTACATAACATTCTTTTGAAATGTGGTAGGTGGGATGGAATTCTTATACAAAAGGAATGAAAGTAAACGTTCCATGTAAATGAGTAGATTCTGTGGGTGTACCCCTTTCACTTTCAGTAACTTGAAGAGAAATGTAACTAACTGTGTGTTTCCACTTACTGAGAGCGAACGTGTGAAGTGAGGAAACCTGTGTGGACTGCTGGTTTAGAAACAGATCCTGCGGTTGTGGAAGTGGGTTGAAAGACCCAAAAAACCAAAGAGGAGAGAACTGAATCTACAGTGGGAATTCCTAAGTCAAACACAAATATAAAACCAGATCTGAGTGATAGATAGATCTTTCCAGGAGAAAATAGCTAAGGAATTTAAGGGCAGCCACGTGCACATTTGCACTTGTGTCTCTAGCCTGAATCCTTGCATCATTTGCTCCTAAGACCTGCCCTTTCTCCCTGCCCCTTCCATATAACCTGTGGGAGGCTCTCAGTGACATGTGCCCATGCTTTGCAATCACTCTTGTGTGTTGTCTTAAGTAATAATACCTGATTGCATTCGTATTTCAAATCTAACTGGTTCCCCATTAATATTTATGTCAAAAATCTAAAAGTCTTGCTGTCTCATTCATTTTCTTAGATCTTTGCCAACCCCTTGAGAAAACATACTCCGTGTGGCTTAGGAACTCTGTTTTAATCTTGTATACATTTACTGCCAAAAAAAAAATGTTGGTCGAGTGTTGACAGATTCTAATAATATGAATTTTTACTTATTTCCAGCGTAGGAGAATGTTAGTTCTATCTGTTCAGCTGTTTTTGATAGGGGGAATGACAGGAATTGGAAAGAGACAACTTATTGGAAAAGTTTCTAAAGAGCCAGACATGTATTCTGAGCTGAGTCAGAGATTGAGGAGATGCCAGGTACAAAGCTTGAATCTGAGTTAGTGGTTTCTCCACAGCAAAGGGAAATAGAGGACAACCCAGAGGAAGTGATGAAAGTGAGAGACTCCTTAAAAAGCACCTACGTAAGGGGTCTGCATTATAGTTGAGGCTTGCTGGCAGGCTGAAGCTGGGTCTTTATGAGCACTTTAAAAGAAATTTAAGAGTAGGTTCTGATCTATATAGGTTCAGGGTCAACTTCTATCCTAGTGTAGAGTGAGCTTCAGTTGACTTTGGATGCCTGACCCAGGACCAGCAGTGGAGGTAGCATGTGTTTGGATGAAAGTGAGGACATGACCACTCCTAGATATGAGAAGATTTTTACTGTAGAAGGAGAGAACAGCCAGAGGCATATGGAAGGGTCCAGACTGAACTCGGCCAGCAGAATAGACCAGGCCATGAGAGGAGCGGGGAAGAAGACAAGAGGGTCAAGATGGGCCCAGGAGAGGTAGAAGAAATAAGCTGGGGCTTATGCAGATTCTTAGAAGGGAGGGAGTGTTTAGAAGCTGCATGTTTTTAGAGACTCCACTGTTGAGACTCTGTCTCAACGCTTTTGCCTCAATGCTTTTGGGACTAAGTGCTCTGGTCAAGAGAGAGAGTGTGGGGCAAGTGACTCGAAGAATGGAGACAGGACAGGGTGTGATCAAGTCTCTTTTCTCAAGTCTCAAGTCTCGTACCAAGTCTCTTTTATTGAAGGGAAATCTGAGGTATTTATATGCTTTTGCCACGTGCCTTGTAGGTGTTGATATGACGTAAGCCTTACAGGCGTCTATAGTGTGGATAGCACGTGCACTGTGCGCCTTACAGGCATATATGGCCTGGATAGCACGTGGACAGCACGTGAACGGCATGCCTTGCAGGCGTGGCTACCACGTGCGCCTTGCAGTTGGGGGCAGTAAACAGCAACACAAAATATGTGGGATATCAGAGTGTGCTTCAGCTGTTGTAGGCTATTGAAAATGGTTCCAGATGGCTGCAAAGATAATCTAGCCGCTTTCTGCTAAAAGTCGGCTCCCAACACTCCACTACAGACAATTTACGTGACTTGGGTTAAAGTAGTTCATTCTGTCACCACTGACAACAGGTTTCCATATTTCCAGTCTAGCGTACACAGGATTTGTATTTTTTATTTCTAGAGGAAGAGCGCATGTTACTGAATGCCAAATGAAGATGAAATGGTCTGTAGTGAGAGTTAAAACTGACTGAAGGCTTAGGGAGATGACTCTGGCTGGGTAAGGACACTTGTCCTGCAAGCCTGGTGACCCGAGTTCAGTCCCAGGGACTGAAATTGGAAGGTCAAAGCCACCTTTGACTTTCACATGTACTTTGTGCCATATGTGTGTCACCCCCTGTAACATACAATAATAAATAAGTAAATATTTATTAGATTTAAAAAATTCAATGTTTGTTGCATATTTTATTATACATGTTATTGTACAATTGTACTATTTTATTGTGTAAGTTAATGTTAGTGTATTTTCTTATATGTTTTAGCCAAAAGAGAAATATTGTGGAAGTTCTGTAAGACAGGAACTGCTTCCTGAGAAAATCAGGGATTATTTGGAAGCTAGTGAAGCCATTGAGTGGTGTGGGTTGGCTGAACTGTGGAGGCCGGATAGCTGCAGGTCCTAGGCCCTGGTGTGAGCAAGCTCTGTCCTTTGCTGTCCCCACTTCTCCTTTCTGCCTCTGTCTTCATGTTCTCTGCTGGCCTTATCTATGAAGGGCTTCACCTGTGTTCTGTCTTAGTTGTTCCTTATGATTGAAATTGAGGAGCCATTCCTGATGGAGTGAGTCCTTGTAGCCGCAGGGGCTGCATGGCACATGGGTCTCTACTGAAGGGCAGGGCTGTTCTCTGCAGCTGCCAGGCCTTGACATTAAGCAGGGTGGTTTTGCACTGGGATAATAGGCAGGAAATAACTGCAGCTCACAGAGGACTGCATAATCATGAAAGACATGAAGGGTGTTAATCAAACGCATCTGCATATGACATTTTCATTATGTACAAGAGGAACTGAGTGCTTATGCACACACAGATGCAAGGTCTGTAGGGCTGGGCTGGGTGCACATGTGAGAGGTTGCATCTGCCAGAAGGGCTGTTTTTCCTCACACCAGAGAGAATGATTGAGTTAGGGGCTGGTATACATACTTTTAGCTCCCTTTTCTTCTTTTATCTTAACACTTTATTGAGATAATTCACATGCCATGTACAGTGCAATCTGGTGGTTTGCATTTCATTTTTAAACATATTTTTAGGGTTGTATAGGGACTGTTATAGTCTATTTAGATTTTCGCCCTTATTACATGAAGCTGTTGCATTCATACGGTAGGGTCCCAGGAAGGCCAGAAAAGGGTATCAGAGCTCCTGGAGCTGGAGTTTTAGACTGCTGTGAACTGCCCTGTGTGAGTGCTGGGAACTAGGCCGGCTCTGGTCCCCTGGAAGAGCTGTAGCATCTTTAACTACTGACCCATCTTCTTGTCCTTGTTTAGAGTTTTAAGTATTTTTTTCCTCTGCTTTTTCTTTTTAATGGAAACACAGATCATCTTGGGGCTTTTGGAAAGATTCATTTCTTAGGAAGCAATTGTTTCATGAAGTCACTGATGATTTAACATTACTGACTTTTGGACCCAGCCTCATGACTTACATACATCATAGCTACTGGGCCCATATACCTAATCCTAAGGTAGGATCCTCTCAGGTTCACATGAGTTCACTCATGTGCCTTAAGCATGGGAGTTCTGTTGTGGGGTTTGGATCTTGAAGGTCAAGGATTTTGTTGTTCAGATCCTTTGCCACCACATTGTTTAGTCGGTTACTTTTGAGGGGACTCAGTGTGGGAACGTAACGGCAAAATGAGCCTGTGAACTATGTACTGGGCCGCCACTCAGCTTTCCTGGGTTTTTATGTAACTGGCTTATAAATGCTTTTGGCTTTTCATTATTCTGGGATTTTAAGTTATGAACGAAGAATGTGCACGATGAGACCAGAAGAACTTTTAGGCATTGTGCTACTGACCTGATGGGTGGTTGGTTTGCTCCCCAAAGGATCTATTGATTATGAAGTAGTCATATTCATGTACCTCATGGTACATGACTCTTACTCTACAAAATTCAATAGATCACAGAAAGAGTTGAGGGAGAGAATTAACAGTGGTGCACAGTCTGTGATCAACCATTCCCTATTTGGGTGAGATGCATGATCACCTCTCCATTTGGGCCAAGGACACTTACAAAGGGATGTGCAAGCTACTCACTGCACAGCCTGCAGGGTATTCAATGAATGACCAACCCCACCAAAAAATATCTCAGTCTCCATCCAGTTCCTGGGCATAAGAGGCCGCTGGAGTGTCATGGGACCGTCCTTTCCACTCGGTTTACTGTAAGCTACATAATCCACACTTGCTATGCATGTCCCTTTTCTTCTTTGCCTTGGACATGAAACAAAGGAACCTGGAAGGGCCTGGCTCAGGGCAGCTTTTGGTGATCAGTAGTTCCTCATATTAATGAGCCATGAGAGGCTCCTTCATAGTCAAAGAACCTACATCATTTGGATTTGAGCCAGGACCATACTTGGGTGCTACTTTCTGAAAGCTTTTCCAAAACAAGGACTAGCCACAATGCCTTCCTCCAGTCCTGTCACTCAAGTTTAAGGTGTCTGGCTCAGTATATCTCAGAGTTACAGCATTTGTAATCATCTAATGCATCACAATTGTGTATATCCTTGAGAGAGAGTGTGTGTGTGTGTGTGTGTGTGTGTGTGTGTGTGTGTGTGTGTTGAGTATAGAACCTAGGCAATGCAGATCATAGGCAAGTGCTTTTCCACAGAGCTACGATACAATCTCAATCTTGATTATCTTGAAAAAGCTGAGTAAGTATTAGTTACCTGCCATTAATTTTTTTTTTTAAGTTGGTGCACATTTTCATTGTTTTTATAAGTTAGATTTATTTACTAAAGGTAAGGTTAAGGTTGAAATTGGGAAATACTTTTCATGCTGTTTTGTTTTTGACATGTTATGATGAGACCATTTCATACTGGATAATGATAAAAGAAAATATTGTGAGGCTTGAACTGTGATTTTTCAGCCTGTAGCACCAGTTGGGACAATTTGCTTTTATTTAGCTAACATTGCTTAGTGAGAGACTGTTCTAAATGTTAAAGGCCAGCAAAATAGACCCACATCCCTGTCTGGGCTCATCTTTGCAGCAATGGGAAGCCGGGCAGCAGTGACCATGTGCCTACTCACTGAACTCATGGATGCTAGAGGAGCAGTAGGAACTAAGAAAGTCGGCAAAGACAGAGAAAGACAAGAGTGTGTGTGGATTATGGGCCACACCTGAAGAGGGTATCAGCAGAGAATCTTTTCAAAGATTTAAAGGAGGCAAGAAATTTGCCAAGAGATTTTCTGAGAGAAGGATGCTTGCATGAGGGATAGCAGCAACAAAAGCCCATAGAGCTGAACCTTCTGTAGAGTACACACACACACACACACACACACACACACACACACGCACACATATGTGTATGTGTGTATTTTTTTTTTCTGTATATCTACTGTATAGAGCAGACTGTGGACCAAGGAGATGAGGGGATTGAGCTAGGTAGAACCCCTGGGGAACCGTGGTATTATCTTGAAGATGCAGAGTAGAGCACTGACCATCTCTGAAGTGGGTTTTAAAAGACTGTATCTCCAGAGTCGGCCATGTTCTATAGGGAAAGCAGCAGCCAGTCAGTACAAGGGACCAACCTTGCTGATAGGATCTACACTGAGTGGTGGCATGGGTCTAGTGAGGTTCTACCTAGGGTTTGAGAGCAGATACAGGTTCTAGTGGATTGGATGCAGAATTTGAGACAGAAAGTGTCAGAGGTGACTACAGTGTAGGACCATCTGGTTTGGTGCTTGAAGCAGCATGGTCTCGGTTGTCCATCTATGGGATGAGTAGGCTGGAATGCTAACTTGGGGAGAGCCTGGGTGTTGGAAGTGATGTCGAAAGCCTGAAGACTGATTAGTCTGTGAGAGCTTTGAGGTGATAAGGTGGAGAGGACTGGGCCTGGGATACATGCACAGAGAAGGGACAGACAAGAGCCAGAGAAGAGTGTGCTGGGGTGAAGGCAAGAGGTAGGTCCTGTAAAAATAGCAGAACTGCATGCTTTGAAAGAGCAGTAGTGTTCAATGTAGAGGACCTGAAAGGTGGGAATGGGCTACCTGAATCCATATAAAGGAAGAATTACAGGCTGTGTTTAGGAAGTTAATATTCTTCAGTTGCCCTCAGTTTTCAAAAACTTGCCATTCTGAATATTTTTAAAGCTCTGGACACAGAAGCACTTCACAGTTTAGGAAATGTGAGGAAAGGGGATACTACTAATGCTCAGCTCCTTCCAGCATTGCTGAGTGTTCTGGCAGGCCCTCTCAGTTTCCCGCCATGTTTTTTTTTTTTTTTTTTTTAATTGTAATCAAGTTGTACACAATAGTTTTTTGCTTCTTCATAGCTCCTCCCCTCCCCACTGTTAGTTGCTATTGTAATCTTCTACCTTGATGGAGAGCTCTGCTTGGGAATTGGTGGCTGTGGATGAGCACTGGGGGGGATCGAATCACATCCTGCTGGCTGTTCAATTCCTCCAGCTGCCTGCCTGCCTTTGTGAATCTGCACAGGATGCTTGCTGCCCTTTGTCTAGGGATGGAGAGTGCTGGAGGGAGAGGGGAAGTGGTTAGAGGATGGGGTAGGCTGAAAAGGAGACCCTGGAGAAAGCTGGGGGCTGACCTGTGATAGGGAAGCAGACCTAGAAGGGGCCTGAGCAAATAGGCCTTGGCTCCTAGGCCCAGGGACTGGCAGGGCCATTCTTTCTTTTACAACCTCTTCAGCAATTACACTTCAGCCCTCAAGGGTTTGAAAGAAAAATTACAATTTAAAAGGAAGACTCTGGGTGCATGATTTGCATATGAGTGGCATCTGTATAATTAAGAACAATTAAATTCCCTGACTGAATTGAAAGGGAGGCCCCAGCTACTTTACTGGGTCCCTGTGGAGTACAGCCTGTGGCTGCCAGTTCCCTGGAATTCAGCTGGCAGAATATTGCCATCTTCCATGACTCTGCTTGTAATAAATGGAATTCTGGAACAGACTCTTCGTAGCTCTCTCTGATTTGTCCATCTCTTATTCTCTTTTTTGCTTTCCCTTTCTTCCAGAAAGTGGCCTACACTTCACCTGACCTCTGGCAGAGCTCTTAACAGGCATTCAATCCTTCTTTGGGTCTTACTTTGTTAATAGAGGATACTGAAGGGCTGCTCACATACCCATAGTCAGTCTCTACATACATTTCTAGTTAGCCCCTTGCTCCCTGCCTGGAACCTACTGATATTTATGGGCCTGGGAAGTGTCTTCCCCCCCCCCCCCCCCCCCCATTGTGGTGTGTCCCATGGACACTTTCCTCTCAGTATTGCCAAGAAAGCAAGACAGGTTTCTAGGTTATTCCTTTTCTGGTTTTACAAAACTTTGTAGGGCCCCTGTGTGGATCAACTCAAGTAGAAGAGGCATGCAACTGCTTCCTGTTGGTGCCCCAGATGCAGGAGGTACTGTGTGCCAATAAGCACAGGTTGTGCTAGTCTTTGAGAAGTAGATTCATTTGGGCTCTAACGGCTATCTTAGTTACTTTTCTATTATCGAGAAGAAACATCATGAGCAAGGCAACTTGGAGAAGATAGGCTTTATTAGGGGTTAGTTACAGTTTTAGAGGATGAACACATGGCTGTCACACCAAGGAGTCTGACAGGAGGCAGACAGGCATGGCATGGAGCAGTGCCTGCTTGCATGTGGTTCACAAGCGGGGGGGGGGGGGGATACACACTAACTGGGCCCACCTCAAACTCTATTCCTAGTGACACACCTCCCCCAAAAGGGCCAGACTAACTAATCGTTCTCAAACAGCTCCACTATCTGATAACCTAACCTTCAAATAAATGAGTCTGTGGGGGGCAGTCACATCCAAACCACCACAAGGCTTCCTGTTAGGACTTTGTTTCTGGAAAGCCAGATGGAGACATCACCCGGGTGTTTCTTTTGCCACCTCTTCTGTCTCTGGTGTAACATGACAATCACGAGTAGCACTCTAATATCTTTGACTCCCTACAGTGTCTCGTTACTTTTAAAAACATTACTTTCAGAAGGTAATATATATGTATTTTCTTCTACAGAAAGGAGTCACACTTTTTGAGTGGTACCATATTGTGCAGATATTTATAGAATGAGAATAAGCCCAGCAGAATTAGACATTGAGCCACATGTTTGGATAGTGTGAAGTTCTCATCATTGCTGTAAAGCCATGAGCCTGCTTCATTCACTGTGGCCAAACAGACCATGAGGTCCACCCTTCAAAAAGCAGTTAAAAAGTGTAGAAAAGCTCACTAGATTACTCTGGCAATGTTGCTAACATTGTGTATATTTGTCTAATAAACATTATTTTGATAATTTTCTCAGGTTGAGTAAGAGCCTAATGAAGGTAGGTAGAAGAAGTGAGTGCCAAGAGCTTGTTATTTCTGTATTATTATAAAAATAAGTATAACTATCAGATTGATTGAAGAGCTTTTAGACCGTCTTTTAAAGAGGCAGGTTCACAACTGGCCTTTGATCACTGTGATAAATACCCACAATAGTCAGCCTATAGGAGAGAAGGTTATTACTTAAACTTGTGCAGTTTTAAACTTACTGTTTTGAAGTTTTCATTTCAGGGTGGATGGGTTGGCCTCCCTAGTTTGGGGTCTGTGGGAAGTCAGCACAGGGTCGTGATGTGACAGAATTACAGAATCTTCCACCCCTGGCCATTCTTTCTTTGATGGGGTGGGGGCAGGGGAAGGCTCTAGAGAGAGGAAAAGGAGGCGCTGGGGCCCCCATATCTCCTTCAGGGCCATGCCTTCAGTTTCCTAAATCCTATTACTTGCCCCTTTAAAGTTCTGCCAGTTCCCAGTAGAGCCACAGGCTGAAGACTATGCCTTTGATACACAGGTCTTTGGCAGACGTAGCCAAACATTAGCACCCACCTTCAAGGAACTGTAAATACTTGGATACCTAAGGACACTTTGGGAGCTGAGTATGGCCACTCTCATTCTATGGATGCATTGCTTGTCTCTACTCATGAAAGAAGAAAACCTATTCTTAGTCTCGCCATTTTTGTTTGCTCTGTGAATTTCTACATTCTCTCCTTTGCTGTGTGTAAGATTACTGCTGCAGACTCTGATACTAAATACTACCTTGCTGTCCCAGAACTGGAAGAAAAGACAAAATGGATTTTGTATTTTGCACATTATAAAGTCATATTCAAATGATTTTAACAGGATAGTATGATTTACCTCTAGAGTCTAGGAAAGATGTCAGTTTTTAAACCACAAAGGAGTTGTACCTGAATTGAAGAGAGGAGAGAGTTGGAGCAGGACGCAGGGAACATGCACTTAATTACTGCCCTGTTGTTTGACAGGCATTTACAGTCCACGTGGCTGCTGGTGTTCTGTACAGCATGCAGAATGTGCTATGGCTAATGAGTGAATATGATGGTATATTTTGAAGTTTGTTGAATTGGAAGTATAGTGCTTTTTGAAAATGCAGTCCTGATGGTGGGAATGGAGAATAAGAGACTTATTTGGTGTGAAAGCATGAAATCCCTAGAGACCCCTCAGAACCACTTGCTTGTGGAATTAAGGAAGGTTACAGGAGTGGGATTGCCCAGATGGCTTCCCCGAGGGCACATAGGCAAGCCACTCAGCAGGGTGAGAATCTCACACACCAAGTTCATTGCCATCTTGGATTCCACCTGGAGGTTCTGGCAGCTGTCCTCCAAGAGCTGGTTCTGGTACAGATGGAATGACCAGCCAGAAGCTTCATGGAAGAGTCCAGGCCACAGATACACACAGGCTTGGGAGGTGAACCAGCTAAGCAACAACAAATAGTGCTGGCTCATTTAAGCAAAAGGGGAATGTATTGAAAAGGGCTGGCAGCTGACAGAATCTCTAGGAAGAATTAAGAATAGGCCTGGGGAGCACAAGCTGGAGGGAACTTGGCAGCTAGAATGAGTGTCAGAAGAACCTGCTGGGGACACTGCCACCTTAGCCATTGACACAGCTGCACTACTTCTGCTATGGTTGCCCTTCGTTTGTTCCTCCTTCCTCCTGTCACTTCAGTGTCTGATGCCCTGCCTTAGGTGAGTCAGTCTGGTAACATCTTGGTCATGTGACAGTATTTTAGCTGCAAGGGGAGCTAGTAAAACTGGTAGCTGTAGAGTGGAAAATCCACAAATGTTGTCAGGAAGGTACTTAATAGCCACCAAATAACAAATGTTTTTGCTGTGAATCAACCAAGTCTTAAGAGATGGTAGGTAGAGCTACTACTGGGCAGTCCAACCCTTTTCCAGAGTAAGAGAACTGAGAGGAAGTGTAGTAAATCTCATCCTGAAGCCTCTTCCCCACCTTAGACCATTTATGTTCCCGAATAAAAGACACACACAGCCTTCATATTTTTAAATGGCCTTAGCACAATAGCTGGGCAGCTGCCTGCCCTTCATGCTGTTAGAATCTACTTTTGATAACTCCACTATTTAGTACGTTTCATCTGGGCTGCTCTTAACCCAGTTGGGCTCTCTGGACCGTGTTCTCTTGGCTCTTAGCCCTTGGTGGTTCTCCTCCTCCCTCCTGCGTGTTCTTCCAAGGTAGCTCCTCTTCTCCCTCTCCAAGCCTGCAAAACCTCAACCCCACCTACGTCTCTTCTGCCCAGCTATTGGCATCCTTAATCACAATTACCCACCTCACCCCTTCACCCTGTTCAGACTCCTGGTCTTCCCCACACTTAGCATTACAGTAGACAGTAAAAGACACAATCTCTACAAGGAAAAGCCTCTTTCAGTCTTGTACAGAGAGGCACAGAGAGAGAAGAGCTTGAGCGGATAGACAGTGCAGCTGTTTCGGAAGGACAGAATACAGCAACAGTTTCCTAGAAACCCAGGAAGGGCTGCTCCAGAGATGGCAGCCAGCAGAGATTAAGGTAGCTCAGCCCTTGACTCCACAACTTGTGGATCGTTGATATCCTTAGCAGAAGAGTAGGAGGGCTAAAGTGATCACAAGGAGAGGCAGGCCTGGGAGCCAGGGGTTCCCAGTGTGCATTCACATACCATTCTCTACCTGGAGGAGGAGGGCTTTGGCAAGTTTGAAGCCCTCCAGTCATTTCCTCCTGTGTGAAATTGGAATGTGTGCTAGTCAACTTCCTGTCACTGTAGAAAAATACGCAAGGTAATCAACACTTAAATAAGTTTCTGTTGGCTAGTGATTGTAGTGGGTCCTGCCAATGTCCAGGTGTGATAATTGCTTGTGTGTGTCTGGTGGAGGTGCTGAATGTTGGTTGTGCGGAACGTACATACATAGAGCAATCTGCTCTTCATGGTTATGACCCACAGATGGGACTAAAAACCTCATGCTAAGCTTGACTTAAAGATTCCACCTCCTCTCACAAGCATCACTCTGTGGATGAAGACTAACAGATGGGCATTTGGGAGCTTGATGATCCTAACTGTAGCAGATAACAAGTTTCCACGCAGCTTTCTTACAGTTACATGTGATAAAGTTCTGGGCTAGCATCTTGCACCTCAGAAGGGCTAAGTGCATAGTGGCTGTGATTGTATGTTACCATGTAGACCATGAGAGGTAAGAGGGGTTGGAGAAGCAAGGAAGGTCAGAGGACCTAAGCCACTAGGGCAGCGGTCTCTTCATATGCACCTATAGGAGAGAAGTGGGCTGGGTGGTAATGCTGAAAATCCTAGGAGCCATCCGGAAAGAGTAGCTGGCTAGTGGCTTAGACATTGAAGGAGGAATTCTCTCTGTGGGAGTTACAGATGTGAGGATTTCATCAGCAATTTTGGAGACCCTTTATTGGAGGAAATTTGTCATAGACTTGTCAAGGCCTGGCCATCAGTACATTGTGGCTGCCTCCAAACCCAAGCCTGTTTTTTTTTTTTTTTTAATCACTGAGTATGTATCCCACAGAACAGGTTGAGTTCTCAGAGCCTTTTATTCTTTGGTGTTCTAACTCAGTGTATTAATGCTTTGACCTTAAAACCTGAGGCTTTCTACAGTAAAACTAAGAAACTGTGTTCTGCCAAAAAAAAAAAAAAACAAAAAAAACAAAAAAACAACTTTATCCCCACTGTTCGATTTTAATGTGGAAGGAAAAATAACACCCAAACCACATGATTTCAAGCACTGTAGATACGCTGTATCTTCTCTGGATAACAGAATCTAGATGTGAAACATTATTTTCTCATGGAATGATGTGCTCCCCTTTGATGCAGAGGTTTTGTGAAATGAGTATGGATTGTGTCTCTTGCCCATCCCCCCCTTCATTGGCCAAAGTCATTATCTTAACTTTTTCTTTTTTAATTATGTGCTCTCTAGGTGTTGGCAAAGTTTATTAAAAGGCAGCAGTTTGGTAGGGCTTGAGCGGAAACAGACTATTGAGGAATATGGAGAACAGAGGGCCATCCCACCCCTCCCTCCCTGGTGTCACTGTTGTGTCTCACAGTCATTTGTATGGAAGGAGCAGGCCATCTTCAGAAGCAGTGCTTCCATCACAAGGAAGTGGTTAAACTGAGAGAAAGCTTTATGGCTTCATCTCCTGGAGCATGGGTGAGGGCCCTCCCGGTGGTGGCCCAGCATAGCCTCTCCTGCAAGCCACATACTGCTGTCACCAGCTTCCCTCCCACTCACCTCTCCCCACTTCCACACTTTGCTCAGTTTTTAGGTCCTTGTTAACAGTCAGTGCTTCTGAATGTGGCCTCCGTCTAGTGTCCAGCTGTTGGTGGTACCTGGTCTTCAAGGTCTGTTTCATACAGCCCCACTCTTTGAAACCTTTGCTAGAGCTGGGACTCAGAATACCAGCTTGGCATACATGGGGGCAGGATTCCAGCATGGTTTTTGCTGTTTCTTCGTTTTGTTTTTTTCCAGAGAAGTGCTCATTTTCAGTAGGAGAGCCTCATAGTTTATCTGTTAGCAGACTCATACACCCTGGGCTATGGCCTGAGGAGCATGTTTCTTAGGCTGAACACCTGCCTCAGTGCTACCAGGGCTGGGGCCATACTCACTGGCTTTGCTCTTCACTCTGGCAAGGAACAGCATTGTCTTTGATCAGCTGACAAGCCTCTTGAACAATCAGAAAGCTGGTTATAGTTAACTCATTTCCATGTCTCAGTTGTGGGGCTGCTGTTTTAAAAGGTGTGTGTGACGTCAGCACCTAGGCTGACTTTTTCTGGGAGTAAGGAATCCAGGTATCCACACAGTTCTGAGAATGTCAGCTACATCCAGCACATTCTGCAGAATGGGGAACTGAGCCCTGCACCCTGGGCTCCTGTTACAGCTGTATCTGACTCAGGCTGGCTCATTTCTCATCAAATGTCTTTTCTCATGGACTAGCCACCTTTCCAAACTTATTTAATTTTGTTTTATTTGTCATATATATGGCTGATGTTTAGGAAAAAGAGAAAGACAAGCATTTGGATCATTTAGACAGATAGGCCTTTCTAAAAAGCATGGGGTGCCTTGATTTGGGTCATTTAGAATGAGATAGACCTTAAAATACTGTGGGATGCTTTGCAGCTGTGTCCAACTGCTGAAAAGGTTGTTTCCTGCAGAAGGTGTGCATCTTTAAAATAGGACTTACAGTAAGCAATGAGGTTGTAGATCAGAAGAAAAGCATGCCATTAGCCTGCACACAGTTCTGGGTTCATTCTCAGCCCCCATCATCCAGTAAGAACTAAGAGTGTAAGAAATTGGGGTACATAGATAAGAGCTATATCCCCTCAGGCATTACAACCCGTGCTTTCCATCTCTGTCTCTGCCCCAGAAGCACAGAGCAGCTCCTGTGTAAAGTGTATCCTACAGATACTGGGCAAGGATTTAAAACACATAGCATAAATACATAGTTGATTTTTCGGAGCTGCATTTCCTTACTTTGTGCCATCTGGGACTTTTCCAGAGTAAGAGAGGCCAGGTGAGGGTTGGCATTCCCCATAATGGGTTGTGTTAATAAGAGTGAAAGTTGCAAACGTAATGCTGGCCTGTGAAACAATGGGGACAAGAAGGTGGCTCATTGTTCTTTTACCACGGCCTCTCAGGGTTATTTTGTTAAAGGTGTCGGTTTGGAAATGACCTTGGCATCTCAACCACAGTATTAAGTTCTTAGCACTGATGATCTGAGGATAAGTTGTGATGTCCTTATGTAACTAAATTATGGCCGCTAGCTACTTACCCACTGTTGGAAAGCCAGCCACCTTTTCTCCTTAGTTTGCACCACAGTAATGAACACAAAGTTACCTGTGACTCTGAGAAGTGTGGGACTGTCCCCATCAGCTTGCAGTAATCAGTTCTGCAGTACCAGCCCGAGTCCTCTAGTCTAGTTCAGTTCTGACACCATCTCTGGTCAGATTCTGCAGACCAAGACACAGTCCCAAGCATCCTTCCTACTTGAGGTGCTTTGCCACAAGTTGTTTCACCCACACTTCTGACACACAGGCTGCAGGCAGAGTTCCCACAACCCTCTAGGTTTTTGATACATTGGATAGAGCAGCTCACAGAAGCCAGGGAAACATTCGCTCAGTTTTAGCATAACAGTTTTTGCTTAGTTTATTATGACAGAGGACCCCAATTAATCAAGGCATAAGGGGAGGCAGGCAGGAAGGGGTATATATGGAGGCCACTCCCCACTCCATGGTCCTTCCATGTTTTTAGCTGTGGGGTCTCTATGGAGACTTGGGTGCATAGGCATAGGTGCTGAGAAGCTGGGTAAGGAATTCAGCAAGGCCACTTAGGGTCCAGCACAGCTTTCTCCACCCTGCCTTCAGGACCCCTCAGGATGAGGAAAGTCTTTTGATCTAAATAAGGACAGGTCAGAGAATGTTTTAAAACAGAAAAGTTGGGAAGGATTGGTTTCTAAGATTTATTGTGGGGAAGTTAAGTTGTAGTTTCTGAGGCTTGCCTTGGGGAGGGAGCTGCACTGTTCATCCTCAGCCCTTTTGTCCGAGAGCATGTGTGTGAAGACTCCAAATCCATCTTATGGGCTTTTACCTCAAAGACCCGTTAATTTAACTTACTTAATGTTAAGCTTCCATATGCCTTGATATGCTTTCCAAATTTTTAAGGCAGGTGACATAAAATCTACTAACAAGAAAAAGGAATCTTTTCTGTGACTTCAGGGGGTTGAAAATCACTGATGAGATTTTGTTTTTCTGTTTACAGTTAGAAAAATTTGGGATATTTCTGCTGTATTACTTTAAACTGATCCCCAGATGCCTGATTTTTGTTGAGCACATTAAGTTTCTGATTGTGGGATTTGAAAATCTGTTATCTGGGAGATAGTCCAGGTCCGTGTTTCATTTGTTCTATTCATAGACGGTCACTATCACTGTGTTGGGATCTCTCAGTCCAGTGGCTAGCACGGGCACTGAGCCCCAGTGGCCTTTCCATTTGTCTCCTTCCTTTTTTATTAGATGAATATCCTCTTTGTAACATGATCCTATGGTTATTACATAAATCATGCATAGGCATGAAGCAAAGGCCATGTCCTCTCACTTTATCTCCACAACAACTGTAAGCGAAGTACTGCTGTCCTTGCATTTTCTTTTTTAGACAATAAGGCAGGCACTAACAAATTAAGGTACTGACCAGCCCAGGAAAGCAGTGACCATGGGTGTGGAACCAGGCTTGTCAGGCTGTCATCCAACAGGCTAGGCCTAGTTGGTTCCCGGATAGTGTTCTTCCTTCCATCGGCCACAGGTCTGAGTTAGAGATTTGCCTCTAAGTGCTTTGTGACCTTGTAAGTTGAGGAAATCCTCCAGGCTTCATCTGCCCACTTGGAAATCATGTGCAAAACCCAATGTTCAACTCGCAGCTCTGGCATTGGATGGGAAGGAGCTGCTCTTAGCTGCCATTGCCCCTTATTAATGCAGCACATTTCTGTGGCCTCTCTAAGGTTGCTTTACGGCCATGTGGTCTTTGGGGTGTGTGAAGATGGGCCTGTTACCTTACTTCACGCAGAAAGAAGCCTCCTGGTCATTAAGTGGGGCTAAAAGAAAAGTTTGTGTCATCATTGTGCTGGCAAGATCTGTCCATTTGATAAATGTTATATTAACTGTACACTGGATGCTTGTACATTTTTAGAACTCTAGTTCAAATTTATCTATAAGGGAGTAAAATTAAATAGCATGGATTTAGAGTCATTGTCCTTAGTATATGATTGCAACATCCAAATTTAAAACTAAGCAATTAAATTAATCTCTCTCTCTCTCTCTCTCTCTCTCTCTCTCTCTCTCTCTCTCTCTCTCTCTCTGTCTTTTAGCTTCTCAGATAAACTGTTTATTGGAAAAGGCTTACATTTTCAGCCATCGGTTCTAGATTTTGGAATACAGTAAGTATTTTTTAAGATGAATTTATAACTAAATTCATCTTATTTGTATTTGTCTTCAGCATATCTTTTTAAAGTTTTTTATTTTTTAATTATGCATGTGTGTGTTAGTATATGTAGTAATGTCCACATGACTGCAGATGTTGAGAGAAGCCACAAGAGGGCATTGGATCCCCTGGATCTCCAGTTACAGGTAGTTGTGAACTGTTCACTATGGGTGCTGAGAACTAAGCTCCAGTCCTCTGCAGGAGCAACATAAACTGATAACCATGGAACCCTCTCTCCAGCCCCTGTCCTTAGTGTGTCTTTTACCTGATGATATATACAAAGTGTTAGATTTTAAGCATATAATAATGTGAAAGGATATCAATCCTGAGACTCATTAAAGGAATATTTTCATGAAAGGGAGTATAAAAGTTATTTTAAGCCCTTTCAGTTTTTTGGTGTTTGTTTTGCATTGCTAAGGTTTGAAATTAGGGCCTTGTCCGTGTCAGGCATATGCTTTACTACTGAGACGTACCATCAGCCCCCATCCAGTGATTTCATGATATGCTTTATACTATTTGATAATAGCTAGACTTCAGTAAGAAGTCAGCGATAAGTCTTTGGGTTTTTTTTTTTTTTTTTTTAGTCACTTGGGTCTTTTTTTGGAACAAGTTTGATTATTTTATAATAGAAAAATTGAATACTGATGCTCTCTGAATTCTTTTAGCCCAGATGCGATTGTTTGCCTTTCCTGCTGTACCTTCAGGCTGGCAGTTGTACTCTATTGATAGTTCCTGGGTTAGGTGTGGGTGTGGATGTTTAGGCAGGGAAGATGAGATATGCTGTAATGAGAGTCACAGTGCTGAGAACCATGAAAGGAGGATCCCACAGAGAAGAGGAGGGGGCTGGAGAGGAGGCAGCTTAGAACTGTGGTCTGGATGCAGTTAAAAACTTAGAGACTGGTAGTAAGCATTTGGTCAGGTGAAGCTGAGTAAAGTTACCTGGTGATGAATGACTCTACAGCCAGTGAGGTCTGTGGTGCTGTCAGCATTCACCTGCCATTCTTGTCACTTTCTGACATTTGTCATTGTCTGTGTTTCTGAAAGTTAGAGTGACAGGGAAGAAAATGAACTGTCTTGCTGAGCTTTTTAAAGGAGATTTTTCTAAAGGGAGGAAGAGATAAAATTGTTAAGGTAGTTTGCTAAGTTTACAAGATTCTAGGTGTCTGAATTAATTACTGAACTATCTAATTATTAGTGAGGTCCTGCACTGTAGTCCTAGCTGGCTTGAAAGTCACAGAGCTCTCTATCTCCTTAGTGCTGGGACTAAGACTTGTACGACCATGCTCAGAGTACTTTCTATTGAGTTACTTAAAAAAATAGATTAAGAAATTGGTTAAAAGTTGAATTTATAGTCATTTAACTGATAATATAAGTTAAATGATTTATAATCTCACTGACTTCAAATCTGAGATTAGAAAGCTTTTTTCTTAAGGAAAGTATGTATGTGTGTGTGCACGTGTGTGCATGTGTGTGCACACGCGCACGCAAGACTACTTTAGAAACTGTTTTAGATTGGTAGTTACCATGAAATGGATCATGGTGAATATAGCCAGAGTAGGAAAAAAACCCTGGTATATAGGATCCTAGCTGTCATACTCTTCCAGAACATAAAATTCCAAAATTTGGGAGCTGGAAAGAGGGCTCAGGGTCAAGAGCACTTGCTATTTACTCAGAGGATGAGGGCTCAGTTCCCTGCACTCAAATGACAGTTCACAACTGTCTGTAATGCTAGCTCCAGGGATCAGTCTCTTCTTGCCAGGTACCAGCCAGGCATGCGATACACACACATTCAGATAAACACTCATATACATAAAGTTAAAGAATTTTTAAAAAACTCTGTGATCAGTGAGTGTGTATATGTGCTACATTTGTCTTAATTAGCCATATGCATTAATTACTGGTTCTGTTATATAAACATATTGAATGGTTATGTAAATGGAAGGGTTATTGATTTTTTTAGATTTGAAATACCTTCAGAAGATCCAGTTAAGTTATGTAATACTTTGTAGATTTTCAGTGTGTTACTGTGTTTTATGTCATTTGAGTTGTGCTACTTTGTCATTTTGTTTTCTTTGAGACAGGGTTTCACTGAGTGGCCCTAGCTGGCCTGGACCTCAGGGCAGGTTGGCCTTAGGCTGTGACAAAGCTTTTGGCTCTGCCTCTGTAATGCTGGGAATACAGACTTGTGCTCTGGGAATACCAGAGCACTTGTGCAGAGCCTTTATCATTGAGTTTCTGATAAGTTCTGCAAGGATAACTTAGCCATTATCTGAGCATGTGTACCCATTTTTACATGTCTTTGTGCTTGAGTACAGCACACAGAGGTTTACACTTGTTGTTGAGAAGCAGTGCAGTTTGCCCAGGGTCACGTCACTGTGGGGTGACAAAGCCGTCACTCAGTCACTCACATGCTAGTGTTCATGGTAGCGAAAGACAGACTGTCATTTAGTTTCATTTATAACATGTTTAAGAAGTCACTGATGTGTTCCTTCTTCTCACTTGCTAGCTCCTGTGTCACTACTACAACAGCACAGCAGCAGCCATTGTGCTCCTGACTCCCTCCCTTGCTGGTCCAGCTTTCACCCTCACTGTTCTGGTATCAGCCTCAGACAGACAGCAAACTTTTTCCTAGCTTCCATTTCCATCCTGCAGAAACAGGATCTTGTCGCTGCTTAGTCTTCCTCTGCTCTCTGAGAGCTTATCCTAAGGGTTCAAGTTCTGCCGGTTCCAAGGCTCGAAGCGCTAATCATTCCTACATTTTCATCATTCCTTTGTCATATTAAATTAATAGATTATCTTCCAGTTGTCACTACTGAAGGAGATTCATACCCTTTTAACACATGTAAAAATAGAATATTGAAAAGTAGAGTAAAAATAGCCAATGGCAGGGAGGCGTGTGTCTGCTGGGATTCCAGAGACTGCAGACACCCTGCTGCAGAGGGCGCTGCCATCTCCCATTAGTGCATCCCCGTGCTCTTGGAAACCAGAGCACTTGTGAATAGTATGTAAAGTATTAGGGGGCAAGTTTAAACAGCTCGGTTGATTGGTACCTTTTATGGCAAGAAGGGTAGACATGAGCCCAGTTTTTCGGCTGGGTTTATTAAATGACCCTTATGTTTATAGTAGGGTTCGTTGGTGGTGGTTGGTTGGTTTTGTTGTTTTGGTTTTTTGATACAGGGTTTCTCTGTAGCCCTGTCTATCCTGGAACTCCCTCTGTAGACCAGGCTGGCCTTAAACATAGGGATCTGCCTGACCACCGCCTGTCAAGTGCTGGGATCAAAGGTGTGCTACACCATGCCTGGCAGTAAATGATTTTATTTTAATTGAATTATTTAATTATTTTAAATTAATTATTTAATTAAATTTGGGGGCTAGAGTGGTAGTTAAGTGTTTAAGAGTTTGCTGCTTTTCCAGTGAACCCGAGTTCAGTTCCAGCATACATATTGGGCCATCTCAAAACCACCTAACTCCAACTCCAAGAGATCTGACACCCCTGTCTGAACTCTGTGTGTATCCTCCCCCAGTACATGTGCATGTAGCATGCTCTCATTCAGATGCATACCCATAGACATAAATGAAAGAAAGAAATTTTAGACATCAAAAGGACCAAGGCTTTAATCACACAGATTTGTTTTATTTATAAGTGGAGGTTCTAGAATATTTATGATTTAAAATGCACATCAGATATATTAAAATCTTTCATTAAGATGAGTGCTTAGTGCCAGGCAGTGGTGGCGCACGCCTTTAATCCCAGCACTTGGGAGGCAGAGGCAGGCGCATTTCTGAGTTCGAGGCCAGCCTGGTCTACAGAGTGAGTTCCAGGACAGCCAGGGCTACAAAGAGAAACCCTGTCTCGAAACCCCCCCCCCCCCAAAAAAAAAAGAGTGCTTAGGAGAAAGTTCCCATGTCAAACATTGAGTAGCAGTTGCAAGGTGTTTTGTATGAGAGAAACAACACATAAATCGTTCTTAGTCAGGTGAGCTTTTCCTTATGTGAGGCAGAACAACCCTGGACTTGCCACTGTGTAGGGAGTCCTGTCCTCAGTCTCACAGTCCTGCTAGAATAAACAGCACATCTTTATTATTAGAAAAAATTGGAACAAGACTCTAATGCAAGCATAGCACCTGAGGATTTTGCTTAAATTGGAATGTAGGTTTATTTGGGGCCACACTAAGCAGAACTGTAGATTCGGGGATCTGGAAGAATGAATGCAGTGCAGTTCTTGCAGGCTCTACTGCAGCCTGATGGAGCAGGTGAAGTTAGTGCAGGACATAGGAGCCGGAAGGAAATGACCCTTGCAGGTGAGTGGGCTGGAGGCCCACCTGCGCTCTACTGTCCTCTTGCCAGGCTGCCAGCCAAAGCTCCAGTGTGGTGGCCTTTCCATTAGATCACTACTGGGACATCCACCGGCAGGAGCTTGTCAAATGTTGTGTAAATCTGTACAGGTTTTTGTTTTGCTTTTGAGACAGGATTTCCCTCTGTACCCCAGGCCTAAAGCTTGTGGTTCCCCAGCATCAGCCTCCTGAATGCTCTCCCAGAGTCCTGAGCTCTTTGAAAATTCCCTGTCCTTCTCTCTCTTCCTCTTGAATTATCACAAAAATGTACTTACCAAAAGATGAAAGTGTGCTTGCCCCAATTTTGAGAGTAAATAAGCCTTCGAGGAAAGGAAGTGGACTTCCTTGATGACCAATGGCCAGCTTGTTCCAAGCTTCTGAACTCCAGGGTTTGGTTTCTTCATAGTATTCTTTTTTCTGTAGCTGCCATCTTGATACATTGATTGGTCATGTGATGAAGGGAAATATTCCCCTTCATCCTTGGATACGTCTGCCCTCATTTGATTTCACTGATCATCTTTCGTGCATACATTTCTTCAGCTTAGGAGGGTGGGCTTTGCTTGTGGTGTTTTCTTGGTGGGCTCTGAGAAGCTTTAAATGGTGGATGCAATTTCTTACCTAAATATCTCTTGATTTGAATGAGAAACACTAAATACATTAGGGCATGCCAGAGTAAGTTTGGTTTTATAAACAAAACAACGTGAAAGTACTTAATACTGCAGATGATATGCTGAATTCTTACAACACAGAAACAAATGGAGCACTAGTATAGGATGTCATTAGTCTTAGAAAAATAAGGTTTTTTGTTTGCTTTTAAAACTGTTATGTATTAAGTGTTTTATTTCCAACAAGATTTGATAATTGTTCTGTCATGAGAACTATTTCTCTTCAGAGAGGAGCTATGCAGCAACTATCCCCACCCTACTAAGGTCCCAGTGACAAACCAAAGTATGATTTCACTGAAGCAGGACTTTGAGTTTATTGGGATTACTTACTGTGAATGAGAGGTTACTGAAAAGAGCATGGATAACTTCAGTGCAGCTGCACTGAGGAGTCTTTAGCCAACAATAACTCTCCCTGGCTCTGCAGACTCTGCCTCCTTCTTTCAGGTCTCCACAGCCTATATACTCCAGCCCCTCCTCCTGTGAGGGTATGCCAGCTGTCAATGTACCCAGCTGTGATTGTTTGCAGCTCCACACAGCTGAACTATTGATGATGGAGGCTTTTGGCCTTGAGGATGGTACTATCCCCCCTGTTGTTCTTCTAACTTTATAACGGACATTGCTAGCTCTCTGGGGTTAAACTCTGTATGGCCTAGAGATGCAGCTCTGTGATGGGCATGGCACCCTGAGTTCAGTCTAGCATAAATAATGGTGTGCGAGTGCATGCATGAGGGATACTGATAATCACAAGGGCCTGTCTTTCCACTTCCCCAACCAGGTTCCTGGGACATCCTGCAGCAAAGCTTCTCTATGCCTACAACCCCAGCAGGGATAGCGAGGTTGTGGTGAACTCAGTGTTTACAGCTGCTAGACATTTTCATGTGCCGCCTGTCCATTGCAGGGTGAGTGTTGATGAATCTGACGTTCTGCTCATAGCCCCCTTCCTGCCCATGCTTCCATTTAGTAGCTTTCTGTTTGCTTTACGTGTACTTTCCCATCCATTTTCTTTCATAATTTTGGTAGCTCTGGATACGTAATGGGGAAACATGTTTAAAGAAACTGTAGTAATGCACTTGTGTAAGCTTGGCTTTATCATGAGCAGAGAAAGTTGGTATTATTGATCTTAAGACTGGCATGGACACTGACTGAGGCTTCTAAACCTTGCCCTGGGTGTAGAGTTGTGCTCCCTCAGACCTCATAAAGCTAGGGTTGCTTGTGAATGGAGCTTCTTCTGTAGTTAGCTCGCATGACAGACCGTGGTCTTTTTTAGTCACCTTAAACTTCCTTAAGCTTTTAATTATTTTGATTGCCATGTTGCTCGATGTTACAGCGTTCACAAACTTAACGAGAGCAAGGAAATGTTAACGGAGAAGCCCTACATTTGGTCTTTGGTTGGTTTGGTTTATATAAACACTGTCCCTGGTTTTTAGTACTGTGTCAACATATTTAATAATAAATCTGTACATCATCCTCTGCACTGAAACAGAAACAGAACTGTTAGATACAGACAGGTGAACACACGGGTGAAGGGGACAGTAGAAAGTGAGGCACAGACTCCAATCTGGAGTGAGGGAACTGGGCAGTTATTTGTCCTGAGTTGGCAGCTGCTCTTGGAGTGACAGAGATGATCAGTTTGGAGGGTCTTGGGACTTCATGATGTTGATAAAGAATACAGGATATGTGCAAGAACTGTTTGCAGAAGTAGTTAAAAGGAAAGAAAGTATGTGAAGACTTTTGCAGATGTCTAACGGAGTGTTTTCCTTTCAGGTGATTCCTGCAATGGGGAAAACATCCTTCAGAATTATTTTCTTACCTACTGAAGAAGGAAGCATTGAAAGCTCTTTATTTATTAATACTTCCTCACACGGAGTCTTTTCCTATCATGTAAGTAACTTCATTTTGCCATATAGTTTGGCTGTCAACTTAGAGGGTAACTGTTTTTTAAAGGACTCTTGGAGAGATTTCCTCCCTTTCATGTCCTTAAACTATAGCCTACAGCAATGCTAAATCTAAGTCTATTAACTTCCATGCTTTTGCTTAGTGGGCCACAGAAGACCCTCCCTGCAGCCTGATAATCCCTGGGCCTTTGAAGTGTGTTAGAATGAAGCAAAAACTATATACCATACAGTTTTCTAGAATAAAACCTAGCAGCCTCCCCCTCTCAGACAAGAAAGAGGGGGTACTTCAAGGGCCGCTTCGACATTTTGCCTGCCTCCTCTTGCAGGAGTGTTTATGGTCAGGAGTCGCGCTGAGTGTGGCCATCCGTTCCTGGGGCGCTCCTCATTCACATCACTACTGAAATCAAGATACTGGGAAGGGCACATGAAATACCATTTTGCTCGTGTTTCCAGAACAGGGGTCTTAACCCAAGTGTGGTACCTGGGGCATCCTAAAGGTGTGGTACCAGGTAATCCAAGCATCAGAATCGATGGTTTGTGCTTAATTCTTATCAGATTCCATTAAACACATTGGTTCCACATCAGAAGAAAAGAGTTTTGCATTATAAGGAACAGTTAGTATTTTTATAGATGGAGATGGATGTGTTGGTCAGCAGGTGTGTGTGGACAGGCTGCTGACACTAACAGATGTGTGTTTCTCTTGCTTTCCTGCAGGTATCTGGCATGGGCACTCGCAGAGTCTCTACAGAAGGGTCTGTGGAGCAGCTGCCGAACACATACTTTCTGCTTCCGCAGGTCCAAAGTATTCAGCTTTCACAGACACAGGTCATTGTAATAGAGCTACTTTGAACTCATTTGTAGAGAATGCACAACCTGATCTGCATGGTCATATAAGGGTTTTACTCTATTTTGAAAAGTCTTGAAATATGGAGATAATAGGTGTATTTAAAGCGTCAGTGAAATCTATGTATTCTTCCTTTTTTTTTCTTTCTTTTGTGTGTGTGTGTGTGTGTGTGTGTGTGTGTGTGTGTGTGTGTGCATGTACATACCTGAATCCAGGGCCTCTTTCATGCCAGGCAAGTGCTCTTCTGCTGAGCTATAGCCAGCCCTCCATACTTCCTAATAGCCCAGTGCTGCTATTCCAGTGTTCTTGATTCCACTGCTGCCCTATGAAATGGATTTGTTTATTTTAGCTATTGGGCTGTGTACTCATGATTTTGTTTTCTTTTTTTGCTTATCCATTTCCTTGAGTATAATTTCATGATGAGGCTGAGGTAACAGATAGACCATGAGCTACTTTATAGGGCTTGTTAAATTTTGCTGGCTGTTTTTCAGGAAGACAGAAAGAACTACTAGAGCCACCAACAATGACAAGCTTCCAAAAGATGCTTACCATCCCTTTTCTCTTCCTTTGTCCTGCCTGGTTATGACTTGCTTTTGTTTTGGTACTTTGAGACAGGGGCTAACCATGTTCCCTGACTGGCCTAGAACTTGCTATGTAGACCAATGTGGCTTCAAACTCAGAGATTTACCTGCCTCTGCCACCTTAGTTCTGGGATTAAAGGCATGCACCACCACACCCTGCAGGAGGAACATTCTTTTATGTTTTAGTAATTGTATACAATTAAAAATTTCTTTCATGCACATTTCATTAGCAGCTAATAGAAGTGGTCACTACTTTGGTACTTAGCTCTCTTTTCCCAAATTGAGCCCATTATCACCTGCTTAAAACCTGCTAGTGCATTCTTTCAGGTGTTAGAATGTATGCTTGGTCCTTGGTACAGTCCTTACTCCGTGTGGCCTTGCATGTGGGGGAGTGAATCCTGGGCCTTGTGTGTGAAAGGTAGGTACTATGCTCCTGAGGTGCAGCCCCCAGCCTGGCTTCCATTGCACACCCCTCCCCTCCCCTCCACATCTCACTAGCCTCCTCTGATTGCTCCTAGATTCTGTTTACCTTCTACACTGTCCTTTGCACCTGCAAGTTTCCCAAGCCTCTCCTCCTCTCTTCTCTAGATTGCCCTTATTTCTACCTCTTTCAGTTCAGAGACTTTCTAAGACAGGTGGAAGGGTATTTGCTCTTCCCAGCCTGGCTTGAGATCTTTGTTCAAATATAGTGGAACTATTTTCCTTCCCTCTAGAGCACACATGTCATAATTGGGTAAGAGGGCTTGCTATGCAAGCATAGGGACATGATTACAAAACCTCAGTATCCACATAGAGAGCCAGGCATGTTGTCTGTGTGCTTATAACCATGGTGTTGAGGGAATAGCGACAGGAATGTCACTGGGACTTGTTGGCCACTACCTGGCTTCTGGGTTCTGTGAGAGATCCCTGTCTCAATTGAAAGACGGAGTGATGCAGGATATCTGGCATCATCCCCTGGCATCCACCCCATGTACATGGGTGTGCATGTCCATACATAGACACATTCTTCTATAGAACATGAGTATGCGCACACATACTACATAATGGAATCACTGCCTGAGCTTTGCTCTATGCTCCATGAAAGCAGTGAGTTCTGATTCAGAGTTCTAGGAAGCTCCCTTTCCCTCAGCAGGTGGCCAAGGCTGAGATCTCTGAGTTGTCAGTAGGCTCTAAGGCTGTCTTCCATGGGCCAGTTTCTGCTCCTTGCCTTAAGCTGACCTTGCGGATAGTGACTTGGCTTTTCTTGATTTCGCTCTATCAGATACAGGTTCATCCCTAATCCAAAAATAGGAAATACATTAAACATTAAATACATTAACATTAAAAATTCCCACACTGTTTGAGTGTGAACATGATATCCCCAGTGGGAATTTCACACATAATCTCATAAAGTTACTTACAATTAGAACACAGACACACTAAAAGTATTCCTATATATGGGCTGTGTTATGTAATGTGTACATGAAGCATAAATAAATTTTATGTTTAAACCTGGATTCCTTCCCTGATATATCTCATTATGTATAGACAAATACCCCAGAACTGAAAAAGAGCCCACACCTACAGTCTTCCTGGCCTTGCACATTTGGAAAAGGAAAGTTTGACCTATGCTTCCCTTTCTGCCTTTTTGTGTGTGTGTGTGTGTGCGTGCATTTTAGCTTTTTTAATAAGTCTCACTAATGTCTTCAGTGACACTGTAAAAATCTACCCATTGAAAGACAACAGCTTAGTGTATTTAGTCACAGAGTTATGGACAGACTACCATTACTATCTGATCTTGGTGCATATTCCTTGCTTTAGGCACCGGTAGCTGTTTGTAAGGGGTACAGAAACTACCCAAAATGGCCACTCCATTATAAGGGAGGTTTTTGTTTTGTTTTGTGAATAAGAGAGAGGAACATCCAGGGATCTCTGGAAGATTCCAGAGCAGAGAGAAAAGAAAACAGACTGGACATGGCCAGGGCTAAGTGCAAAGGAGCAAGAATAGTGAAACAAGAGATTCACAGAAATTGTGTGTGTGTGTACTTGCGAGTGTGCGCCTATGCACCTGGGGTGAGGTGTGTCTCTATGGTAACATGATCTTGTGTACAGGGAAGTACAAGCTCCTTAGCTTTGTCATAACGCAAGGCCATCCCTAGCTAGGGTCCAGCGCCCCTCTCCTTCCTTGGAGCTCCTGACTCTTCTGAGCTAACCATCCTTCCCAGAGCACAGCATCCCTCTCTACCCCATCCTCTTCATGAGGCTTATCTTAGTCTAAGTGTGCTAGTTCTATATTCTAAGACCCAGTTCAAACGTAAGCTCTTCTCAAAGTTCCCCTGGTCCCGTCAGCCCTGTGCTACTCTATGACACAGGGTCCACACCCTGTTGTAATGTTGTCCCTCCTGCTCTTCCAGGGGCTCACCTAGGTAGGACCCAGTTGCCACCATTTCTAGAATGTCCATGTCAACTCGATGTGTAATACACTGAAGGCCCTGGAGTTTTAAATAGATAGGTGAGTCAATGGGAATTTGAGCTGATCCACAAATAGCACCTAAGCAGTCACTCCCTTCGTTTGAGGAGCATCACCTTTTCACACCCGCCCGGCTGACCTTCAGCAGACTTACCACCGCAGCAGATGGCATTGTTCTTATTTTAGAAATTGTTGAAAGGACTTGGCGTTCAAATTACTTGGTTGGAGGTCAAGATTAGAGTTAGGACTGCAAGTTACAAGTGAGTTGCTTTAGTTTTTATCCCCAAATGTAGTAAATGTCATAATGATTTTCCTCTGTAATATTCATGATACAGAAAAGAAAAATGCCAATAAATTTTTTTTTGCAAAGCCAGGCAGTGGTGGCGCACACCTTTAATCCCAGCACTTGGGAGGCAGAGGCAGGCGGATTTCTGAGTTCAAGGTCAGCCTGGTCTACAGAGTGAGGTCCAGGATAGCCAGGGATACACAGAAAAACCCTGTCTCAAAAAAAAACAAAAAACAAACAAAAAAATTGCAGCATTTTTATTATGGCAACAAAATAGACACAGTTCAAAGCTCTACAGTGGAAAAAGGATTTGACCAATTAGCAGCATATTAGAACTCCTTCCAGACTATGGCTTGGAGGTCCACATGGAAGTGTTTGACAAGCCTGTAATACCCAAGGTTGACTGTGTGCTCTTATGCTGTAGTTTTGTGGTGGGAGAGCATGTAAATACTATGGTAGCTTGAAAGAAGGCAGGGACTAATTGATGCAAAGGCCATTGAGAGGTGCCACTTACTTATTGACTTACTTCCTTTAGGACCACCTGCCCAGAGGTGCCACTGCCCCCAGTGAGCATTATTAACTATCAATTATTAACCAGACACATGCCTGGTGGACTTGCCTAGATGGAGGCATTTCTTCCTTTAAAGTTTCCTTCTCCCAGATGACACTTGCTAGCTTGTGTCAAGTCGACAAAATGAAGAACAAACCAACACAGTTTATTTGTAGTTCATAACAATTAAAATATGGTTACATTATTACCTCTCCCTTTCTTCCAACCCCTTTCATATCTCTTTTCCAAATTTATGACTACCTTTTCTCTGATTATGGTTATAAACATACAAATGTTTGTATGTACACATAACTGTATACATTCAACTTGCTGAATCTGTTTAGTGTTGCTTGTATGTATATTTTCAGAGCTGACCGCCTGCTATTGGGTAACCAGTTAGGGAGCTCATCCCTGGGGAGACCAGTTCTCCTCCCTCAGCAGTGCTAGTTGCCCATGGCTCTTTGTCTAAGTTGTACCCCATGAAACATGTTTTTCAAAAACATTTTTTTCTAGGCTGCTCACATGTAGAGAATGTTTTATTGATTTATTTGGTCAAGACAGTTTTGAAACATGTTATCTCAGTATCCACCAGTTGTGTGAAAGACTAAAAAGAACTTAAAGTTTTGGAGCCACTGCAAAATAATAATTATCTAGAATGAAATTTTAATATGGGAAAGCTAGAGAAGTTACAATTAAAGGGAATCCATGTCACACAGTTGTACTGTGTGTACACACTTAAGCACTGTGACACACTGATTTCTAAAAAGAATATGTTTTTAAGATCCTCTGTGATAGCAAAAATTATGATTTGTAACAAAACAAGAGAAACAAACCAGAGGAATGAAAAGTAGAGGGTGAGACTGAGAGAAGGTGGCTTTGATCAGTGTGTGTGTGTGTGTGTGTGAAAGATACTGAATACCACTGATAAATGCAAAAAATACATCATAGTAAAAAGAAAGTATTACAAAGCACAGCCATACTTGGCAAAGGTCACCATTATTAATACCTGTTGTCTTCTATATTTTTCTAATTTGTGTGTGGGTGAGGGATGGCTCTCTGACAGTGACCATATTGCTGTCCTGTGTGGTGAAGAGACTTTCTCGGGTGTGTGGTGTCTAAGACATTCCTGACCAAGAAAATTGGCACAGCCTTTGCTGTTGGTGCATGATGTCAAGCCTCATGCCTGCCAAGAACAGGTGCTGGAGCCCGAGGAGAGGGTGTCCAAGTAGTTGCTGTTGGGTTGTTAACTTCATGGGTGCTGATCCTGTCAGTTCAGTATGACAGTGGGATGGGGGAGAGGTAAAATCAGTGTGGGGAGTAGACGTGAGACTTTCACTCACAGTTAGACAATGGAGAAATGGGAGAGGGCACATTTTACTTAATAAAAATAAAAGTACTGCAAAAACCTATCTAAGGATATGGAGGGGAAACAGAAAGTAGGAAAAGTTTAAGGGCTCCATAATAGTCCTGATCTCCTGACTGTTGTACATAATAGGGGGAGGGCAAGGGTCCCCATAGTGGTCTTAATCTACTGATTGTCTTACATGATTAGTTGAGTGGGGTGAGCAGTTTTCTGAGAGACACAGTTTACATAAGGGATGTTTTTCTCTACTAGATTGTAAGCTGCATCAAGCTTTATGTCCTAACTAATAAGCAACATGGTCTGGCAGTATTATATGAAATAATAATCGAATTCATCAATAGAGAAGGAATTATAAGCTATTTATGAAATTATGGCCTACAGCTTTTTTTAAACTTCTTTCAGATAGTCATTGTATTAGAATACTGTAGAAAGTCTTCTGTTAGAAGACTTAAAGCTGCCTTGTTGACACTGTTTTCTGACCAGTTCTGAGCCTGCTGCACATGAAGAATCAGGAGTTAGAAAGCTAAGCATGGTTGGGCCAGGGAATGTTGGAGGACGCCTTTATCCCAGTGCTCAGAAAGCAAAACTCTTAAGTTCTGGCCAGACCCTACCTCAGAAACAGCGGGCGTAGGAAGGTAGACTGTATTTCAGCCCTACAGAGCCTGAGGTTAAGAGTTTGGGGCCAACCTCCCTCTTGTCTCAAACAAAATCAAACAAAAACAAAAGAAGAAAGTTCAATGAAGAATTAAAAATCAGAGAAATAAAAGAACATCTTAGCATATTTATATGACTGAGGCATGTTCTCCTTTAAAATCTGGGATGAGTTCCTATCTCTCTGTCCCCAGGATAGGACACCTGGGCCAGTGGAAGGCATTTATAGCTGAAGGAGACTCCCTCACCCTGGCACAGAGAAGGGAAAAGCTACAGAGTCCCCCTTGCAGGACAGGATCCTAATCTGTCACTCATAAATAGGAACTCCTCATGGAAAGGCAGCTGAGCTGAGAAAACAGGGCAGCTGGGGATGAGATTCTTGTAACACTCCAGGATTCACAGTCCTGGGTCAGTTGACGTATTTATGGAGCTGGAAGAAGAGAGCAGCCCTGTGCTTCCAGCTTCCTGTGCCTGCCCTCCAGCACCCAAGCAGCCCCTTCCCTGTGCCTTTTATATTTAAAAAACCGCACTAGGTGTGCTGACAGTAACAATGCCAAACTTAAACTCTTGTTTTCTTCTCTGCCCTCATCCCAAGTCCTCAGCTATGATTTCCAGGACAGCTCATGAGTTCCTCTGTAGTAAGGTCACACTGCAGCATTAAGACACTCCTTTGAAGAGAAGGAGTAAGGAGAGGAGGAGAAGAAGGAGAGGAGAAGCTAGGTGATGAGAGAGAGAAAGAGGGGGGAGACAGGGAGGCAGATGTTCACTAGTCAAAGATAGTTGATATATCTAGGTTGGGTTACACCTCTGATTGAGCATTACCAAACTTATAAAGCCTTTGATTAACGTTTTTAAAAAAATGTATAAGTACAAAAAGGAAAAGGGGGCATGTGATAGGGGTTTTCTAAGGGGGTGGGGGTGGGGAAAGGGGATGGCATCTGAAGTGTAAATAAAATATCCAATAAAAAAAATGAAAAAAAAAAAAAAAAGACACTCCTCTGAAGGATGGCTTGCCCTACCTAGTGATGTGTGCTGCTAGTGGGTAAGGAGAAGCATCCCAAACCTGACTGCCTGCACAGTAGTCATGGTTTCAGGTAGCCTCAGCACTCAGCTAACCTTCCTTTGCCTCATTCTGTCCGTGAAGTGGTAATAGACCTTCCTGGCAGAATAGGATGCTACTGAATAGATCAAGTTGTGTAAACAGCTTAGAACCAGTTCCTAACCTCACGACTTTAAAAACAGATTTTGAATATAAACCTTCTATTATGAAACTTAAGGAAAAATTTCAAATTCAGATTTAGTCTTCTGGCAAGGCATGGAAGTTGAAGGCTATAGACCCATATCAGTTTATCTTGGCCCATGAGTTCATAGACAAAGAATTTGAAGTCCTTCCTTATTTTCTTTGTCTTGGCCAGAGAGCTTCTCCATGCCTGTGTGCAGCTGGGGAACCTTTGGCAGCTACATCCAGACTCCCTTTTACTATACCTTGTGGGGCTTTCCCAGGGTCTCTGTGCTGACAAATGTTTCAATTCTAAGGTCCTCTTCAGCCCCTCTTATGTTTCAGGTTCTTATAAGATCCCCAGAAATATCAGAATATCAACCTTACATGCACTGAAATTGGAAGACATGCTCCTCCCTGCTCTCTAGACACCCATTCTAAGCATAATTGTTCCCAGTGTCTTGCATATGTCTAAGGGCAGAAGGAGGATGGAGACAGCACCCAGGGTTCAGCTGGTTGTTTCAAGCCCAAGGCCTTTGCACATACTGCTTGCTGGGCAGGTATGACTGTTGGTCAAGAGACTGGTAGGGTACTGTGGGGTTGAGAGTAGCCACCTATCAAGAAGCTGGCACCTGAGACACTGGCCCCTTCTTCAGAGCTTGGCAGTGTCTTACAGCCACAGCAGCTTGCTCCCTAGGTTTGCTTTCTGCTCTACTACCTTGTGGGTCTGTTTATATCTTGTGTCTTGTTCATGATGCTCAGCTGAATGGTGTCCAGACTCTGCAGAGTCCCCAGGCTGAGATGTGGGGTGCATTGGCCTTCTGTCATTTCTCACTGTTGACCCTGGAGGCTTCAGACCTATTTCTTCAGGAATATTTCCCTTCTGTACTGCTTGCTTGTCCTCAGCAGATTCCCGATGGGTGCAAGAGCCCAGATGAGGGAGCCATCAGCCTTGTGCTGTTCCTTCTTGATAGATTGGAGCAAACCCTTTACATTGCAGGGGAAGTGCTTTGCTTCCAGTGTTTTGGGCTTTGACCACACCCATTATGAGCAAGGCTGTCAGTTCTTTTTCACTTAAAATAGCAGGTAAGTGTGCTTGCTGTATAAGCTCGAGGAACTGAGGTCAAATCCCCAGCATCACAGATGCTTCTAACCCTCTGCTGTACCAAGGTGGAGACAGGCAGATCACTTGCTGGCAGCCAGCCTAGCTCCAAACACAGTGTGTGACTGTCTCAAAGGAATAAGGTGGGTGACAGGATAGGTCAACTGCTGTCTACCTCTGGCTCTCACAAGTGCCCTCCCCCAACTTTTAAACAAACTGAAAAGAAGAGGAAAGACTGACTTTGAGTCGTGTTTCCAGCCTGTGAACACTTGGTTCCCAACATGTAGAGTCTGTGTCAAGGCAAGGCAGTGTATCCTGGTGAGCCTGTGTGAAAGGACAAAACAGCTTTTAACATTGTGCTGGCCAGGAAGCAAAGATGGGGAAAAACAGCAGAGCCATAAACTCCTTCACATGGGAAGGCCAAATTGTTTACATAATGTATTTGGGTAGATCCACCTCATTACTTAAAGGTTACCTCACTCTAGATTGCTTGCATCTGTTCTTCAAGGTTTCTAGCAAATATACTGGGGTGAGAGGAAGCAGTAAATGGCACATGGTCATCATCCCTCCACCTTTGGGTTTTGAACTAATTGTTACATTAGATGAAAAGAATTTGAAGTATTTTAGGAACAAAATATTTCCCTTAGAATCCAAAGGAGTGAGGAAGAAGAGATTCCTCCTCATAGCCTCAAAGTGGGAAAGCCTCATCCCACAAACATCTAAATTATTAGTTAATTATTGGTGGAATTAAACTAAGGAAGCTCATTAATTGTAAGTGAATATATAGAAGTAAACCACCCCCTCCTCTCCTCTGTGCCCAGTAATTTGCACATGTGTCCCACTCTGGCCAGAGTGAATTCAGTAACTCTCTCCTAAGGATGGAGGTAGGGTCTTAAAGTAATGCAGGGGGTGCCTGGGGTTTGGGTTTGAAATGATACAGATTAACCCTTTTTCTTTAGAACAAAACAAAAAACTAATTCCAAGCAGCTCTTGTTTGCGCACATGTTTTGTGAGTGTATCTGCTAATATAAGTAAGGTTGTGTGTTTGTATGTGTGTGTTTGTTCCTCCATGGGAAGACAGAAGCTAGTGGTGGGGATTGAAACAGAATTACTGTTTAATACCAGGGAGAAGCAGCCCCCATGCAGCACATCCTGGTAATTGAGCTGAGCTGTCATCAAATATTGAATGCTGGTCATAGCATCTGAGAGTCCTGTGCAAAGGGCAGGGCCCAGGATAGCTGTCATGTTTTCCAAGGCCATGGCTGTTCAGACTCCATTGTAACAGCCTCGTGTGTTTGGGCTGCCAATGGAATGCCCAGGGCCTGTACAGAACTTGTGTTCCTACTGATAGGCATGTTGACATAAACGATTTAGTGTCTGAGAAGAATAGGTTGTAAAGTTGTGGCTTTCCAGAACAACTTTCATTTGGAAACCTAGTTTCAAGGGCCTTGTTCATGTGGTGGGGTGATTCTGTGTACTGACTCTGTTACCTGGCTGTTGTGGATGCAAGTCGTCAAAATGACTTAGGGCTTTGCTACTTTATTTCCTATTTTATTGCACAGTCTCAGAACTTCACACTTTGTTCCTAAATGTCTTAGCAAGTGGAAGGAGATGACTTTTCAGATCTCAGTTCCCAGTTCCCTACTTTCCTTTTACCACAAACCACCAGGTTCTAGACAAAGGTGGCTTAATGCATTTCTGCTTTCTTGAGTGCTGTTATCTTGAAATGGCTTTTAAAATCTTATGTCTGCACTGGCAAAGTTCTGGTCTTTTATGTACCTAGGAAGAATAAGCTCAATCTATTCTGGTTTCTTGAACAAAGTTCTAGTTGGCAAAAATAACTTCTCACACTAGCTGGCCCTTTGATAAGTCATTGACCCCTCCAAGCTATATTTCCTCCATGTCTAAAAGGTAATAGCAGTACCATATTGTTTTAAGTAAAGACTTAATATATGTTATGCTCTAACTTACTAAAGTAAAACGGCAAGTTTCACACATAGAGAGTTGTCTAGGTGGCTGGTTTTCTCAATTGCTCAGGCACTCTGGGTAGGAGGGGCAGTCTTCCTGTTTGGCTTGCCCTTTTAGGTTCTTTCAGTGGAATTTGTAGTATTTTCATTGTTGTTCCAAATGGTTTGTATTTTGCTAATAGTTTCTCTGTTAAAGTTAAGATTGCAATAATTTTGTTCTTTTGGGAAAGAACTGTCAGCTTTTCAGGTCTTCTCCTCCTCTTCCTCCTCCTCCTCCTCCTCCTCTTCCTCTTCCTCCTCTTCTTCTTCTTCTTCTTCTTCTTCTTCTTCTTCTTTTTGGGGGGGGGGAACACAAATCCACACAGGTCACAGGCAGTATGGACATGCTCCAGCTCCCCCTTGTGGGGTTCTGAAATAGTCTGTCAGAAGACAGTGGTAGTTTAAGTCTCCCTACATCCTAGTATATGAAATCAGTAGTACTCTAAAGTCTGAAAAATTTTGAGCCCGAACAAACACCACAAATGGGATAATTCAATGTACAAACATTTTTTCACTCGCAGAATTACTTTAAAAATACTGTGTAAAATTATGTCCAGGCTATATGCATAAAGCGTGTAAGGCATAAGTGAATTTTGTATTTAGACACAAGTCCCACCCTCAAAAGAGTTAATGATGTATGAGAGAGAATATTCCAAAATTAAACATTTCCTTTTTTAAGCCCCTAGAATAAAAAACACTGAATCTGTAGTGGTTTCTTTATGTTAAGCTTTTACTGAGCACACAAATCTTTCTTAATTTGGCACATTATAAAAATCATCCATGCAAAAATTTACCAAAAATAACAGAACATCAGCTTGTAAATCAGATGAGGTCACTGTGTTCTTAATTATGTTTAAACTGTTATTGTGAACTCTTAGCATTATTTATCCATTCAGAGAAAAGTTAGAGGGAAGAAAACTCATTTTAAATGTAAAACCCGCTGCTCTTTATAAAAGGATTCACTATCAGAATAAGTTTTTTCTCATTAAAATGAAATTTTCAGGTCAAAAGTACATGCCAAAGTATCAGGTTTTGACTTACTCTTTTGCATCATAGGTGTGGTTTTTTCCCATTAAGCCATTGCCTATCACAAGCTTTCCCAGTTGTGTGGTATCTATGGCTGCACATCCTCTGTCAGTTCGCTAGCCCTGTATCAACTGCTTGATTAGGGAGAGTGTGGAGTTGAGGGCTTATGATCTTCTGGAGAGGGTAGACCTGACCAAGTTGTTACAGTGCAAGTGAGGAACTTTAGAAAAGGTTAGGTAGTAGGTGTCCATGTGTAGTGACAGGTGGCTCCTCAGGTATGGCTTAAGCTGAGGCGTGAAGGGTAAATTAAATAACAAGTAAGGGGTGGTGGTAGGCAGGCTAGGAAGTGGGTTCACTCTACAGGAACAGCAATTTCTAAGATGCCAACTAGAGCAGTGGAGCCAGTATAGACAGCGGGTAAAAATAGGCAAAAGGGTAAGCTCTGAATTCAAGAAAGGACTTGACACTTAGGGGCACCCTTGAAGGGTTTGAAGCAAGTCACTACATCATGAAGTTTGGGTACATATAAACTCAACTTAAAAGAACAAACTATTTTTCTTGTTTGTGAGACACAGTGTCATGATGTAGCCCAGGCTGGCCTTGAACTTACAGTTCTCTTGCCTCTATCTCCACATGCTTGGGTGGTAGGTGTTGTCCATCATGCCTGGCTTGTGAACTCACCCTTTGTGGAGAGTGGAGTGGAAAGGGTACTGGGAGGAAGTTACCGCGGCAGAGATCTCTTTCTCAATTACTGTGGCTAGTGTTGTTATTTAGGCTCTGTACTGTGTGAGGCCGGCACTCAGCATTGATATGGTGCAGAATAGACACAGTACAGAAAGGAAAGTGCCCAGCTATGCTACAGGAAAGCCTCATTCACAGAAATAAGCAGAAGACTGGAGTTAGGCTGGGAATACAGTTGGCTACCCTAGACCTCCACTGTGTTAGCATTGGAGACACTTGCATGGTTTCAGGGGGATGGAGGAGGCAGTGTAACTCGCTGTAATGGAGCCTCAGACAGTGAAGTGAAGTGGGTTTCTCAGGTGTGAGTAATGCCAGGGCTGGTAAATAGTAGTGCTAAGATGAGTAACTTTAGGACCCCCATGTGCAGCAAGGTGCCCAGCTTGTTGGAAAGCTCCCTTGGGAGGGGGAGCAAAGTGTAAGAAATACAGCACCCAGATGATCAGGAGATAGAAGCAGGGAAACAGAGAAGAAGCAGGATGTTCTGGTTCATGTATTTGGTGGAGGGATTTGTTCATATTTTTACTTTGAGAGGTTGTTTAGAGGTTCTATTGGGAGCACGGATACCCATGTACCCTTGACTGAAGAGTGAGTCTTCTTCTCTGTGGTCCATATCTTGAATAAGAAATAGTCTGTGTCTATACAGTGCTACTCTGTGTAGCATGTGCAGCTTCATGAGGAACACACATGGAGAGAGAACGAAGACACTCCTTTGCTAGCAAGATCACAATGGCCCTTGAAGATCAATGGGGAATATGTAGCAAGCAGGCTGCCCTGGCACCCTGATAGCATTGCTCTGCTTTAGACTGTAAAATAGTATTTACTAGCAGTAATTTTCTGAGTCTTTGTTTGATTTCACTTATATGCTCAGAGTATCTTAAATATTTTGTCCTGTTCTTAAACATGTAATATACTTTATTATTTTTTTCTGTACTTCAATTGGTGTGAATGAGAACCAAAGTAATTCTTTTTAGTATTGAGGGATGAATAAATGGATCCAGGTCCCCAAATATCAAAAATCCTTTGCTTTGCCATTGAGTTACACCCTGATACCTAAAATGTATTCTTAGGTGCTGTTCTTGTGTAAGGCTTACAGTAGCAAATCAAACTTTAGGGTAGTGATTCTACTTAACAGTGACTCTGCTTAGAGTCAGGTGCTCACACATAATTAAGCAAGCCTTCTCTTTGCTGAGCTTTCCCAATGCTCAGACTCTGGCTCCTGGGCTGAATGTGTTTCTTTTATGACTATGACAGAGACCTTGTGCAAGAGACTCCATCAAAGACCATGTTCCTAGTATTGCATATTATGCTAACTTCTCTGCCTCCTCTTGTATCTGCAGCCCCACCCCAACCTGGACAGTGGTGCCCCTCCTTGATTGGGTTGTTCTCTTCTTCTTGAAGTTCTATGAAAGGTGGTTGAGGTCTTTGAACCTAACAGAGTCCTGTATTCTTTCCTTATACTTCTGTCTTCCATTCATAGCTCTTTTGTGTGTTAAAAATGGCAAAGTTGACATTTGGAAATCCGTTTTTGAAGTTTCTGTCAGAGTCCAGGGTCATGTCTTCTATTGGTCATTGAATTGAAAGAAGGCACACATTAAAAAGCAAACAAGCAAACGAACAATCCAGAAAGCTGATTGGGTATAATAGTGCATACTTGTAATCTTAGCATTTAGCCGGATGAGGCAGGAAGATCTTATGATTATGGACAATCAGGGCTATACTGTGAGGCCTGGTTTTAAAACCAAACAAGCATGGGTCTGGAGAGATGGCTTGATGGTTAAGAACACTTATTGCTCTTACAGAGAACCTCATTTTGGTTCCCAGCACTCTGTATGGAGGCCCACAGTGGCCTGTGATTCCCGCTCCAAAGAATCAGTTGCCCTCTTCTGGTCTCCTCAGATGCCAGCACACAGACACAAGCATATATCTTTAAAATAAGCAAAAAAACAGTAAGTAGGTTATTAGTGGGTAACCCCACTTTAAAACAAAAGTATAGTTCTTTGTTTTTACCAAATACTAAACACACCCAAGGCACATGGGACATATGTATACTTTGGGACACAACATACTTGCTTCTTGCCTTACTAGGAATTTTTATTGATTACTTCCTTTAGAATGTAAGCTTACTGACAGCAGAATGTATTTCCAGTACAGCATAGCATATAGCAGTGAGCAGCTGCTTGGAACTCGCTGAATGAATGACTTGCTGTTAGGACTGGATCCTGCTTGTAGCCTCCACCTTAAGTTCTTTTCCTTCTTTCTTTTAGGCAGAAACCACTAATACCAGCCTCCTGCGGGTGCAACTGGAATGCAGTTTACATAATAAAGTGTGTCAACAATTAAAGGTATAACAGTATTTAGCAGATCTCTGTTTTCTTTCCAGCCTCTTAAAAATCAAAATCAAAACCATAGTGTAAGCAGGCTCTTGTCTTAATTGTTTCTCTTTTTCAAAAATATGCAGTCACAGAGTTCAGATGATTTTTTTTTGTTGTTGTTTCACTTTTGAGTTTTTCTTCTTTCCCCATGCCTCCCATTTCAGAATTGCTATCTGGGATCTGATGATGCGTTACACTTGGAGATGAACATCATTGTAGCAGTGGAAAACTCCTCAAAGCAACCTGAAGAGAGCACGCAAGCCCTGTTAGATCATCTCTCTATTGTTTATGTAGCTACTGATGAATCTGAGGCCTCAGGTGAGGTGGGGGCTTTTCAGTTTCTGTTATAGGACTAGCTCATTTGAGTGTGCACCAGATCCTGGCTCATTTCCAAAAACTTGAAGCTTCAAACCTTCTTGCAACATGGCACTGCTCGGTTATTATTTGGTTCTCTCAAAGACTAGAGACAGCCTCTGCTTGGGGTAAATTGCAGCAGGCACTGCTTCTCAGTCTGCAGCTGCTCTGCCTATGCTGCTTCAGGGGAGGTTAAGTAACCACAGAAAGCTTTTTGAGTCTTCTTGGGAACAATTTTTCTTGGCATTTTGCAGATAGTAAGCAAATGAAATGGACATGACTACCTAAAATAAATGTTCACAAAGGGTTTGAAGTCCCAAGTCTTGCTCTAGAGTTACTAAGTTGCAGAAGCTCAGTTGACCAGATCATGCTGTTTTGTATTCTTAGAGTAGCCAATAGCTGGTTGTTTCTGGATTTTTGACAACTTGGAAGAGAATTCTTTGGAAATGTGAATCCTACTTACTAGAAATAGCCTATTTTGGCAGTCCAGCTTTTGAAAAACACTTGCAGGAGATACATACTATCTGATATATGAGATGCAGAATACAGAATTTGCTGTTATAACATCTGTGTTCACATTTGAGTGTATATTTATTATTCATTCAAAGAAATAACAACACATGATACAGGAAAGCAAAGTTACTTAATGGCAGTCAACAGTGTCATGTGTGCAGTGCCTTCTCCTTCCTTTCCTCAGTCACTCTCACACTGGGGACTGGACCTATAGCTTCCCACGGGCATCATTGTGCTCTACAGTTTTAATTGTTGAGCAAACATCATTTACCTTCCAGCTTTTAGAATTGGATATAGCAATGACCGGGACTCTCCTACCCTCTGGTTTATAGTTTGTTAGTTTTTAATGGTCAGGTGGGTACACAGGCTGAGAGGACCGCTGTCCCTGGAGAACACATTAGATGATGGATACAGGGGAGCCTGCTTTCTTCCAAGATGCTAGAGTTTCATTCCTCCCAAGTGTGTTGCTTTAAGTAAGGAAATACAAGGCTCTCCAGATGCGCGTGCGCGCGCACACACACATCCTGAGACTTACAGACCCATCCCAAGTGCATAAAGCTCTGTCTTTGATCCCTAGCAGTGAACTCATCCATGCATGCATGCATCCAAGAAGGTGCCAAAGAAAGTGTGTCTTCATTCAATTTCAGTGTTATAGAGATCTTTCCTCTTTTTAGAAATGTATGCTGAGTATAATTGTGGAGCTTCTATGGCTTTTTTAAAACCTCATTGCTCTGATTCTTTTGGACAGATGAATCTGCAGTAAATATGTATGTACTGCATTCAGGAAACAGCCTTATTTGGATACAGGTAATTGCTGAGTTGTACCTAAAGTAATTTAAAATTACAAATGTGCATTTTGCTGCAAGTCCTTAGGGGTTCCCAGGAGCAGTGGCCTTTGTGTCTATTTTCTTTTGCTGTCATTTAAACCCAGTGTCCCTTGATTGAGCACCCTGTGTGAAGGTTGTTAGCACCTCTTTCTGCTGTTGCAGACACAGCTGCTGAGCAGTTGCTGGGTATTTTACTCAGTGTTGTTTTCTGATGTTCTCCTGGTTGAGAGGAATAACTTGGATTTATTGCTTGTTGTTGCAGGATATACATCATTTCTCACAGCAAAATGTCCTGTCTCTGCAGTTTGAACCAGTACTCCTATCTACTTCTTCAACAAACTTCACAAAAATTGCCTCATTTACTTGCAAAGGTACTCAGTTAAGAGCTAGGACACTCCTGTGCTCTGCTGGTGTTGTTGGCAATTTCATTCAGTGTAGTTCCAGCTACAGGGGAGGCACAGTTCATTCAGTGTAGTTCCAGCTATAGGGGAGGCACAGTTTCAAGAGGTTGAATAGGTTCTATTCCTGTAAACCAAAGCCATTAGTTGATCTAAAGCTGCTGCGGATGCCACCTTTGTTTTGCCATGCCTATAGGATTTTAAGTTTCAAGCTTCACATGGTAGTGACATGTAGTTCAGTATGTGTATTCTGTGGCTTTCCTAGGGAGCAGCGTCACAGGGCCCCTATTCAGTTTACTTGATAGAATGTGATGGTGAATGTCCATAGTGAGTTTAAATCCAGTCCTGTGTTTAGATTCTTACAGTGTTCTTTAAAAAGGCCGGGCGGTGGTGGCACACACCTTTAATCCCAGCACTTGGGAGGCAGAGGCAGGCAGATTTCTGAGTTCGAGGCCAGCCTGGTCTACAGAGTGAGTTCCAGGACAGCCAGGAGTACACAGAGAAACCTGGTCTCAAAAAATGGGGAGGGAAAAAAAAAGAATTCCCATGGATCCAAATCGTAGGGAAACATATCCAAACTCATTCTTATTTAAAGAATTTCAATTTAAAGCAACAAGAGAGATATAATTTATTACAGATCAATAAGAATTTTTAAGAGGCTTTAGTATTCTGTTTTTAATGATGAGGAAGAAAAAAATGTATGTTTTAGCTGAGAACTGATGCAGGCTGTTGAGATGGAAACATTAATCTTGATGAAAATTTTAAATGCTTCTGTTTTTACTTCCATTTTAGCAGTATACTCTACGGACATTTGTGTTTTCAAATCTGTCCCCATGCCAGACATGGTGGCATGTACCTGTAGTTAGTTACTGTGGTAGCAGAGACAGAAAGATCGTTTGAGTCTAAAGAATTGGAGGTCAGCTGTGATACCTCCTTCTTAAAGAAAGTAAAGCCTATAAGCAGAAACAAGCTTTGACAGCAGAGTAGCCTTCAGAGCCCAGTGACAGGTGCTGGTTCAGCTGAGTCCTGTATATGTAGCACTAGCACTCCATGCAGCCACTAGGAGACGTCCAGACGCACACTGCAGGCAGAATGTGGACATTAGGTGTTTTAAGGGCTCTGAGTATCTCTGAGCATGCATAGTGTTCTTGCAAGAATGTTCAAGACAGCACTGGGTTTGTTGTCTGAGATAACTGAGAAGTGGGCTGAAGGTTGACTCTACTTTGATGGGTTTTTGTTAATGTTTGATTTTGGTTTGGAGCCATGTATACTTTAAGTAGAAGCAGTTTGAGTGTGTGAGTTAAGAATTCAAAGTAGCAGTGATTTGATACCATGATCTGGATCAAAAAAAGCACCCTGGAAATGGTGTTTCTGTGGGCATGCTTCTGCACTGTTCCCTAGGACGTTCCCCTGGGCTATTTGGATCTCAGTCTCTCCCAGTCCTCCCCAAACTCTTCTTCACTCTGCCCAGTTAGCTGCTTTTCCTCTCTGCTGAGCTAAGCACCTCCCTCTCATCTGTGGCAAAGACAGATCTTTGTAAAGAAGAAGCTTCAAAGTACTGACTAACTTTTTTCCCTGAAGAAATTGAGTCTGGTTAAAAGAAGGGAGGGAAGGGTGTAGATACTATAATTCCAGATGACTCTTAGCAGCAAGGAAGAAAACTGGGAACAAAGAGAAGCTATGTTTCCTTCTGTACTATCTTAATGGAGACTGCAAAGGCAATTAAAATGTATAAACAAAGTCTTTTGTTCAGGTTTATTGAAAAGAAAGATACTGATTTCACATTTATTTCTGTGTACCCACAGCAGGTACTTTGTGTGACAATGGGATTGTGGGTTTGAGGAAAAGAAAAGATACCTCAGCAATGAAAGCATGCCTCTCCTCTCCTGTGGTTCAGGGGTAAGTACACTCTGCCTTTTCCTGAAGTCCAGTTTTCGGATAGCTCTTACAAGCTCTTGTTTGCTTGTTTGTTTTTGTTGTTTTATAGTTGTCTAGCGATGCTTTAGAAGTGTGGCTGTTGTTACTGCGTGACTCCTCCTGGACTGCCATCTCCTTACCGTAGCTTGTCTAGCACAGGTGGAGAAGAGAGGCTAAATGATTCACTAGGGGTGGGGGGCTAGGTTTGAACCAGGTAATCAGAAGAAATTGTTCCTATGTTATTTCCTGAGCTGTATTTGGATCCTAGTTTTGCCCTGGTCAGGGTCAGGTCACCTCAGCCTCACCTACGTTGCCCTGTGGACGAGCCAGGAGGCTGAGGGAGATGCTGTTGATAGTCATTTCCCACAAGGATGTTTTCTGCATTCATTTCCTCATTTGGAGTCTCCATAGAGGACAGACAGCTGTGCATTGTGCAGGGCTGGCCACATGCATGCCTTTTCTTCGCAGGTATTTCAAAGTCGATGCCTCTACAGCCCAGTTTCATATAGAGAGTCACGAGACTGCAACAGGAGTGTGGTCAATATGGTACCGCAGCCATTTTGACCAGAGCATTGTCTTAGAAGATGTGTTTGTTTCCAAGGAGACCAAGCACATTTTAAAGGTATACATAGTCCCTTTTCTTCAACTTTTAGCCTAGTTTAAGCTTTGTTTAATATCATGCTATGAAACCAGTATCTGTAACACCTAATTCTGGTTTTAAAATTTTAAAGCAAATATAGTTTCTTTTTAACATTTCAGAGTTGCTTATAGTAGTTCAGTTGTGGCTATCTGTATTTTCCCTCTTTCAGAATAAGCAGTGTTTATGATTAAAATATGTGGCTTGACAAAGTACTTTTAAGATTTCTGCAGTGACATTTAAAATACCATCTATTGAAAAAAAAACTTTGTTTAAAATCATAAATATTTGATCTGTAACAAATGGAATAAATCTCTAATTTCTAGACTATAAATTTAGCATTATACTATAATGATTTTAGTCATAATGAATGCTAGAAAGTAACTTCTCCTGCTTCTTTTCCTTTTAGGTTCTGAGTTTCCGTGGCCCTTTATTTCTACCCCCAGGCTGTTGGAATATATTTTCTCTGAAACTTGCTGTTAAAGGCATTGCTCTAAACTTGTTCACCAATATATTTCTGACAACAAACACAGGTGCCGTTTTTGCAATACCTCTGCAGATTTTCTCGGCCCCAACCAAGGTATTGTGCCCAGTGCCATGTGCCATGTGCTATAGTGTCATTTAGCAGTCAAAGTTGCCTTGTGCCCCCTGTGCTAAAAAATGTCAGACATCACCAACCAGTCTTAGATGGTGGGCTTGCTTAGATGTGAACTCTTGATTTAGAAAGGTTATTTCTCAGGAAGTAGTGATTATTTAATAAAATAAGTCATCATCAGAAGATTGATCAGTTTCACTTCTTTCTGTGCTGCTGAGGAGCAAACACAGGGTCCTGTATTTGTTAGGCAGATGCTCCTGTCTCCCATTCCCCAAAGCTGGGAAATATCGTTTGCTTACCTTAGAAAGCACGGTTGAACTTGTTATACATGTTTGTAGGGACTTCAGTTTAAATCAGTTTATTCATGTTCTAAATTGATTTAAATGGTTCTTAGTTGTTCAGTCTGAAGCCTAAAAGGTTTATGAGGGAATTCTTCCTAAAATCTGGGCAAATTGTGTTCAACTTAGATTATTTTAAGCATGTCTCATTTTTTCTTAATGTTTATTTTCATTTAGTTATTGCTTCCTTTGAGCCAAGCTATTCTGTATAACACTGAGTTCTGATTTTTCACAATGAGACATTCATGCAATCATCTTTATGGTTTTTTTTTTCTCACTTATTAGTGTTGATGTTTCATAGTTAGAAATGCCTCACCCTTAGCTGAGGGTGTGAAGGTAGGACTTTACACACCCAATTCAGTAAGAGTGTGAGGTACGTTCATTTAGTCATATTTTGAGCCGGAGGGATCTCTTAGAAAATATCCATTTCCAATCAAGCGATGCATATAAAAACAGAGACTGTAGAGATGAGGGAGGAGGCAGGCTTCAGGAGCATATGGAAGTAGGGTGTAAACACTCCCCAGACCTGGAGGACGGGTAGCTACAGGTTCGCAGAGATTGGCATAACCCTGTCTAGAGGTTTAGAGTAGAGTTAAAAGACAAACAACCCAAAACCACCAGAAATGTTCGACGTCAATTCATATGGTAGCTTGGTGTCTTATAGGTCTACCAGTTGTACTTCTAGTCATTGATGGTTGTACAGAAGCCACTGTAAGTTGTTATTGTAGACATTGATGATTGTCCAGAGGTCATGGTAGTGACCCTGTGAGGCTCAGCCCAGACACCTCTGAGCTGAAAAAGGAACAAAGAAATGCTTCTTAGTTGTCTGGCTTCTGGTTAAAGGGGAGTCCACTGAGGTAGAGGCCAATGTCTGCTTTGTATTTTAGTGTTTAGGATTTTTATGCTGAGTGTTGTGTTTTAAGTTATTTATATATTACTTTTCAATCTAGGAAGGGAGTCTGGGTTTTGAAGTGCTAGCACATTGTGGCATGCATTATTTCATGGGAAAATCAAAAACAGGTAAGTGGTTTGCTTTAGGGTTTCTGTAGCACTGCAGTTTGGGGGGAATGGAAAGCAGTGATAGAAATTAGCATTTGGAGATGGAATTAATTAATAATTAATTCTGTTAAAGCGATTGCATCATACTGGATGCCGAGAGAACGTGATCATTGACAGACAGAATGACCTGAAATTGTTGGTAACCTTCCAGGCTCAGCTGGGGTCCTTGGAGAAATAAGCATGTCCTCTTTTTCTTATGTAGTTTGTGATTTTGTGAGAGATTACAAAATAATATTGTTTGATTGTAATAGCCTTATCACCAGGAAAAACTGGGAAGCTGGGATTCTCATCAGTCATGGGATTCCATCTGCAGTCTTGGGTCATAGGGCCCTGTGCATCAACAGGTGCTGAGTGTGGCGTGAGGCTGAAGGCCTGGATAGCGAGTTGGAAGTTGTTCCTGGGTTTTGGTTTATTTTTGTATTTTGACTTACTGAGATTTCTGATGTAAGGAGAGTTTTATAGTACTGACTTACCTTTGGGAGAACCCCCCTTTTTCTCCCAGCACCCCAGTTAGTGGAGACAGGCTAGGGCAGATGTCTGGAGGTGAAGTAATCATAGACCAGTTAGTGAACACGTGATGTAGAGGATCAACCCCCTGGCCTGTGACTGCTTCTGAAAACCACTGTTTGTCCCTCCACATCTCCAGCCTACATGGTCCTCTGAAAGATGCAGCTGGCAAACAGTGTTTCCATGGATGCAGCTGCACACTTTAGATCCAAGCTGTTGAAAATGCTGCACGCATATTTTTGATTTGTCTCAGGCTGTATCATGAGCCATGTGTCTTTTACGTTACTGCCGTCACATGATTTGCTTTAGTTTTGTTTTTTACATGTTTGTTTAATTGATGTTATCATGTGCCATTGAGTTAGCAGGTCTTTGGGGGGAAGCAACAGACGTTATCCTCTCCACTGTCTTCGTAGTTTGTGAAGTTTGGTCAGCCCTTGGAATTACTTACTAACTTAATTGTACTTTGTAAATCTAAGTTTTGAATTTGATCTAACTTTTAGAAACTCCTAATTGGGAAAGAAGCCTTTCTCTGGATCGGTCTACCTGGGACGTGGATTCCGAGCTTGCAAATAAGCTGTATGAAAGATGGAAGAAATATAAAAATGGTGATGCTTGCAGGTGCGTTCCTGGTCAGCAGGGAGCAGTAGCTGCTCCATAGTCCAGTGTACTCTGGACTGTTAGTGACTGGACAGGCTGGCAAACCAGGGCAGCGCAGTAGGTCTTCCTCAGCTGTTCCTCATTCAGAGTTGCTCATCAGCTGTTAAAACTGCACAGTTTTCTGTATTATTTCTGTGTTTATGCATTCGCACATGTTCACTGACATTTTTTTCTGAGTTATTTGAAATAAGCAGTGATGTCATCCTTGAGCGTCAGTTCTCTACTAGGAAAGTCTGTCTAGCCATCACACTGAGGCTCTCAGGACTTCATTAGAAGAGGACTGAAGAGTATTCTTTTATATGTAATGTCACTACTGCAGTCAGCAGTTGGACAATCATATATCGTATGTACTTCATACTAAAAGTCCCCTGTTGGCCTATAATACCTGTTGCAAATCCCTTAGCCCCCCTTTTTCTTGTTTTAATTCCAGATTATTCACTCTCTTATTCTGTTTCTGTAGCCTATAGCCATGTGTCCTCGGTTCTTATCATGTTGACAAACTTTTGAGTCTAGGCCTTTTGTCTTAGAAAATCCCACACTGTAGGATTTCTCAAGTTTACATCCATTTTAACAAGACCACCGAGTCCCTGCTGGTGATGTGTTGTTATGACTGTGTCACATCCGGAAGCCACACAGATGTCACTCTCTCCCATGGTTAGTTAACATCGTTAAGTTAAATCATTTGCTTTAGGTGATGCATTTGACAATTCAGTAGTCTGATCATATAAACATGCTGATCCCTAAGACCACACCATGGTTGTAGCCTTCATGGACAAGCTTTGTCTCAGGAGATAGTGGCTGAGATGGGAAGGCTGAGGATTAGTTCATGTGGGCTTCATCTGTTACCACAGACTGTGCTTTTAAAGCCACCTTTGAGCATCACCATAGTTCCCAATGTATGTGTCTACTTTATTTCTGTCATCATTTGTCAATTTGCGAGTGGGGTGTATTTGTGAGAGTATGTGTGTACACACCTGTTCATACATGGAGGAGTCTGAGGAGGATGTGGCAGTATCCTCTGTCTCTCTCTTCCTTTCCCCTTGAGACAGTCTTTCACTGAACTTGGAGCTCATCATTTTTTGGTACTCAGAGTCCCAGGTGTGCTTGCATCATGCCCAACAGCTTTGTGGCTGCCAAGAATCCAAACTCAGTTCCTCGCACTCAGCATGCACTCTACCGAACCTGCTCCCCTGCCCCATAATTACTAGTTTTGATGACGAATTCCAAGTTTACTGTAACTGTCCTTTAGGGTAGCTTGTGTGTCTCTTTGATGTGGTGCCAAAATAGCAGTCATTCTCTGAACACTTTCTTGCTTTCCAGTAAAACAGGTTTTTCTGTTTGAGTGTGTGTGCTTATGTTCTTGTGTATGTGTTTAATGTCAGACATTGAACCTAAGGTGCTGATACACTTAGCTCAGGATGACATCACCAGACCTCTAGGATCAGTTGTTCACTGTCTTTCCAAATTCTACCAAAAGCAATTTCCCAAGAGTTCTGTTCCTTTTAGGGGGTATTTAGCATTTCCTGGTTCTTTTCCTCCTAAATGTCGAGGTTGTTTTTCATAAGCACTTATTATTACTTTTCTCTTTTTCTTTGTCAATTACACAGAAGAAATGTTTTGGGAATGGCTCAGTTTGCATTTCCAAAGAAATCCAAGGAAACAGAGCCGTTTGTCTCCTTTTTGCCTCGTGTGGTCCTGGAACCCAACCTTGTGTTGAACTTCAGTGCCACCGCCCTCAAGAACAGCGTGGTAAGGATAGTGTGGCTCGAGCTCCTTTGTCAGTGACACCAAGCCTGGGGCTTTCAGGTCTTCATACCTGGAAGTTTGTTTTAGAAGAAATTAATTGAAATTCACACATGAACACCATTAGGACAGTGAGTAAGCATGTCACAGGGATAAGAAGAGGAACTAAGTTTACAGCCCTTGAAGAAAGATATTAATTGGATGTAAACTTCCTAAGAGTGTTTGAGATGAGCGAGTATTCAGCAGCTGGCAGTAGAGAGACTCTTGGTCCACAGCAGCTGAAATAGGTTCTGTGTCATGGAAGGAAACCTAGAGGGAGCCAGGTTTCTCTGTGATGCCACCTTGCTGTTGACTCATCTTTAGTGTGTTGGCTTTCTCCCTCATGGGCTTCTCTCACCTAGTCTAGGTGACAGGAAGAGGCAAAGGGAACACACTGAGGACAGTGCACACTAAGTCACAGGCGTGCTGCCCTTGTACTCCCTGAGGCTCTTCCGCTGCTGTGTTGGCTTTACTTTTAAGTTCAGGGAGGAATCCCTAACTGCCCTTAGAGGATTCATTACTTTTTTATGGTTATTTATTAACTGGATCCAGGAGTGTCCAGTGGACATCAGAAGACTACTTTGAGGAGTCAATCCTGTCTTTTCACCATATGAGCTCTAGGTATTGAAGTCACCTATGTGGCTTGGTGACAAGCATCATTATCCCAAGAGTCCCCAGTGTTTAATATGCTACCCTTAGCTGGTCATTCCTCCTCTCCTCTGACAAATGTGTGGTTTAGTGAACCACATTGGGCTGTCCCTCCTCTAACTAACTGTATGCTCTTTTAGCAGGGATATTTTAAGAGACTATGTTCTTTGACATGTTAACTCTACTCTCCTCAAATCTAGGTGAAGTACTTTGTGGTGAGGAACCCGTCTCCTCAGCCTGTCTCCCTGCAGTTGCTGCCTCTCTCCCTATACCCAAGACCTGAAGCTGCAGTGCGCCTGCTGCACAAATGGTAGGAAGATCCCTGCGCAGGCTTTTGGGGATCACTGCTAAGACTCAGTTTCTCCCATGCTTTGTATGGTGGCACACACTGTGAGCCCATCGACCTATGTACCTGGGAGCCTAGTCCCTTGAGGTGTGTGACTTGATGGAAATCTTGGCACCTTTGTGTGGCATCTTCATTGTCACTGTGCCTGGTCTATCATCCAATGGAACATTCTCTTCTTGAACTAAAGAAACTATCACAAGTTTTTATATATACTTCTAAAATTGAGAATCTTTTAAATTAAGATGATCTTTGGCAGCACAGGAAGTGAGTTTAAAGACAGGTACCGGAGTGCCTGCCTATAGTCTACTACTTAAGAGCCTGAGACTGGAAGGCCATGAGTTTGAGACTAGCTTGGACAACAGAGTGGTACACCTATCTCAAGAACAAGAAATGAGTTGAATATAGCAGAAAACAGGGTGAGATGGAGAAGCATGAACTCTACCTTCAACACCTCACCTGAATGGAGTTGTAGGTATATTTGGGGTGTTCCTCCTCTTGGTTAGGAAAATCGGTGGCAAACTTGATCTTGGGATTTCTCAGCTTTTGCCCTGTTGACACTTCATCACAGATGCTACCATTTAGAGGAAGCAGGGATCAAACAGTACTAGAGGGTCTTCAGTACCTTTGCTGGTTTCTACTCACTTGGAGCCAGCAAGACTTACCCAGCCATGTCAACCAGTGTATCCAGATACTGCCAGTTCTCACTGGCATAAAGCTGCCATTGGTTGAGAGCAACTTACTCTCATAGTAAGCCAAATGGAGGCAACAGTGTTGTTTTCTGTGTAGATCTCTGTTGCTGTGGGGGTTTTTTTGTTTGTTTGTTTGTTTGCTTGTTTTGTTTTGTTTTTGTTCCGGGCTGTCTATGTCATTCATTGAGCAATACTTACTTAACACTTACAGCTGCAGGTAGGTATGGAGAAGGCTGAGGTAGATTGTCTGCAGGATGAGGTCAAGTCTAGGAGTAAGTGTGTGAGCTCATATGTGTTGCTCTGTTGCTGATCTCAATGCTGGTTTGAACACTGGAGTTTTTGGTTTTGTTTGTAGGTTTGGCACAGATATGCAGATGGTTAATCTCTCAACTGGTGAATTCCAGCTCACCAAAGCTTGCCCTTACCAGGTAGGAGAATATTTTCAGACATTGAAAACACTGACTTGTTAGCTACATAAACAGTTGGCCTTAACACCTTGTGTTCTGGTGTCTATATGTTCTATCTAGGTCGGCTCTTATTTTCTGGGCATGGAGCATATGTAGCAGGGTTTGTTTGTTTTTTAATTACGTAGTGCTACAGGATTAGTTTAACCTGTGCATTATTTTAATGTGATGGATTAGATTCATGCACAAGAAGAAATGCCAACTGAATCACAACTGTGTCAAAACAAAATACAACTAGAGATCTAAGAATTAATTTATAAATCTCTTAGAATCCCTTGGTCTCTTGACGTTCTTTTTTAGTGCATTGTAAGGAAAAAGGAGATACATTTTAAAAATGTTCTTAGTCTACACCCAGTGTGGTAGTGTATGCCTTTAATCCCAGCACTTGGAAGGCAGATCTCTGCAAGTTCAAGGCCAGCCTGATCTACATATTGAGTTCCAGGACAACCAGGGTTATGTTGAGAGAGACCTTGTCTGAAAAAAGCAAGCAAACAAACAAAAAGTCTTAATGATTGAAATAATCACCAGATTCCTGTGATACTCAGGTCCTTCATTTTAAAAAGTTCCTTTAAAATTCCTAGGGTCTCTAGGTAGTCATGATGCCTTTTCTAAACACTAGGAGCAGGAATCAAAACGTCATATGATGAGGTCAGTGTGTGCCAGTGGCCATAGCAACTTCATCTCTTAGTCTCCATTCATTAGTAGAGTGTGTGTCTTGTGTGTTCAGAACCAAAGTTAAACCAACTATGAGAAGAATGTACACAACCACTCAAACTTCTCTGAAACTACACTTGATACAGCATAGGGGGAAGAGCGGGAGAGAGGCAGCAGACAGCCTGGATGCTCAACTGGAATGACTCAGAGGAGGCTTTAAATACACTTGCAGTAGAGACTCATTGACAGTAGTGAACAAACCGTCTCTTAGCACTGGAGGGGCAGAGCCCTGTGCCAAGGTGCAGGGCCCACTTATTCTCCATGGCTCCTCTGCTTCTCCTTCCCAGGGAACATCCAGGGTGATGGAGATAATTAGTTCAGAATACTGAGAAATGCTTTGCCTACTTTTAGTAGGTCATTTGTAATTACATAAAATTGTAATTTATTTTATGTCTTAATTATTTTGGCCAGATTTGACCAAATTGAATATCTCATCTAGATAATGGTTGTATTGGCTACTAGAGGTTATTTTTTTTCCCCTAAGAAATAACACCTTTGTGATTGGGGAATAATCTTTGTTAACTTACTGCATTAACATGTCCCTTCTCCCAAAGCTGAAATTTTACCTGGGAATTGTTAAATTTTTCATGAGTCCAGAGAGATGACTTAGTTAAGAGCACTTGCTCCCTCTTGCAGAGAACCCAGGCTTAGTTCTTAGTAGCTCCATGGTGGCTCACACTGCCTATAACTGCAGTCCAAGGAGATTCGATGGCTTCACCTGATCTCCATAGGTGCTTGAACATAAGTGGTGCATGTACATACAAGAGGACAAGCATATATGCACATAAATAAAAAATAATATTTTAAAAAGCTTAAAATTTTTATATAAAAAGGGGCCTTTGACATTGTAATTTTGTTGACTTGCTTATAGAAGTATATTGTCTTTTGTTAGGATATGTGGAGCTGGCTAGTACAGGCTCAACTCCGTCTACCTTTGTGATTTGGAGCAGCTGTTTCATCCCATCTTTGACTTCATAACAAAATTTGAATATTCAATAAGGTTTATAAAATAGAGTGCCTGGTGTTTTATGTGGGTTAAATAATCCAGTGCCTGGCATAGAAGAACTTTTAAGAGACTGCTGCTGCTGTTGACATTACTACAGTTTTAATACGGAAGATTGGCAGTGTTTATATTTATAAATATAAACAGTTTATAATCTGTTTATATTATAACAGGGTTATAATCTGTTGGGGTTTATAATCTTAATGAATGAACCCAGGTTCATCACCATTTGTTTTCCCAGGTAATGCAGGGAATGAAGGATAGAGCCACAGAGAGAATGTTACCATGCAGACTATATATTAGACCTGTCAAAATCCACTGTTCATGAGCTGGACAAAGCAGCAGAAAAGTTTCATAAAACAGTCTTGCGTATAAGTGCTAAAACAACAGTATTGATTCAGAGGAACACTAGAGGGTAAAGGCAAATGTGAATAAAAAGTGGTCTCTCCTAACTAGAGTCTAGTTTCTATAGATGGTTTCTATAAAACATAAATTCACTAGTAAAGACAATCTATGCTTGTCTGATGTGGGTGAGTGGGTTCCCATTAAGCAGAGAAAGTCTGTTTTCTGATTACTGTTACATAGTAGAGGCATTGGTATAGAAGGCTTCTAACTCCAACTTCCATTTAAGCCAGGAGGCAAATCCACTTTGCAGTAACCTGCTAGATTGTCCTGCAGTTACCAAAGTTTCTCAAATAAGGTGTAGGAAGCATTTGTCAGCTTTCACACTTCAGAATAAACAAGTTCGACTAGGTTGGAAGAACAGGTAGAGCTCAGTGTATAACCCTTGTCTACATAGCATGTAGAAGGCCTTGAGTTCCATCCCCAGCACAAGTACAAGAGCAGCGGAAAGAAAATTGGTTGGTGAGGCTGGTTGCAGTCAAGCTCCTAAGGGGTGTCCTTAGTGAAACCCACTTTGCGGCTTTGAGCTTAATGGTGTCCTCCGTGATCTGCAGGGCGAACCTTCTGAAGAGTCCAGTTTAGGCGCTCTTCATGTGCACTTGCAGCCTTTGGAAACAAGAAGGGTTGGTGTTGTGTTCACACCAGCAGACTATGGAAAAGTCAGCTCCCTCATCCTGATCAGGTAGATGTCTCTCTCTTTATCACTGAGTGTTGACACTTCTCAGAGTGTAGTGATGGGACTGTGTGCTAGGTTAGGCAGAGGTGGGGGCTGAAGAGAAAGGCTCTCACTTAATCCTTGGACTTTAGTTATGTCTCTTCCCTAGGAAGCTAGTGTCTCCAGAAGGGAGCATATTTCACTCAGCCCCAGTCAGATATATTCCAAAAGGCAGAACAGTCCCACCCATAGGCACATACACATTTACTTCTTTGTCTTTAGCAATAAAGATAATTGCAACACTGCTGTAGACTCTCCCAGGAGTAGATTTGGACCGCCCACCTCTAGGTTCTGAAGCCCCCAAGGACAGTGGAAAAAGTGCCTCACTGGGCGGGCCCACTGGCTCATTTTTTTTTTTTTTTCTTGGCTGACAGTTACTGCTTGCTGCCTTAATCAGGACAACAGCATTTCATTCTTTACTTTTCCATCCTGGGTAGTCTTTATGAGAGTCTTCTTGCAAAGGTTACGATATAGACCTGGATTGAAGCTCTCTGCAGTGGTGAGCCTAATGCAAATGCAACTTGGATAAGTAATACTTTAGTTACTTTTCAATGACTTTTCTAGGATCAGACCAGTTGCACAAAGTTTACTGGAGACTTTGAATAAGACTAATAAGAAAATATGCTAAAGTAAAGACCAGATATTTATGCTCATAAGACCTGACCCAAGAGATTTATCAACTTCCTGTGGAGTCACATGCTTCATTTTAAATCTATTTCTGAAGAATGGGTTCAGACAACATATAAGTAAACTTTGCTTACCTAGACTTTAAAGTTAAGGTTTGTATAGTGGTTTATTTACTTTTGAGGGTTTCTTCATTGATAGAGTATTTTCTATAAATCAGTCACTTATCATTAAAGGCTTTTATATCGCTAACCAAACTTCAGAGATATAAACATATTTCAGAGCATTTTGCATAACTAGACGTATAGATGAATTCCCTCTGCTTCTGTGGCATTGCCATCCTGGTGCTGGGAATTCAGTCTTGTGTGTATCCCTTAAATTTTTCAGATAACATTTCATCTTAGCAGGCATGGAGTCTGTTAATAAAGTGATAAGCATGGTCTGTACCACTGCATTAATAAGAATCTGACTAGTTATTTGTAAGTTGTGAGGTGATTTCTGGAGTGACTAATTCTAGGGTCATCCCATAAGGCAGTATTTCTTTCCATCACAATCACTATGAAAACTTCTTAATTCACCTCATTAGTTTTATTATTTTGTTAAGTTTGTTAGCATCTGGGTCTGCCATTTCATTTTGTGTCTTGGTGTATGGCCATCACCCCAATGCCAGTTTGTTAGAAAACTGAACTGGCATTGGTAATGGGTGGTTGGAGAGTGATGTCACTCACCCCTTCTGCTGCCAGTTGACTGAGTACACTGGACTAGCATTCACTCCTGGAGGCATCTTAGTCTGTGAGAGGCAGGAGATGCCACACTTGTAAGAGATTGTTGCAGGCTAGAAGTAGTGCCAGGTAGGTTGAGTTTCTCTCTATGTCCAGGATGTGTTTTAGTACTGTGTTAACTTAGGCCTGGAATGATGCTGCTGTGTTTCCCTTCCCTGTAGGAATAACTTGACTGTTGTCGACATGGTTGGTGTGGAAGGATTTGGAGCACAAGAGCTCTTGAAAGTAGGGGGAAGACTTCCTGGTACAGGAGGCTCTCTCCGATTTAAGGTGCCTGAGTCCACCCTGATGGATTGTCATCGACGTGAGTTCACAGACTTGGCACTGCAGCACAGTCTTTTTTCTTCATTGAATAACTTGAGTTTTCTTGAGTGGCTGAATTAAGGATTGATACAGAAACCATAGAAGTAGTTAGATTGTGTTAATAACTTTACAGTTACATTTTAAGTTGTTGACTCTTTTTTTTTTTTCCAAAACTCCCAATGTAAGATATGCTTTTATTTATTTCCAGAGGTTTGATATATCTGAACTGTGTCTAGTAACTGTGATGTTAAAGAAAAAGTGTATGTAAACTCTGGGGTGGTGGGACACACCTGTAATCCCAGGACCTGGAAAGTAGAGGCAGAAAGATTAGAAGTTTAAGGCCCTCTCTGGCTACTACATAGCAAGTTCGAGGCCATCCTGGGATACGTGAGACCCTGTCTCTTACCTCATCCCTGGTTCAATATAAATGAAAGTTCCAGGGTCCCAGGGTACTTGATACATTGCAGTAAATCCAAACTATCAGGCTCATGAAAGAATGAGACATTTGAGTTTCACTTGAAAAGAATCTGGACTTCTGTATTTTTATTGTTTCCTCCTTATATAGCAAAATCTAGAGGTGGTAGAATAAGAAACAATTCTACAAACAATGTAGAAACCAGTCTTTGAGCTATGTTCAGCTTTTAACACTTTCATAATGTTTTGATTCATTAAATTATTGAGGTTAGTTTTGAAGTTTATGCAAACTAACTAAAATACCTTGTTCCTTACTAGAACTGAAAGACAGCAAGCAGATTTTATCTATTACAAAGAACTTCAAAGTTGAGAACATTGGACCCCTTCCCATAACTGTGACATCTCTGAAAATCAATGGGTATAACTGCCAGGGTTATGGATTTGAAGTGCTAGATTGCAATCCGTTTTCACTGAGCCCAAACACATCTCGAGACATCAGTATTGTGTAAGTGCTGGGGTTCAGTTCATGGTGCACCACTGTGGAGATATCCAGCCCATTAGTAAGACATCTTAGGCTGCTATATAAATATTTAGGTTTTTTAATTTAAAAAAATAATATTGACATGAACGTTTTGGTTGCATGTGTGTCTATGGCCCAAGTGAGTGCTTGGTACCCAAGGAGGCTAGAAGAAAGTATCTAATTCACTGGAACCGGAGTTAGTTGTGAGCTGCCATGGTGGTGCTGGGGAGTGGAGCCCAGGTCCTCTGGAAGAGCAGCTAGTGCTGTTTACCACTGAGCCATCTCCCCACTCCTGAGTATTGTTTTTTGGACCTAAGTATGGCTCCTATTCTTATTCTGCTTTGTAGTGAGAATTAAAACCAATAAATACTCACAGTAAATAATGGAGCCACTTTCCCTAGGTTTACTCCGGACTTTACCTCTTCCTGGGTCATCCGTGAGCTGACACTGGTCACTGCAGCAGACCTAGAATTCCACTTCACACTCAACGTGACCCTCCCTCACCACATGCTGCCTTTGTGTGCGGAGGTGGTTCCAGGTCCCAGCTGGGAGGAGTCCTTTTGGAGGCTCACTGTCTTCTTTGTCAGGTAATCACTGTCTTCTTTCCCATCCTCCTTCTCAGGTAGAGTACTAAAGTCATGTTGCAGACTTACTTGGAAATACAAAGTGCCTAAGTATAAGAATGGAAAAGCAATTTTATTGGTTTGCATCCTCTGGCATGTGATCAGAGACAAGGCAGTATAGGGAACTATAGTAAGATTTTAGGAAACTGCCTGAGATGGCTGTAGGACCTAACGTGTAGTTTATGGTTGTGTTCCACATACATTCTTGGTAGCCACAGTGGCAGATCTGAGAGCTGATAGTCTTACTAACTTAGCCCAGTGACTATTTGACATTATAAGACCACAATGATCCCTTAACTTTATTTGGAAGATACCTTTAAACATTGAATTGTCATGTCCACCTTATGAATATGCACATTTTAAAAAAAACTGAGTGCTTTTTTTAATCTTTAAGAAATACCAGAAATTACATTATACATTTAATGAAATGTATTACTGTGTCTGTAGTACAGATACAGTAAAAAAAAAAGAGTCTTTTAGCTTTGTTTTAGAGGTATTTTTTGTTTGTTGTTTTGTTTTTGTTTTTGAAGTAGTCTCATTATGTTGCACAAACTGGACTTAAGCAATCCTCCTGCCTCAGCTTCTGAGTAGCTTGAACCGAAGCTGTGTTCTACTATGCCTGGCTTATAGTGGGTCTTTTTCATGCTGTTCAGAGCATGTAACAGTACAGTAATAAATGGCATTGTTTTCTCCTCAGTTTGTCCCTGCTGGGTGTGATTTTAATAGCCTTCCAACAAGCACAGTACATTTTGATGGAATTCATGAAAACAAGACAGAGGCAAAATGGCAGCTCCTCTTCTCAGCAGAACGGTGATCCCATAGATATGATCAGCTCCCAATCTCACAAGTAAGCAGCCTCCCTGTGGGCTGAGGGTGGGTTCATACTGCTCATTTCTGAATCCTCTCAAGGTAATAGAGGTTTTTATCATACCTTTGTAGCTTGTGTGAACAGCTGCATTATTTTCTTAGACAGTCTTTGTGGGAGGGTGTGGCTCATGGGTGGCCTCATCAGCAGAAACCTCATGGTGCTTTGAAATATGGGGGAAACTGGAACTACTCAGTACCTGGCACCATGTGCTCCCAGCCTTGTGTATTAGAAACAGAAGAGAAGTTTGGTTTACTTTGCATTCATACTAAATGTATTTCTTCTTGTATTCAGAAGCACTTGCAAGAACTTCCTCGACACATATAGCCCATCTGATAAAGGCAGAGGGAAGAGCTGCCTTCCAGTAGGCCCACCCCTGAGCAGGATCCAGAATGCTGCCAAGAGGAGCCCGGCCACCTATAGTCATTCTCAGAAGAAGCATAAGTGTTCCTTCTACTACAGCAAACAGAAACCCAGTGCATCTGTAGCCAGCAGTGCCAACATTACCACTGAGGAGAAGCAGACTGTGACCCTGGCAAGCTCCCTGTCTGCAGCCAAGGAAGACATTTGCACTAATGTCCTCAGTGAGAACTGGGTCAGCCTCAGATATGCCAGTGGTGTGAATGGCAGCTTGCAGAAGAATTTAACCCTTCCCAAAAATGTACTGAACAAAGAGGAAAGCTCACTGAAAAACACAGTTGTCAATAATACTTCTTCAGAATGTACTGTGAAGGAGGGAATACAGACATGTATGTTTCCTAAGGAAACTGACATTAAAATTTCAGAAAATGTGGCTGAGCTCAAGGAACAAGAGCTCTGTCCACAGAAGACTTCTAAGAAGCCACCTGAAAGTACTTTGCCCAAAACCCCACCTCAGTACCCTCAGTCAGACTTGCCAGAAGTTTCCAGGAAACATGGTAATCTTGGTCACTCCATGATGGTGGTTCTCCTTTGGTGTCTTGTTTATTCCCAGTGAGGTTTGGTCTCCCCTGTAACCTTGAGAGCGGTGTGGTACTATCCCTCCCCTTCTCCCTCTCCCAGTCTCTCTCTCTCCAGATTCTTGTCTGATTTACCACAGGACTGTTCAATCATCCATCCTCCTGAGCCGCGGGGTCACAGGAGAAAGCTTCCGTGCCCACCTGTGACCTTTGAGTTTAATTGTGGAAGCCAAGTGCATTTGTGCACAATTTTAGCAAAGGCATAAATATTGAAATCCAAACTCAAGTTTTAACACAAGGCACCTGTTTTGTAGAATGCTGCGGCTAAGTGTTTCAAGTTTGAAACAAAGTGGGGTGTTACTGTCATATGTCACTGTTGGGAGGATACTGAGGTATTTCTCATTACCCTATACAGGGTTCCTAACTAAAAGATCTATACCAACTTTTTTTTTTATTATTGTTTCTTACATCTTTATTATTCTTGGTTTTTTTTGAGACAGGGTTTCTCTGTGTAGCCCTGGCTGTCCTGGAACTCACTCTGTACACCAGGCTGGTCTTCAACTCAGAGATCTGCCTTCCTCTGCCTTCCCGTGCTGGGATGAAAGGTGTGCGCCACCATCACCCAGTTCCACCCACTTTTCTCATAGCTGCAGCATCTCCTCTTCCCTGGCCTTGCTTCTGTAATAGCATCTCTTATTGAAAGAAATACAGATGCTTTCTGTGTGACAGATGCTACTGACAGAAGGAAGAAGTCATCAGTATACTCTAGTTGATGCCTCAGCCTCTGACAGAAAGGCCTGCACTACCTCATCCCTGCTCTCTTCCCTTTTCTCTTTCTGACCAATATATTAGCACATTCCTGTATCTGTTGGGGAAACTTTGTTTCATTGTTTAGACAGGATCTCATTAGGTAGCCATGGCTGATCTGGAACTCACTATGTAGACCAGGCTGACAGACTCGTTAGAGATCCACCTGGCTCAGCCTCCTGAGTACTGGAATTAAAGGCATGTGCTACAATACCAGTCAGGCTTTGGTCTTAGCATTTAGCTACTAGTTCTTGTTGGCCAGCTTCATGTTACTGCAATGAAGTATCTCTTAAAAAGTGAACTTGCAGAGAAAGATTTACTCAGAGCAAAGTTCTGGAGCTTCTAGTACAAAGTCACGTGGACTGTTGTCTTAGCATCTGACTGGGTTCAGCCGGCAAGGTAGAAAGCATGCCTCAGAAAAGCAAACCACATCAGGGGCCAGGAAACAGAAGAGCAGGTGTAGGGGAAAGATCTTGTCTCAGGACCCACTTTTAGAGCCAATTCTGAAGAGCTTTATGCATTGGTACAATCCATAAGTGGACTTTTGACTATTCCATGAAGACTATTCTGATGTATAAAAATAATTGGGATTCTCTGAAAGGAACATGTACTATAATTGGAGTTGTTGGGCAACCATCCCCTCCGTCTACCATCAGGATGTCCCCATCAACTCAAACAATGGCTCTGTGTCTACTAAGTAGTAAATTAAACACCAATCGCCCCCTCTCACTGTCCTCTTTGTCAAATTGTGACTACGTTAAGTTTCTCTTTTTGCCTAGCTTACTTCATTTAGTATAAAGGTTCCTCAAGTTGTATCTTTTAACCAGGATTTTAATCTCACTTAAAAAAAACCACCTTAACTAAGGTAAGTGTTGAGTTTGGCAGTGTTAAATGTAGCCCCATTACACAGTTTTCCATTCAGTCGTTGGTGGACAGCAGTTTCCTCCTTTGGAATACTGTGAATAATGACAACACAGTGTTAGTGACCCACCCCTGCTTTGACATATTTAAAAATTGGAGAACTTTATATAAGTATATTTTCACTTGTAAACAAAGTCAGTTTCTGGAGAATCGTGGTTATAAAATAGTTGTGCCTAAATCTCATTAAATTAAATGAAAAAGCATTTAACTATGAAGAATATGAATGGACAAATACTAGAAACTGAATTTTTTTTAATTTATTCAAGGAAATAACCAGCAAGTGTCTGTCAAGGATGAAGTAGACAGCTTTGAGACTGTGAAAGCAGCTGACACAAAGCTGTCTTCAGTAAAGAAGACTCAGAGAACATCTCCAGAAGACACGTGTTCTGAGAAGCAGGACACGCCTTCAGCAGAGGTCTGCATTCCCTGTTCTCTGTCCTACTACAAAGAGCATAGCATACACTGCAGGCAGACACATTTCAGGCAGACACACAGGACAGGTATCTCTGATAAGTACAGTTCTTTCTCTGTAGATGATAGCAAAGGTTTGGTGTGATTGCTCAGAAAATTTTATTTTCTGATTGTATTGTGATAGTACAATGATTTGTAGTGAACCTAGGTGGCTTTTATTCTCTGGGAGAACTAATTCAGAAGAGTAGAGTACACTGGCCCAGAACCTGTTCCATCTAGTTAGGACTGACATATCTTCCTCAAATCGGTCTGGATGAATTGCTTATCTATTCCTGTCCTATAGCTATTACCATCTTTCTTTTCTCTAAAATGTAATAGAAAATGTAATAGAAAATTTTCCTGCAATGAAGGAAGAGTTCAATTTGTAGATGACAGTGGCCCGCTCTGTAGATCTGAGAACATTAGTGCATAACAGACAAAGGCACATCTACATAATTCATGAAACTTGAGGCATAAAGTTGGCCCAGAGCAAGGAACACAAGAAACACAAACTTCAACTTGCTTCAGCCATCTCTATGGGATCAAATAATGTCAGAAAATGGTTGCAGTAATTCCAAACCCCAATAATCCTGTACAAAACCACAGAATCCAGTTATTATATTTATAAGGGATAAGCCTAGATTGCACATAACTAGCACTATACTAACTTACTCCCCAGCTAGGAGATCCTTTGCTACCTGCAGTTTCTTTTGGCCGTGTGGCTCTGCTCCACCTCTGCTTCTTCCTCTTCCTCTGTCCCCTCTCCTTCTCAAACTTTTCTCCCTATCCCCACCACCACCACCCACCCCGGACCCCGTTCTCCAGACCTCCTGTTCTACCTTTCCCCTCCACTGCCCTATCAGAGGAGCCTTTATTGACCAATAAATGGGAGAAGGTTCACATGAGATCCAGAGTACATGATCTACTGCTCCTTCGAGGGCCACCCCTCTTGAAGAAGAGAATTAACATCAGAATTCAAACAGCATCACGACAGCCCACAACAGAAAATACTGGTGCAGTGTCATTGAGAGAATGAAATGTGAGCAAAGAATATTTGTCCAGTCAAGTTGAGATGCAAATCAGCAAATATTTTTATATGAAAACGAGCCTGTAAACTTGTCCTGAGAAAATCCGGTTAATGAAAACCCACCAAGTAGAAATGAAGATTCAGGGTTGCAGAGGCTACATTAAAGGTCTGTTATCGACATTGACTTATTTTATATCCAGAACTAAAGCTAAACAGCAAAATAAAGCAGATTGCAAATACTAAAAAACCTAGTAGATATAGTAAATATCTAAGAGATATTACTGAAGAGATAGTAATATCTAAAAACATATAGAAGGTGGAGATGATCAAAGGCAGATGGAAGTAAATTTTAACTGTGATTATTCCTGGTAAAGGGCGGTCTTGTGTGTGGGTCTGTCTATCTGTTCCTGTGGCACTGGGGATCAAACCCAGAACCTATGGATGATAAGTACCACTGTGATACACCCCAACAGTCTTATTCTTAATCTTCTTGTTGTTTTGTTTTGGAGACATAGCTCTGGCTATCCTGAAACTCAATATGTAGACCAGGTTGGCCTCAAACTCACAGTGGTCCTCTTGCCTCTGCCTCTTGAGTGCTGGAATTAAAGATGGATGCCATGGTGTCTGGTCCTTAAAGAGATCTTTAATGATCTAATATATAATGCAGAAAAAGTGTTATAAAGTTGGTAATTCCTTTGGTTCTACTTTGGTTACTTAAAAAAAATTAGATTCTTATATAATTGGACAGTAATGTTTGATCCAACGATAAGTCAGTGCCTTAATGTCACACTGTTCTTTACCTGTTCTGTCACCCTTATGTATGTGTAAGCCTACACATGTACCTCATGAAGAAATATTCAGAAGGAAGGTTTATGAAATAGTCAGGGAGCCTGGTTATTTCTATATTCCAGACTGTTCTATATTCTTTAAACTTTATACATAACAAGCATGACTCTTGTTTAAATTAAATGGAAGTACTGCAAAATAAGTAAACCATAGACATTCCAAAGCGGGTTGAGAAAGACACAGGAACTTGCATGTAATCAAGCATCAAGGCTAATACTGGGCTACAGGGTTCTGGAAAACCCTGGAGGGAGTGGCATCTTGTACAGGGATAGCACACAGAAAGGTCAAAGAAGGCAGGCAGCAAGCACTGCAGATATGCATTATGCATATATGTATACATATATATGTATATGCATATATGTGCATATGCAGATATGCATTATGTATATATACATGTATATGCATTATGAATATATATGTGAACTGATAAAATGAAGATATGACTATACATACCTACATGTATATGTATACACACATATATAGTATATATTTATATTTAGACTGACTTACCAGATGTGATCTATATAGTCCAACAAGGGCTGTTTCACAGTGCAAAGTCTGAGACTCCTGTAGTTGTTTAGTCCATGAGACTGAATGTCTCTGCAGTCCCAGTCTGGTGCTGGAGTCCCAGAGGATTCCTTGACAGCTGCTAGTTTTCAGTCTGTGTTGGAATTCTCAAGGAGTTGGATTTAATATTGGGTATAGCATCTGGATAGACAAACTCAGAAGCAAGATTGAGAGCAAGAACTTTCCCCACATCCTTGTATCTGGGCTGCCATTGTATGGCTCAGATTTAGGGGACTGTTCCTACCTAAAGTGATCCAATCAAGATAATCTCACAGGTGTCCCCAGCGTCTAGGGTTTCAGTTGATCCCAGATGTAGGTCAGGGTGACCGACAATCAAGATCAGCCATCACCCTATCTGTACAGCATGAGCAAAGGTGTGGCCTGAGTCTGAATGCTGTGTGATGCTGGGGTGCATGTGAGGCAGAGGAACAGAGATGCAGGAATATACACAGAAACAAAGTCACCACATTTAGGAACTGAGCACAGAGACAATGACTCCAAGGTTCCCTTGGCCTTGGGTGGCCCTGAGAGGCAGATGTGATGCTGCTGGCTCCCTCTGCCACACACATGTATCAGTCTTGCCTACTCCTTGGGCCAGACGAGCCTCGTGTATGTTGGCCCTTCATTATGGGGTTTTGTGTGTGTGTGTTTTAGTTTGGTGCTTTCTTCCATTCATCTCAACCATCAAATCATTGAGGGCTTCACCAGCCTCTGATCAATTCTGTGCTTGCATACACTCTGGGTCTATGCAGGTGCCCGTCTGGATGCAGGGTTGTAAGCTGCCAGACCAAAGGTTTGAGTCATTCAGAATGGACCTTGGGACCCAAGGATGGGCCCTTGATTGCAAGGTAGATATTCTGGTGCCATCATGTGGCTGACCTTGGTCATTTCCTTGGTGTTTCTGTGTCCTGGTTCTGTGGATTTGTTCCTTCAGGTCAGTGGAAGCTCTGCACTGCACTGTCCATCAGAGAGTCATTCAGAGAGCACCATCACTCAGTGATTACATTGTCTCAGTGAGCACACCTCCTCAGTGAACATGGTTTGCAGGTTCCTTTTTCTTGCTCATTCTTAGGGCCTAACGTCATAGCTTGGAAGATTCAATAAATCTGTTGTACACAGCCAATGTTCCTCTAGCTCTCTCTGTTGGCAAGGAGGGGTGAAGACCTGTCTTGGAAGCCGTAGACTAAATTTAAACCTTAGCTCTAGGTTTTTATTTTCTCTTCAGTGCTTTTTTTTTTTTTTTTTTTTTTTTTTTGAAAAGCGATTTATGATTACAGAAATATAAAAAAGAAGGGGGAAAAAGATGTACCGTGCATCTAAAATGCTATGTTTTGTAATGAGATTTTTTAGCTTTTTTAGTGTAAGATAAAGGAGTAACTATTATTATTGCATATATATGGAAGTTATAATCCTGATTTTTCTCATGTGGTTGAGTATTGAGTGGGAAACTGCTATTCCATCATGCTCTCGAAGGCTGCATTTCCTCTTCACTTCATAAATAACTCTGTGATGACTGACTGTAGTTCTGACTCACCTGTGATGGTTGCCAGCAGGACTTACTAGTTCAACTTCCTCAGTGCTGTCAGACTGCCTTCCAGGAGGCTGTCTCCAGTTGACTTTCTTCTGGGTAGCAGTTGAATGGGCTGGCCTCATTCTCCCTGAAGCATCATTTGTTTGAGCAATCTTCTGTTGTTGGGCTCAAGGCCCCTACATGCTAAGCTCATGCCCTACCACTGAGCTATATCCCTAGGCTGGTTAGCAAAATAGTGGGCATGTGATAGATAAACAATAGTGTTTGGTTTGGGGGTATTGTTCTTGTTTTGTGATGGGAATTGGATCCAGGACTACTACTGAGTAGAAACAGTTGTGTTACCTTTTTATTTTTTATTTAGGGAAAGATGAACATTTTCTTCCACTTTGTATAGGAATTTTTTAAAATCATCCATCCAAAATCCCACCATTGGAAACAAACTCTGTAAATTAAGTAGGCAGGCACTGTTCCAGTATCCTGCTGCCCAGCCATAACCTGGTATTCATGATTGTAAACATACTATTATAAACACACTTTCTTTTTTAAAAAAACAATTCAAGATACAAGCTTACCTACACTGATCTATCTAAGCACGTTGTTTTATTATGAAATATTCCGGATAAACTCATTTTTTTCATCTCTTTCTTCCTCAAAGTTGATATCCTTTGTCTACTTTGTATTGTATATTAGTGTCTCTCCCATTCCCCTCCGCACCCTCTCTCTTTGCTTTCATGAAAGCTTTGGGACTTTCTCCATCTCGACTTCCATTGATCCCCTCCTCTCCCAGGGATCTCATGGAGTAGTTCAGTAATAGAGATGGATGGAGAACGAGGAGCAAGGCTTAGGCTCACAGACACCTGTGCAGCTGTGTGGCCCTTTTCCAGCTTGTCTGGCTTCTCAGGAGACACTTGTCAGCAAAATGCAGTCAACCCTGACTTCTTCTTGCTCTTGGTTCCCTGCTGGATTCCTTGCCCTCTTTATGGCAGCTGCTTGCTCCTGACTCTTCTATTGCTTGGTTAACTCTCTCCTCCCAAATCAAAGGTCCCTCATGCACTGCGCCCTCTGTTCTCTGACTTTTCTGTTTGTACCCTAACCTTTCCCTTGGCAAGTAGTTCATGGACCCTGCTTCCCAGACATCTCACTTGACTCTGCCTGCATTCTCCTTTCCCATTCCAAACCCATAGACTGCCAGGCTTTAGATCCCCACAGCCCTCTGCTCAGCCATCCTAGAGATGTCCATCCTCTGGCTTGTACAGGCTGACAGTTCACCATGCTGATTTCAGCAAGGCAGACAAATGTTAGTGACCACTGACTAGCCTCCACTCTCTGACCCATTTCAAGACCAGCCCTTGTCCTGTGCTTGTTCTTGGACAGTACTTGGGTTGACAAGCCTTTGTTGGCTCTTACAGACAAGGTGGGCACAGTGAGAGACACAGACAAAACACCTCAAGCAGCAGTTAGTGAAAAAAACAGTGAGTGTGTGGGAGGCATTGTTCTGCCCAAGCAGTCTCTCCTATGTCTGTTTACCATCAGACTAAAACCCTGGAGAATGGACCTTTCTGTGTGGGACTTACAATATTTTAAACACATTTAGAGTTTTTTTTTTTTTTAAATCACTTATTTAATATTGGGAGGATTAAAAGAATATAAAAAGAAAGCAAAAGTTCATGGTCCCACTGCCTGTGTGACCAAAGCTCCCTGCCATTGCTAGAGCTCCTCTTCATGTTACAGATGCAGGAGGTTCTGATATCCTGGTCTTAGGACAAATAGGGAATTGAACACTTAGGTTTTTCTCTTTATCCTTCCAAGTCCCATTAGGCAAATGTCTGTCAGCTTGGCAAAGGTTCCTCCTCTGATTTCAGGGCCACCATTCTGAAAAGGATGGTGAAATGAGCTAATCTTTGCTTTGTTCACAAAAGAAGTCTTAACCAATAGAAAAGCTCTGGTCCAGGAATACGCCTCTGGTCTGGGAGTACACCTTTGTATTTGTGGGTCTCTTGAACCTATGACATCCTTGGAAGAGGCATGTTCTTCCAAGCTGCAGGAGTACTGTTAAGCCTGAGTTTCTGTGCCTGTGCTCCACTTTAGGGGAGGGGGGGGTTGGAAGGGAGAGAGAGAGAGAGAGAGAGAGAGAGAGAGAGAGAGAGAGAGAGAATGAACGAACCCTAGAAGATGGGGAAGATGCTTTAAAGGATCTTAAGGCAAGGGACCATCCCACTGGCACCAACTGAGCCTATGTATAGAACACACCTGATGAAGTTTGAAATATATGTATACATAGCACATGTACCTGTGACTGTCAGTATGTTACCCACTGGATTAAGTTCTTCATAACCACATTTGCACATGAAACATGTTCAGACTTTATTTACCCAAGAAGCTGTACCTAGTTTGGAACATTCTCTGGTGGTCTGGCTGTTCACACAAAGTTCATCTCAAATGTATTAGAACAGAGAATGCAGCTTGTGTCTTCCTGGGTTATTCTGATTTTGCTTGAGCAGTTGATTCAATGAGTTACAGACACCAGATGACCAAGTGGAGGCAGGAGGTTTACCATAGCCACCAGTATATCACAGGCAAATCTTTCCCCTCTCAGCCCCTTGGGGGTTTTGTAAGCAACAATTATTTTTTCTTCTCTGTCTGCCAAAGCTGAGCAAGCAGAGACACAGTGGAATGAGAACAAAGCAGAGACGGAGAAAGGCCGGTCTTGAGTCTGCAGAGCTGCGGCGTTCTGGATGCAGATAGAATTGGTTCTCAAAAGTTAATCAAAGACAGTCATGAGTTTCTCTTCAGATAGTCTCTTGAAACCCCAAATGTTTCCTTTTTCCTCTTCAGCAGGAAGATCCTTACAGGAAGAGGAAGCTTCAGGAAAAAAGAGAAGGAGGCACACAAACCCTCAATTGGAATAAAACTCGAACATGTAGAAAAAACAAGAAAAGGGCCTCTGCACAGGCTTCCAGGTATGCCATTTCTACAGCCCTTCTCAGTTCAATCCCAATCTTTCCTCTCTGTAGGTTAGGTGGGCAATACAGCACAGTGCAGTGTTGTATTCAGACTGAAAGGTATTTGCTGAATCAATAGAGTTTCTCATTGTAATTTTACTCCTTAAAAATACTGTAACATGACCTTTTAAGACTTATATATTTTTATCTGCCCCTTATAAAATGCTAAAAGCTGTGGGAAGTTTTTGAGAAAAGACCCGTCCCTTATAACATGGTACCTATGAAGCTGGGCACTATGCCTTAGAAACCCTGCTGCTTGGAGACACGTTCTTCTCAGACTTGCATTTCTGTATCTGGAAGAGTAAGGATCTAAACAGTGTCTGAAGAAGCTCTGTGTTGCTGGGATTCCAGAGGCATTCCCTAATCTAGTATACTGTAAGTTTCTCAGCTTGAAGATTTTTTTTTTAATCAGATGAGTGGTGGGTACATTCATTCTGTTCCACATCCAGCAAAGTGGCCTTTATGTTTTAGTATTTCATCTTTGATTCCCACACAGCGCACGTGTGTGTTGGAGCCTCTAACACACATGTTCTCCTTCCTTTCCTTATCTACAGTTAGGCTTTTCCAGTTCCCCAGTCCTCCTCTGTCTGCAGGATGCCCCCTGTAGTGCCCCAGTTTTCTATAGAAAATTCCATCCCAAGATCCTGACACCTGTCTTCAGCAGTCTCTATATAGCCAAGGCAGGAGCCCACTCTCCCTCATGCAGGCTTCTCTTTTGAAGCCTGGCATCCAGAGGCATCACCACCTTGTGAGCTTGGTTAGGTGCTCTAACATGCTATTTATAAGGTCCTCTAGCCCTTGTATGTTTGAGTGGGCATGAGGTTTCACTGTGCTATAATTAATCATTTTGAGGGCTCAGAGTGCCCAGCAAGGCTGCCACTGAGCTCAGCACTGGAGGAGGCTGCCTCTGAGCTCAGAGCCCATGGTTCAGCACTCTCCTAGCTCCTCCCAGGTCCTGCTCTATTCGGGGAAGACAGTCAGATCTCAGTCCCAGAGCAGCTTTCGGGCTCTGCTCTATACCTAATTCACACAAAGCAGTCAGCACAGTGGAAATGAACATGTTGCATACCACATTATATATGGTTATTTACTTGAGAGTTGGAGTGCACTATTCTGTATAAAGGAAACATCGGGCCTTTTGTAGTCTTCTATATGTATTTTCATAAATTTTACTTATCACTTTAATGTACTATATTTCTCAAGTAGGAACATATAGAAACATTAGAGTACAACTTTACCAAGTAATCTTAGGGCACTTCTTTAAGAAGTTCTTAAAACTTCTGAGATCCAAGCAAATCAAATTGTTTAAAAGTAACTAGCAAGTAGTCTGTGTTTGCTCATCATTTAGAACATGGGAGACATAGTCAGACGCTGCTGGACTGTATCTCTGGGTACCTGTTCTGTCCACATCTTTCTGCCTTGTTCAGAAGCAAATGACATCCTACTCTGCATCTCCCATGTCTGGGCTGCTCTCTTGTCATCCCACACTCCTCACACGGGCACTGCCATGACCTGTACAGAGAATTGTTTCATTACTCACAGGGTGCTTCTATATGTTTTCTTTAATTAAAAAAATGTGGGGGTGCGTGCACACATGTGGGTATGTGGTGGGAGTACATGTTAATGTGGGTGTGTGCACACAGGTGTGTATTGGTGGGAGTACATGTTAATGTGGGTGTGTGCACACAGGTGTGTATTGGTGGGAGTACATGTTAATGTGGGTGTGTGTACACAGGTGTGTATTGGTGGGAGTACATGTTAATGTGGTGTGTGTGCACACATGTAGAGTTCAGAGGCTGATGTTGGGTGTCTTTTTCAATCACTTCTTACATTTTGAGACAGTTTCTCACTGAACATGGATAGCTCATCTGCCTGGCCAGTGAGCTCTAGGAATCCTCCTGTCTCTGCTGCTTTAGTTCTGGGTTTAAAGGCTGCTGTGTCTAGTGTTCTACATGTGTGTTAAAGATGAAATTCTGGTTTCCATGCTTACATGTTGAGCACTTTATCAAGTGAGCAATCGTCCCAGCCTGTGCATTTGTGTATTTCTACTTAGAAAATGGTATTGTAATTATATCCTTGAGGAGTTCATGGCCCCATAGCAGAGGTGTGGTTTAACTTAAGAGCTTTTGGGGGAAGAGCCTTATTCTTTGTACTGACTGCACTTTGACCACAGTGTGCCGAGTAGGGTCAGATCAGTAATTACTAAGTAAATGTTTGCAAATGAGGAAGAATATATTTAAATGAACACTCAGACCTTCACGAGACACAAAGCAGCAGGCTCACCTACTAAAAATCCAGGAAAGCAGTCCAAGGAGCCCTGGCTCTGCTCCTGAACTGCCAGACAACTCTGAACAACACTGTAGAATCTGTACTTCTCACTGTAAAATATGAAAATAGATTAAATATCCCTAAATTTATTCTAATTCAAAATAGTAACCTTTTGGGGGATGCAGGGGTGCAAAAAAATTGAACCTGCGACTTGTGTATGCTAAACATAGTTCTACCTCTGACCCACTCTTCTGTCTCCCACATCTTTTAGGGGTCTTTCTTGCCCATCCTCCTCCTACAGGACTGAGAGAGGATGCCTCAGATAGTGATTTTTTTTTACCTTACCCGACTCAAGCAGAAAGTGTCTGTGTAATGAGATAGAGATGTGGTCTTTTTCACAGCTCTCCCAGGCCTTCTGAGCAGAGCGAACAGAGGCTTGTCTGCAGGGACGTCAGAAGCTGGTGTGCACAGGACAGCGCTGGGGAGACATGTAAAGCTGGCACAGAAATTGTGGGCGGCTCCCCTGTACGGAGAGAGGAGGGTATGTAACACAGAGCTACCAGTGGTGTCCTTGTCATCTGTCTTTTGAGCTTTTGAAGAGTGTCATTTACAGGCCACATAGCTGTTGGCAACTCCAACAGCAAGTTGCCAGGGTTCGATCAGAAAGCACATGCCCGTCTGAGCCTGAACATGGCTGCTATCCCTGAGGTCTGTCCATTCTCACCTGTCTTTGTGCATACTGTTGAAGGTACAGGACCGTATGCACAGGCCTTACGCAGGGCCCCTGGGGAGAGGGCAGATAGGGAAGGCAGGGAGTCCCACTTCTGAACTGCTGATTTCTGCATGGCTCTTTAGTTTCTGGATCACACTGCTGATACACCAGGGGTCTATTGGGCAGTGCCCCAGGAGTGGGAGCTGTGGGGACACCAATGCCAGAGCCAGTGTAGGAGGGAGGATGGTGCAGGAGGCCACGGAAGGTAGCAGTCTGAATATAATCTGTGATCCAGTCCATACCGACATACCCACATACTAGCTGTGCATACTGGACGCCAAAGCAACTGTCTCTATCCCTCTTCCTTGGTGATCCTCTTGAAAGATGGGTATTGCTCTTCAGTTTCAATTGGGCATCCATAGTCAGCAATATTTTGAAACCTGAAATAAACATTTTAATAAAGGGGAACATTATAAGTCTCTCATATATTCAGTAGAATAGACTCAATTTTCTTAATAGAAATTTTGTTATATCTAGAACCATTTGCGTGTAATTCAGTCTGTTTTGCAGTTTGAGGCTCAAATCCCATGCTAGGCAAGTGCTCCCCTGCTGACCTCCACAGAGCCCTGGAGCCTTTCTTAGAGGAAAGTTCTACCTGGTCCTGTTGTCTGTCCGAAGGCAAACTAGACTTATCTTGTTTCCTGCTGTTCCCTCAAGTCCTGTGGTCATTTTTCTCTAGCTGAGCAGAGGTGGCAACTATGAGCATACCCTGCCCTTCTTACCCCTTGTTCATTTGTTCCACGGCACTAGTGGGAATGGCCCTGGTGCAGCACAGCCCTTCTTCTGCCTCTCCAGACAGTTACTGCCAGAAGTCTGAGAAGAAGTGTGCAGACAAGTTTTGCTCGGACTCTAGCTCTGACTGTGGCAGCTCCTCTGGTAGTGTGCGGGCCAGCCGGGCCAGCCGGGGCAGCCGGGGCAGCTGGAGCAGTAGCAGCTCTGACTGTGACAGGAGGCCAGTGGTGGACGTACAGCAATTCCTGCCACCTGGTGAGTCAGAGGCTCCCATCCTGCCTGCAGCCAGTGCAGGGGCGGAGCAGCTGCTCTGTGACCTTGGCTTGCCTTGCCTCAGGCTGTCTGCTTAGCTCTCCTCCTTTCTTCCGATCTCCATTGTTACTGGTACTGTTGCATTTCTGTCTTTGAAATACTTCAAAGACCTGAACAATTATATATCTTTTTTTAATTGTACTAAACTATTTCACAGAACCATTTTAAATATATAGAGTGGTGGCATAAAGCACATTGATTTATTCTGTACAGCCATTGCCACCAGAACTTTCCATCCTTCTAAACTGAGACTCTGTGCCCATTAAGTGGTAACTCCTGTTCCTCTCCAAGCCCCTGCTTGCTTGCTTCTGCTCTCTGGATATCTCAAATAATTAAGTCATGAATGATTGTAGACATGCATGATTGTCAAATGAGGAGAATATGGTTGTTGTATAGAGATCATGGATGATTATGACCCATGTATGATTGTCTTTGTATGGAACAAAAATGATTTTGTATTATGCTATTGGTCATGTATGTGAGTCAGATATGATTATTTTTTGCTGAAAGATTGATTTCATCCAGTGACATCCTCAGGACTCATCTATACTGTAGAACATGTCAGCTCCTTCCTCATCAAGGGTTAAGACATTCCATTATGCATATATAATATGTTTGCTTATTGCAGATCATCAGTGACAGTTGGTCACTTCTATTTTTGGGCTATTGTGAATAAGAATAGTGCTTATTGGCATGTATCCTCTCTTATTTTTGAGAATTTAGTGACAAGAGATAAGTTGTGATTGTATTCCTGTCTCCTAGAATTAATATCTTTTTTCCCCATGATTACTGTTTTACAGTTTTTGTTGTTATAATAGTCTTACATTTATTTGTTATTGGGTATATGCGTGCGCACACTCTTATGTGTGTGTGTTTTGAGTGTATGCATATGCCCCACACATACATGTACCATGTTGCACATGTGGATGTAAGAGCACAACTTGTGGAAGTTGATTCTCTTCTTATACCTTGTGGGTCCCAAGGATTAAACTGAGACCATCAGGTATGACAGCAAGTGTCTTCATATACAGGCACGTGCACACACACGCGCGCGCACACACACACACACACACACACACACACAGACTTTTTAAAGGGAAGAAAGCCTTTAATCATCTACCCACTTTTCCTAACAGACTCACTATCGTGATTTTTTTGTGTACTTTTAGTATAGTTTTTTGTTTTATGCTCATAATTTCATCAGAAATGTGGGGAATTGTTTGTTCTTAGGTTGTATAAATGCAACAGTAGCTCCAAATAGCATTCTGTTTTTTTGCTTTTATTATTATTATTTTTAATAGTCCTGTGTGAGCAGCTCATTTTGTCAAGTTGTTTTCAACGCAGTAAAGAGGACATGCAGAGACTTAGTAAAGCTCATTCCATGATTCCCTGCGTATGTAAAAATATTCGCCTTAGACCCTGAGAAAACTGCATGCATGTATCTGTTCCCAATCTGAATATGCATGAGGGCTCAAAGCAATACTTGCCATGCCCCATACTGTGTGGTATGCTGGGTGGTAGTTCATGCTTGAGCCCAATATTTCCCAGAAGCCTGGGGCAATTGCCACCTGTCTCCTGCCCTCCCCATTATGGATGCCAATAACAGAAGCTGGTAAACAGATGTAGTGACCTAGCCCTGGACAGGAACCCAACACTAGGACTCAGGTAGGCTGTTAGTGGAGATTACAACTTGCAGATCATAATGTAAGACCCTGACTCAAAACCTATAACAAAAAACAGGGATGTGCAATAGTTCAACAGCTTAGCACATGCAAAATTTGGGCTTCAAATCTATATTCAAATGTCAAAAGGGAAAAGATGGATGTGAGACAACAGTCCTGGGCAAGGCTCAGCCATGACTCCAGCCCAGGTCCACTCACCCCTTCAGTGTTTCCCTGATGCTCCTAAGGTTTCAGTGTCACAGATGTGTGTTGTGTGTCTGTTTGGTAGTGTGCTTCATGTATAAAAGGGAAAGATTTTCTCAGCCTCCATGAACAGATTGGCTCCTTCCTTGGAGAAAGTTTCAGCCTTGTGGAAACACAGAATAGATAAGGGCCAGGCTTTTGGCATTTCGTTGGATGAGGAGGATTTCGTGGCTAAAGGCAGCCTAGTTTTCACTCACTAGTTTTGTACTCTGTTCACCAAAGGACCAGAGTTTGCCAGGCAGCACACACATGGGGCTTGAGTTGAAAACCTCAAAGGGCAGTTCTGTGGGGGAAGAAAGGATGACATTTGAAGAGTGGTAGTGCAGTCTTCACATTGTGTCTGAAGGTTAGAGGATGGCAGGAAAAACATCTCTGAGCTTGAAGACCCAGCACCCACATAGAAGCTGGTGTGGTGATATCCCGGAGGGTAGAGCAATGGCAGATCATTGGAACTCATGGATTTAGTTCTGTGTTTAAGGGCAGGCCTTGTCTCAAATCCAAGATAGAAAATAACAGAAGATGACATCCAACACTGACCTATGCCATCTACATGCATGTGAACACACACCTGTACACATACATGCAAAATCCACAATTAAAAGAATGAGTGAATGTGTGTCAGTTTAAAATGAAACATAAGTCCCTTGTTAGGGGCTGATATGAACCCCGTCTGCATCTGAACACAGAATGTACACAGTTGAATTGAGACAACGTTCTGATAATACCTTGTTTTTAATGCAGGAGATGGCGTTTCCCCACAGGACTTTCCTTCAGAAGCTTCCGTCCCCTTGAGCCTCCCACAGCACGTCTGCAGCTCTACGTGAGTATTGTGGGTCCTCACTCCTCGATGCTCAGTACCACATTCTGCTTTTCAGTCAGTGGGGTGCTTCTCAGTGCTTTGCTATATAGGCTGGAATAGAAAAGCCTTTTAAAGACAGAGAAGCCAGATTTGATTATATTAGTAACTCAAATGAGTGACCATGATAAGGGCTCATTTGGGGATTCTCTGGTTTCATTGTCTTCCCAATGATGTGGCCACACTGGGAACCATCTCCCCTGAGTAGGACTTGAATTCAGTCTGAGCATCGATAGTTCAGTGCCTACAAGGGCCTGTTAGACATGTTTACAGTCTCTTTGTACGATGCTTCCTTCAGCATTGGATGAAGGAGAGAGATGCAGAGATACAGTTGCCCCTCGGTTTCTGTACACAGTAGGTTCTAGAACCTACACACGCTCCCAGCTCTACAGATCCCTCATATAACATGAATAGTGACATGTGCATGTGATCCTGGCACTCAGAAGACTAAGGGCAGGAGGATTGTAATGAATTTGAGCAGCCTGGGCTTTGTACTACTAAGGACTAGACTGATTAGCCAGTATTATGTGGCAAAACCCTGTCTGAAAATAGGAACAAAATGACAATATTTTCATAGGACTATTTTTTCCAGTCCTCCCATATATATCAAATCATTTCCAGAGACTGATGGTGCTGATGCAATACAAATGCCTTGTGATATAAGTGGCAAAATACATTTTTAGGGTATCATGACGAGAAAAACATATGGATTTTCAATACCTACTTAGCCTTTGTAGCCCGATTCCACAGTAGATGGTAGCTGCTGTGCAGTACTTCCTCCAGATGTTTTCAGGTTATCCATGTGGAACCTGTGATGACTGAGGGTCAGCTATACCTTCATAATGAGAGCAATGCAGCATCAGCATGCAGGAAGACACTTTGGTGTGACACCAGGTCCCCAGGATGCCTTGTGAGAGGACAGGTATATGAGTGTGTGAAGAAGATTTGGCTAACACACAGGAAAGTTCCCTGTGAACTGTCAGAGGTAGAAAGCCACTGAGCAGTGAAGACGGCTGCTGTCTATACAGGTATATTGGAAGCTGTAGCTGAGCCCACAGTAGTCCAGTTGGTTTGTTCAGGCAAGACGTCATAGTGTCCCTCAGCTCTTGCCTGGCTCTGTGTATCTATGTTTCTGAAGGGACTATGGTGAGACTCAAATGAGATTTGGTGGTGCAGTTTTTGGATTTGCTGCGTGGAAGTCATGGTTTCCTGTCTACCCTTTGCCTGCAGAGATGTGAGTGGCCTGTCTGAGTTCACAGAGTCCTCCTGTCCTGGTCTTCCTGCTGCACCTGCAGATGCTGGAGAAGAGAAAGGTGAGGCTCACTACAGCAGGCATCAGCCAAGCTCTGTGCTGGGAGATGGAGAAGGCATCTCAGGTGGGGGCCTCCCCAGCCTTGTTTGCAGGCATTAGGGTATCTGCTCTGTGGATAGACATCAGCTGTCCTAGCCAAGCACTCTCCTAACCAGCACCCTCAGTAGCCATAACACAAACAGCCAGAGATATTCCAGAGCGCTCAGCAGAGCCTCCCACTGCACCGAGCTCACTTATTCAGTCAGAGAGAACAGAAAAAAAGAAGCACAGCTGAGGTGGGGAGCAGCCATGACAGTGGGCATCCTGTCCCCAGCCCACCATGTGGGAACCCATTAACTGGGCATCAGCAGTCTAGGTGGACAGGCAGGCTCCTGAACCAGGCCTGCGGCAGGCAGAGCACTAGCTCCCACACATCTGCAGGTGGGAAAGCCAGTGGAAACTGAAATGGCCAGAAGAAACCCTGCCTTCGCTGGGGCCTCCAGTGAGGAGTCACCCTCTCCTCACCATCAGTTCCCAACTTTAACATTCTCTGTCTCTTCATCGTCTATCTGCCTTTTCTCTGGCATCCAGTCTTATTCTGAGGCTCTTCCAAATCAGGGTCAGGAGTCATGGCATGACCTGCCTGAATTTTTCTCTTTGTAGCAGCATTAGTTTTGACATACATACTTGTTTCTGTGCATAGATATTGATGACACACAGAGTGCTGCTCAGAGGGAGGAGGAGAGTTCCAAGTCAGCTTGAGCTACACAGCAAGGCAAAAGCTTGTACCCATTGAGATGAAGGAGGAAAGAGTAAGGCTCTGGGCCATCTTGCAAATGTTCTGAACTTGTCAGATCAGTAATAGAAACAGATTGTTGGTGAGTTGGACCAGCTGTTAATCCATACAACACAAATGTTTCCAATGAAAGAAAATGCAACATTCAGTCATTTCTACTTTGCCCAGCCAAGGTTTAGATGGAGGTTTGGCTGGTTTATTGTCATTTTTGTGAGTTCCTAGAGAGTAGGATTTGGTTAATCTTACCCTCTATTAAGAAACAACGACCGCCACATACCCAGGGCTAGCAGAGCTCAGCAGAAGAGCACCCACTTGGTAAGCACAGGGCTCTGGGTCCCATCCCCACCACCAAAAGCTGGACCTCCCTCAGTGTCTGCTGCTCTGCTCTTGTTCTGTCTGCTAGAGTTTCTGTGAAACCCGGTGTCCCAGTCTGAGTTTATGTGTGTGTTTCAGATGCCATTACCTGCTACCCACTAAGACTCTACAACTACTGGTTTTTTTTTTTTTAAAATCACTTCTTATACTCGTTGGCTGAGTCCTAATGAAGTTCAGACCTTCAGAAGTTCCCCTCACCCACACTGGCCTACCATGGAAGGCCATCTACTCCTCTCCTGTTGCCACTTTCTGTCCTGGGAGTCTCGTCCATCTTTAAGTCCCCAGCAGTAGCCACACACTGCCTTAGGATGCTCTTCTCTGCCCACTGTTGGGTTTCGTGGCTCCTGTCCTGGAGGCCTCCTTCGGGAATCTGTGTTGGTGATGGCAGCTCCCTCTGTCCTCCCTCAACGCCTGCTTCCTCACTCTCTCACCTCTGTTCCCCTGAAGCAGGAGTCAGGTCCCTGGCATGGCTGTGTTGCCCCATCCTTAGTCCCAAGTTTGTCTTCAGTCTCTACAGACCAGTTTCAGTTGTGGGTTCCTCATCCAGTTCCTCATCACCCCCAGAGTAACCCTGATTCTTCAGGGCCCGAGCCTTGGTGCCTGCTCATCTTTTCTGTGGTTCGCTTCTCTGCCAGTCTTCTCCACAACTTCAAGTCTCAACTTGAATTTCCACGCCTCTCAGATTTGTGCCTATAGCTTGGGCCTCTCTCCTGAACTGTAAACCCGTCTTACAGCCAACTTGTGGTTGAACACCGTTGCTTCAGATTCCAGCAGCTATTGTACACCAGGTGCTCAGTTGTCATTCCGTCTTTCCTACTGCCTTGGCCCCAGACCTCATCATCCTGGAGCTTTTTTTCTTGTGTCTCATACGTGACCCACTGTCTTATTCTGGTCACTCTCCTCTTCTAAATCTGTAGAGTCTGGCAACTTGTTCCCCACCTCCTCCCTGACTGCCTGACCCCACCTCCTCCCTGACTGCCTGACCCCACCTCCTCCCTGACTGCCTGCTCCCCACCTCCTCTCTGACTGCCTGCTCCTCACCTCTTCTCTGACTGCCTGCTCCCCACCTCCTCTCTGCCTGCCTGCCCCCACCTCCTCCCTGACTGCCTGCTTCTGGAAGTCCTTAGTGAACACTTGCTTTCTCAGTCACTTCCTGACACGTGCTTCTGCCTCCCCACTTTTATCATGTGCCATTATGTGTTACGCATAAATTGGGATCACATGACTGTCAGGGCTGGGAGACCTCTGAGATTTTCTTCTTTCTTAGAAGTTAATGTGTTGTCTGAAAACAAGAGACTGGCTCAAACAACTCAGAACATGGAGAGGCATGAGCTTTGTTCTGTCAGTTCTCCATCGCACCAGGGAATAGCACAGACCCAGATGGACTCCTGGTTTTAGGGAACTCAAGATTTGTTGAGTGGGAAGCATTGTTCTCCAGAGCTTGCTGTGTGTTAGTGGTGCAGCCACAAGCGGACATTGAATCTGCCCTGTGTGGTATGGCCAAGCCCACAGTCTGGAAGACAGTGGTGGACCCATACCAGAAATGTAGTACTTCCTTCAGCTTTTTGTAAAAGCTAAGCATGTTATGTACAGTATAGAGACAGCCTGGCAGCAAAGGCACAGCCCTCCTAGACTGGCAGCTGTGTGACAGAATGAGACACAGGCTTCCCTAGAGGGATAGTTGCCATTTTGTCTCAGACATAGTGCTATGTCAGCTATACCAATGCCAAGTGTCCTGAGCAGCCCCAGAAAGACACCTGAACAAGATGAATGAAGATGTGGCAAGAGGGGAACCCATGTCTCTGTCCAGCAACAGATGTGCCTGCCTGCTGCTCTGCTGTAGGCCCTGTGCTCCAAGACTTTGACTTAGCAAATGTCTGTGGAAAGATAGTCTAGCAGGCCCCCAGTACATCTGCTGGCTAAATGTGCAAAATGGGCATAGCCGTGGGGACTTAACCCAGCACTCCCGCAGCTCAGCAGCCAGGGTCTTCCCACCAAAGCACAGTGCAAACCAGCCAGCCTCTAGTCCCTCCCTCCCCCCTTCACCATTTACTCCCTGGCTTTTCTGTGTAGAGACCCCGTCACACCTACTTTGGGGCCTTTGTAGACTGTTCCCAGCCTAGCAGGAGCTTCCAGACATGTATGACTCATTCCGGGTCCTCAGTTACATCTTCAACAGAATGTTCCCACGGAGAGGCCTGAACCAGTGAGCTTAGGATTGCCACGTGGATGCTGCCATGCTGTGTTCTGCTCACTTAAACATACCCCCTTGACCCCTCAGGTCTGTATCCACCTGGAGGCCTATGGCCTTCCCAGCCTGTGTGTCTGAGCAGCGGCTTCAACGGCCCAGTGGAGAACGGTGCCCCAGGGGTGTCACAGGAGCCCACTTCCATCCCTGACAGGTAGGCCCCACTGCTTGATACAGCTCTGCTTGGCCTAAGGCCCTGCAGCTGGAACTGGAGCTCAGGTTATCCTCACGGATACTAGGACTATGCCTAGGAGCTGTGTGATTTCTGCCTTCTGAAGTTACACTGTGCTGTCAGATAGACCAGCCACTGGGACAAACGTGAAGTCAGAGCAGTTCAGCTGGCAGCCCCATTGGACATTTCTTTGTATGTTGGAAGCGTGATTGCATACATGGAGCAAACCTAAAGTGCTCCTATTTATTGCCTTCTCCCCAGCAGATCTTCATTTGCCCATGGCTCATTCTTGAACACACTTACAAGCTAAAACTGACCAGAAACCTGATATCAAAAAATTGTTACACAACAGCAGCTGCTTCAGTATGCCATGCAGTGTTATGTTACTCAGTCAGGGGACCTGGCAGATGTTGATGTCTGTTGTCACAGGATCCACTTGAAGGCTTTTGGTTAGCTCATTGTAACAGTGTTCCTGCCTTGTCCCATAATGCATATCCAGTCTGTAGTGACTGCAGTATACAGTGGTCACTTTTTCGAGCTGAATGCTGCATGTGTTCTGAGGGACAGCTGGCCATTTGATTAGCAGACCAGCATGGCAAAGCTCTTCAGGTATATACTGAGGCACTGAGGGACCCCTTGTCTTTCCGTGGTGCTAATACAGCTGCAGCCAGATTCTGTGTCTAGCTAACAAATTCAGTTTGGAAGGCACCTTGCCTTTGACCCAGCCAACTGTCCTGCCAGTAGAATGTCCGTGGCAAGAAGCTGAGCCTCTGGCTCTGACTTGACAGAACATACTGTTTATGCCCCTACCCTGGAGATTTGCGGATGAGGATGCAGAGCAGTAGAACCATTCCCTGTCTTTACTCATCTCTTGGTGTGCTATACTTGACGCTAGCCCTTGATTTTTGTTTGTTTTTTGTGGCAGTTTCATTGATTGGAGTGCATCCTGTGAAGGCCAGTTTTCCAGTGTGTACTGCCCTCTGGAACTGAACGACTATAATGCCTTTCCAGAAGGTAAAGCACTTGGCAATGCCAGCAGCACTCTTTCATTCTCAGAAGTCAAAGCAAGCTGTGTGTGTGTGTGTGTGTGCACTTAACTAACAGGGAGCAGACTTGATGATCCTTCAGGAGGCTACCTGGATCCACTTGTGCACATGGAAAGAGGCAATTTTGAATGACCCTGCTGGCAGCCCTTGCTCTGGTGTCTGGGGGCATCTGTGTATAACCTTATCCCACTGAATCCTGTAAATTAGGTAGAACTGAGTCATTTGTGTCTCTGTAGCCTTAACAGGGCAGCTTCTCTATTGGGCAACGGGGACACTAACTTATCAGCAGGTGAATATCCTATGGGATATACTCATTCTTCAGCATGTCCTGACTCTACCCATGGGTCTGGGGAACCCTGAAGGAGGGAAACAAGCCTGGAGCAGGAATAGTGGGTACGTACAGTGCTCTGTCAAAACCCATGTGTCTAATAAGTAACTTAAGAGTTATGAAATTCCCTGATCATCTTGAAACTGCATCTCTTGCTGGCATTGCCCTTCCCAGTCATGTGTCCAGTGTTCTTGATTCAGACACGGCATTACAGCTAGCTAACCACAAGAGGGAGCTATAACAACTGTCTCCCAAGGAGTAAGGTTTTGTCTATCTTGATAGTGATATCTAGAAGTACTTGGTTTACAAGTACTTTCGAGCCATGTGGTCCATGTGCAGGTTGATGAGGTTAGAGGAACTGGTGATTAACAAAATGGAAAGCAACATAGCTGGGAGATGTAGCCAAGAATGCCTGAGATTCAAGGGTTTCATCCTCACCCAGCACTGAATGTGTTGTGGGGATTGAAGGTAGGTACCAATTTTGCACTGTCCACTTCTTTAGAAATGCTCTGAATAAACTGTGTGCGTTAGAAATATCCCCATGTAATGAATGACATGTCTACATGAACGAGCAGACACATCAGCCCTGCTAGGTGGTCTGTTTAATATACAGACTGGGCTCAGTGTTAGGGTTGCCTTTGTCCTAGAGTAAGAATTCAGCACTTCATGAACACGTTTTTTTTTTTTTTTTTCCTCCCATTCCTTACAGAAAACATGAATTATACCAATGGCTTCCCCTGCTCCTCAAAAGTTCAGACGGACTTCATTGGCCACGGCACCCCATCTACCTGGAACACTCCGGCCAGCATGCCTGCTGCCTGGGGCCATGCCAGTCTTGTCAACTCTCCAGTGAGTGTCCCTCCTGCTCCCTCCACAGCTTCCTATTCCTGTGCTCTGCTCCCTTCAGCACAGAGGGCAGGGCAGGCAGAGCTGGCGGGATTTTAGACACAAGAGTAGTGGCCACATTCTGAAGGCTGTAATGTGGAGACAGGAACAGGAAGTCTGTGTCACACCGTGGCCTCCATGGCCTTCAGTGGGGTTGTAGGTGAAATGGAAGCTCTGTGGCTCTGTCTGTAATAACCATACTGTCTCTCCTTGTGCCCACACCACACATGTTCTCACATGCAACATTTGACTGAACCCTTTAGATCAAAGGTAGACTTAACAGATCAGATGACAACGTCATAACCTCCTCAAACAACCCAGAATGTTTGGGATGGTTTAACAGCTCTCAGGCAACCAGGTAGACATGAAGTCTTGGCTGTGTGCCCTGGGGTATCTGTTGAGTCTCAGTACTGGGTCTGGAAAGCCCCTGCTTGGTTTTTAACCTTTGGCTCTCTTTCCCATCTTTATTTCCACTTCAGTCCTACCTCACGAGTACCCGAAGTTTGTCTCCCATGTCTGGACTTTTTGGTTCCATCTGGGCCCCACAAAGTGACGTGTATGAAAATTGCTGCCCCATCAGTCCTGCCACAGAGCATTCGACCCACATGGAAAACCAGGTCATGTGCAAGGAGTACTACCTGGGCTTTAACCCGTTTCGTGCCTACATGAACCTGGACATATGGACTAGCACAGCAAATCGCAATGCAAACTTCCCCCTGTCCAGAGACTCCAGCTACTGCGGGAACGTGTGAGGGACTAAGTTTTGAGCAATGTGAATAAAGGGCCTTGTGTTTTGATTCCTAGTGTAAACTGGTTGTTGCAATAGAGTACAACATTGGTGGATATTTTGGCACTTTTATATAAAAATAAATGTTTTGTTTGTTTGTTTGCTTGTTTGTTTTTTTAAATCTTGGTGTTTGTTTTTTGAGCCCTTTGTAAATGAGTTTTACCTACTTGGCATCCCTGGATCATAACTTCCACCATACAGGAAGGGGAGGCTGTGGCTTCTGTCCAAGCATCCCAATACTGCAGAGAGTGTGATTTAGTCCATCAATACCTCTGGCAGTCTGTGATTTTGAAGAGGACTTCATGGGCAGTCCCTGCAGCCAGTAAGACAAAGGCTGACAAGGAAAACCTACCTAGCAGGATGTCACTTCTTGATGGGGGCTGTCCAGGAAAGGGCAAGCTTTCTGGTCACGGTGCTGCTTTCTCTTATCCTCATGGTAACAGTTGTCCTAGCCGCTCTGCTAGGCAGTCAGGGTTGGACATCTGGGAAGTGGGGCACTTCCTTCCTCAGCACTAGTACCTCAGGGAGTTGGGTGCTCTGAAGTGGCAATATCTGTTGCTGAGTATAAACCTTGAGAACATTTTCAACTTTGAATAAAAGTTTCTTATTTTTATATCCACTTTGTCTGTCTTGGAGATTGAGGGTGAGGTGCTTAAGTTGTTAGTTGGTTTACTCCTTTTACTGTAGGAGCCTTGAAGGGAGACAGATGTCCTATACGATCAGGGTTGCCCTTTGGTGAGGCAAAGCCTTCTAGGCATAGAGTTCTGGGGAGCCCTCTAGTCACCAAGTCAGAATCCTGGTGTGGGTGAAACAGGCCCTCCAGGATTGAATAATACTAATTTATTTTCAGTTTTAGTTTTGTTTCTATAGAACAAAAGACAAGGCCTTAGATATCTTAACAGCTACATCCCTGTTGCTGTTCACAAAATCGAAAGAGTAGAAACAGCACACATTTATTGATAGATTCTAAACAGTGGTGCGTGGAATACCACCTCATCTTAAAATGGAGTGGAATTGATCCATGCTTGAAGGGTAAGCTTTGAAAACACTATGTTAAGAGGAATAGCCAGTAAATGCTGCCTGGGTCTGCCTATGATGGACTGAGGACAGACAGGTGATTTTGACAACAAAAACAGTCGCTTCTTGGGATGAGGGCAAGAGGGGAGTAGGGAATTAGCCTTGAATGGCATAGAGTTCCTGTGTGAGTTGACAAATTCTGCAGATGGGTAACAGTTACATAGCACCGTTGAACAAACAGTGCCGATGAACACAGTTAAAATGGCTACAAATGGTGACTTTTGTGCTTTGTCTGTCCACCACAGTGAAAGTGGGGTAGAGGAACCCCAAAGCCTTTGAATCAGATTCACACTGGCTTCTAGAGTATGAGACATGAGATTTTAGTGCTGCTTCAGAACTACTATATCTAATGCTACATTGTGGGCTAGCATTATCTTAATTTCCCACTGGGAAAGTGAGAAGACACTATGTTTTTTTTTTTTTTTTTCTATTAGGCACATGAAACAAAAACTTTCACTTTTATTGGAATGTTACCTTTAACCTTAAGACTAAAGAAACATGAAGTTAGTTATCATTTGTTTAATGTTTTCTAAGCAGTCTAGGTGCTGGGAGCCGTCTGGAACTGTGGACAGGACACAGCCCTAGCAAAGAATAAGATGCCATCCGAATGTACTACTGCCTTCTGAAGCAGGACACCCCCCCCCAAAAAAGAAAAAACCCTCCTCAGGGATTAGTTGAGTTGCTCAGCACCCTGAGGGGTGGTGAGAAATGGACTGGGATGAGGGAATGGGCAGGGGGTCCTTCGAAGTGATCAGGACATCTCAGGTACATTTGAGATAAAAACTTTGACCACAAGAAAGCTGGTGTATGTGGGCAATGGTTTGGAATGGGGACACAATGACGACAAAGGCCCCGAGGCAGGCTGCTGGTATAGCTGAGCGTATTGGTCTGGGGGGGTCACAGTAGAAGGACATGGAAGGCCACCTTCATGAATGCCCTAGGGACCAAAAGAAGGGTGCAGAAAGAAACCAGTGCTCATCCAAGTTTGAAAACCACAAGTTGGCTGCTGTGGTCCAAGTGAAGGTGGTGGACGTGAGGGATGGTCTTAGTGAAGGTGGTGGACGTGAGGAGGGATGGTCTTAGTGAAGGTGGTGGACGTGAGGGATGGTCTTAGTGAAGGAGTGGATGTGAGGGATGGTCTTACTGAAGGAGTGGACGTGAGGGATGGTCTTAGTGAAGGTGGTGGACGTGAGGGATGGTCTTAGTGAAGGTGGTGGACGTGAGAGATGGTCTTAGCTGTCAACTTGGCAGGCCCAGAATCAACTAAGATGGTAGACATGCCTGTAAGTGGTCTTTTTGATGAGGTTATTTGAACTAGAAGGAACTACCCACAATGTAGGCAGTACTTTCTGGTGGCGGCCAGGTGAGAGGTGGGATAAGGGACAAGCTTTGCTTTTTGCTGTTTGCCTTCAGGTCTAACTGCTTTCCTTGATGAGTATCAAAACCTGTGTTCTTTGGGCTTCCAACACTGACTGAAGACAAGCGTCTCTCCAGACACCCTCCAGGCCTTCAGCTCTAGGTTGTGACACCAAGATGCCCAGCCTTGTGGACTGCACAATTCCTTTCCTAGACTCTCCAGAGGGAAGCAGCCATGGTTGGCCTGCCTAGCCAGTATTATACAAGCCAGCCAACACACTGGTTTTGATTGTTCATTCTGTGACCTCTGTTCCTCTGCAGAACACTAAGGGATGTAAAGGTCAAGGTTTGGTGTTTCAGTTTATTTCATGGGAAAGAACTTGTACATTTGTAAATCCCAATTTGAATACTTTCAAGTGAGGGTATTGATGTTGATTGGTTCTATGACTTTGGGAGAGATTGTGTGTGAGGCACATTGTGTACTTTTTACTTTGTGTGTGTGTGCACACGAGTACTTGTGTAGGTTGGTATACAGGTGTGTGTTGGTGTATGGGCACATAAATTCAAGCACGTGGCGGTCAATTGTGTGTCTTTGATGGCTCACCACAGGGGTTTTTTGTTTGTTTGTTTGTTTTGTTTTTTTTGAGACAGTTTCTCTCCGTGAACTGGAACTCACTGATTTGGCTAGGGTGGCTACCTAGCGAGCACCAGGGACCCTTCTGTCTCTTCTTCCTTGACACTGGGATTACAGGCATGTGCCAGTGCAGCTGGATTTTATGTGCGTGTTGAGGTTGGGCATCTAATTCAGAAACTTATGCCTGCATAGTAAGCACTTCACTGACTGAGCCACCTCCCCAGCCTGTTTTTTACTTTTTAAAAAGTCTGTATTTTGGGGCAGTAGGTAGTGAGAAATTTGTTCATAGTAGTTCAACGTGTCATTTATTTCTTTTAGACTGTTGATTCAAAAATAACCTTTTTAATTTCAAAAAAGGATTACATTTTAGACTATGCATTAGTTTTTTTATACTACTGTTAAATATACCCCACAAAACTTTGTGCTTTCTCTGCAGTTTTGTAGGCCCAAAAATCAAACCTAGATCACAGTGAACTAAACCCAAAGCATTGTCTGTAAGCCAGGGCACCAAACTGGACCACATCACAAAAGCTATTGCCAAGGGTGAGGGGGCAGAGAGAAACAAAATAGCAGAAAAGCAAGTGGATTTTATTTGACAGTCAGCAGGGTAGGGTTTTTGAGCGGATACAGGCTGTTCAGGTTGATGGGAACTAGATGACCTTGCCTGAAGTATTTGATCTTTGGGGTTGAATTAAGGGAGGTCCTACTGAACAGAAATTGGTCTTGGGAGATTCCTGCAGAATGCTGAATTTAGGCTTTTGTTTATCCAATGTAGTGATTTGAATAAGAATGCCCCCCCCCCCCCCATAGGATCATATATTTGAATGGTTAGTCATCAGGGAATGGCATTATGTAAAAGGATTAGAAGGACTAGGAGGCATGGCTTTGGAGTAGGTGTGACCTTGGTAGCAGAAGTGTGTCACTATGGGTGGGTTTTGAGGTTCCAAAAGCCTGTGCTAGGCAGATTCCCAGGCTGCCTACTGATCAATATGTATACGTCAGCTAGAGCTCCAGCACCTGTCTACCTGCCACTATGCTCCCTGCCGTGATGATTATGGACTCACCTTCCAAAACTATAAGCAAGCCCCAATTATATGCTTCCTTTCACAAGAGTTTCCTTGGTCAGGGTGTCTCTTCACAGCAGTAGAACAGTGATGAAGACACCCAGTAAGGATCCTTCTATTTACCCAGAGTCCTTCTGTTTATGATGTCACCAGCACTGCCATTTTGGGAAGTCAACTTTGGACCTAACAGACAGGTTGTTTCCCTCTCTGGAGTCTCGGGGTGTTCTGCTGCCTTGCCTGGCTCCTCCAGCATCCCACACACCATAACTCCTTGCCTCAAACCCTTTCTTCAGAACTTTAGGGCAGCATCTATCTAACTATGCTTCTGTGGCTGCGTCTTTTACTCTGACCAAGACTCCCTGCTTTAGGACCCTGTGACTGGAGTGGGTCTCCCCTGGATCATCAATAACTCAAAGTCCTTAGTCTAACATTGTCTTTGCTATACAAAACCACATATTCATAGGCTCCAGGTATAATGTGTAGTCCCCTGGGTCATCATTCTGCCTATGACAAATACTGTAGAGTGTGGTCACTATAGCATTTAAAGAGTTGGAAATAAACATTCCACAGAACATCTTAAATGATGGTCATATAGATGCTGGGGACACTAATCCCCCCCTTAATCACAGTCTGACTTTCTGTGTTTTCTGTAAACCCATGGCCAACTATGGTCAGGAAACATTAAGTAGAAAATTCCAGAAAACTGCACCATTCTGAGTAGCATAGTGAGGTTTTCCCTTTCCTCTCCATCCTGATGGGAACATGGACCATACGTACATCTATGGCCTCTATGCTTCTGCCATTCATAAGCAATTCTTGGTTATCAGATTGACTCCTTCAGCATCAGTTGATGGTAAGTCCACATGGTGGATGGTGAATGAATTCACCCAAGCCAGAACAGAGCAGAAAAAGCCAAGTTTGTTAGCTACTCTGCAAGGGAGCGGGATCAAGGTAGTAGAAGCACTGTCTACCTCCAGACAGTGGGGGTATGGCTGCTTTTATGTAGGATCTGCCTGTTCACCTTTTGGTTCTTGCTGTGGAAATGAGGGGCTGAAGCATGGCAGCTCTGGTTAGCTGGTGTTTGACTCTGAGCAGAAGAGAGGTTGAAGGTCAGCAGTTCTGTTGGATAAGTTGATTCGGTTGTTTTAAATCATAATATGGAACCTTTAGGAGACTGTTCAACTCATGACAGTAGAGCAGTTTAGCAGATTGAGAAACAATACCACATTAATTGATCTGTCTGAGAAAGTCCCCAGCTCTGGCCATGCTGGGTCAGGCCATGCTATTCCTACAGTACAAATGTGGGACTTATCTGTTCTCCCATATGATGCTTATTCTGCTTAACAGTGGCCACAAAGCACTTGAGGACCTGTTGCAAAGGAGATTGCCGGGTCTGAAGTGTGGAAGGAGTAAATGGCTCTGGAGTTGACACAGTGCTGAAGGATATCAGGGAAAACTGTGTGTGTGGTTTGGTACTCTGACATTTCAGGCATCTCTGGGGATTTCAGAAAGCATCCCTTCAGAGAGGCTAGGAAGATAGCTCTGTGAGTAAAAGAACTTGCCATGTAAGCCTGATGGCCCAAGTTTGATCCCAAGAAGCCACATAAGACCACATTAAAATCAGTGTCTTGAGCTTAATTTCTGGGACTCAGGCAGTGGAGGAAGAGAACTGAGTCCTGTAGGTTGTCCTCTGACCTCCCACACATGTGCCTGGGCATGTGTGTCCATGCACTCACATGAGCACACATGCAAATAAATGTAATAAAATGTTAAGTAGGATGTGGTACTGTGCATCTGTGATACCTCCAGCAAGATGGAGGGGTGGGTGAAGGATAATCAGGCAGAAGCTCACTCTGGCCAGCTAGCAGGGAAGCAACAGAAAGACCAAAGGCAACACTAGTGCCTCCATAAGGTCGAAGGAGAGAACTGAACTCCTAAAGTTATTCTCTGACCTCCACATGTGTGCCATAGCATGTACATGCACACACACACACACACACACATACCCACACCTCATACCACACCACACCCCCTACACTATATTTGAAGTTTTCTCTTCAAATATATCCCTTGAGGATAAGTGTGGGGTCCGCTATACTAGGAAGTCTCTAAAACTTACTGTGAAAGCCAGGCATGGTGGCATTCCTCTGTAATCCCAGCACTCAAGAGGTTGTTGCAGTATAAAGTATAAAATTAAAGACCAGCCTGGGCTAAGTAGTGAAGCTGTGTCTTAGAAAACAAAAACAAAACAAAAACCCACCACCAACACAGTAGATGTAAGAGAAAGTCATAGGCAATGCTGGAGGTAGACTAGGGGCTACTCACAGCACGCAGGGGGTTGGAGAGCCATCATGAGCAGGATTCCAAGGTATTCTCACTTGTTTTTCTGTGTTTTCCTCCCTCCTTTATGGGGAAGACATCTCTGTTATAAGCATGTTTACAGCTACTACCCCCTCTATTCACTGAAACTTTTAATTAAATCTTAGGGGAATTTTATTTAACAATGGTGAAAAGTATCTTAAAAACAAATTTTAAAGTCCTCATAAAGTTGACGTCATGCTGTAAAGCACATGATTTAAAGGCGGAGGGAAAGTGCAACTTTGGTGCACATTAACCAATGAATTCCCGTAAACTTAGGTATGTAGTAATAGCTTGGCTGGGATTAAAGGCACACAGCAAGGTCTTTAAACAGAGTACAGTCAGCATACAAAATACATGCAATCTAATTCCAGTTAATCAAAGGAATGGACAAGTGTTCTAAAAGCTACCTAAATAACATAGCTTTGTCAAATGCATCTTCCATGATTCTTATGCAAACTCCAGTCCTACTTTCTGTTGTGGATCCAGGTGGATCAGACTACCAACCTCAACCAGGTTTCCTCAGATTCATAGATAAAAGACACACACACACACATTAGCTTATTTTTCAACCTGCCTTAATGACTCAACTGCTGAGTGCTTTTAATCTCCCATGGCTAGTGTGCTCTTGCCAATACTCTTAGCTCAGCATCCTAAATCTGCCATCAACCTTAGTAGCTACCCCAGGGTCAGTTGGAGAAGTGGCCGATGACACTCTACCCTTGATCTCACATGGCTGATGGCCTTTTTTTCTCTGAAGCATGGAGAAATATCCCCTTTTCCTCCTTTGTCTCTTAGCCCCTTGCAGGGACCCAGAAGTCCTGCATCTTTCCTTCTTCCCAGCAATTGACCCCTGGCATCTTTATTGATCGATCAAGAACCAGATGGGGAACAGGACCTTAGCATCAGAACCAACCCTTCCCCCCGCTCCCCCTCGCACACACACACTCACACACAGCATCCAACTTTACTTCTTCATGACCTAGACATTTGAACATTTTCTTTGCAGTGATGGGAATTGAACCTAAGGCCTTATGCATGCTATACAAATGCTATCCTGATGAGCTATATCCCCAATCCTTGGATATTTCAACAATTCACTGCTCCTATTGAAGAAAGACACTAACAAAATAAAATATACTTGGATTTCAGCCAATTATTTGTTTTAACTTCCTAACTTGCATGTGTACATGTATATGGAATGTGTGCTTGTGTATATAAATAAAGGTAAACATATCTGCATGAGTATGTTTGCATGTGTGTAAAGTGTATATGCATGTGTCTGTGGAAGTCTCTTGAGATGGGTGTCTTTGTCAGTCACAGATGCTTTCCAGCTTATTTCCTGAGGCATGGTTTCAGTTGAACCCAAAGCTCACTGATGTGACTAGTCCAGCTAGCCAGCTTGTTGTAGGGATCCTTCATCCAATCTCCCAAGCACTGAAATTATAGGCAGACTGCCACACCTGTCTGAATTTGAACTCAGATCCTCACACTTACATAGCAAGCAGATTATTCACTGAGTGGTTTCCCCAGACTCACTGACCAACTACTGGCAAAGAAAATCTTTTACTTGAAGAAGAATAAAAAGGAGAAGGAAGAGGAAGAGGAGGAGAAGAAGGAGGAGGAGGAATAAGAGGAGGAGGAGGAGGAGAAGGAGGAAAGAAGAAGGAGAAGGAGAAGAAGAGAAGAGGAAGAACAAAGGAAGAAGAGGAGGAAGAAGAAGGAGAAGAAGAGAAGAGAAGAGGAAGAACAAAGGAAGAGGAAGAAGAGGAGGAAGAAGGAGAAGAAGAGAAGAGGAAGAGGAAGAAAAGAGGAAGAAGGAGGAGGAGAAGAAGAAAAGAGGAAGAGGAAGAAAAGAGGAAGAAAAGGAAGAAGAAGAAGAAGAGGAAGAGGAAGAAGAAGAAGAACCTGCAGACACTTTGTTTGTGCCTGTAAGGACATGTAGCTGGCACCATGGCTCCATGGATAAAGGTGCTTGACTTGCAAACATGAACCTGAGTTCAGTCTCCGGAACCCACATAATGGTGGAAGAGAGAACTGCCTCCACATAGTTGTTCTCTGCCCTCTGCATGCACGCTCCTCACATTACCTTCTCACACTTTAAAAACAATTTAAAAATCCCAAATGACTGAAAGGACAGACCTACCACTGTGACCCTGGATTACATAGGCTATAATGGTAGAGTGAAATACAATCATCTAGCAGACAGCTCAGGATTGAAACCAATCCCTTCAGCAAAACAATCGCACAGCGCTGGGTCAAGCCAGGTTTAAGTCCAGCATGTAGAGTCATGGTGCTGTTGGGTGTAAGCCAGCCAAGCACGGGAATTCTCTATATATATCCCGTGCTTCTCAAACCCACTGAGCCCAACACTAGGCCTGCACAATGGACTCTTCAGCAGTTGGGATAAGCCAGGTCACTAGCATGCTTTTGTGCAGGTAGAACGATACCAGAGAATGTATAATTTATAATAAGTAGCACCTTATTCTCTCACTTCTGGAGACTGGGAAGTCCAGGACCAAAGTACTGCTGTACTGGGTGATGGTCTTCTTGCTGTGTCAGCACAGGGTGGAAGGCAGAAGGACATAACTTTGGGAAAGATAACCCCTTTCTGGGAACATTTTAATTATGGCCTCTTATGGGAGTGTAGAGTGGGTGTTTCCAGGTTCTTGGCTTCTCATCCACAACCAAAGAATTGAAAAGAGGGGCCCACATGGATTTGCAAAGAAGCAAGATGACTTAATTTTCTCTTGTTTACTTTTAGAACAAAGTGGTAGTAGAGGTTGGAGAGGCATACACTGTCAGGACTGACACGGGCCTCCTGAGGGGGAGGGAGTACTCAACAGCCCGGGGTACAGCCTGGCAAGGCTATAAGTTCTAAAGGAAGAAGGACTGGTTACTGGTGGTGCCCTTTGGATGGATGGTTCTCTATTTTGATGTGTAGACTAGGTCCGGTTCAGTTTTTTACTACTGTACATGTGCCTTCCCATAACATAACTGACTTTAACCATATGCACACCCAATTATGCATACACATAAGATGGTAAGTAGGAGACCTGAATCTCTGGGGAAATTCACTTGAAGGATACAGTTTGCCTTACTGTGCATGTACCCCAAACCAATTCACGCTGGACTGACCTTTCTGTTCTTTGAACATTACTCCCTACTCCCATTCATCCTATATATCAGGACTACATTTAAATAAAAATCATCTCAATTCAATTGTTGTTAGGGGCAGAGAAATTACACTATCATTCAGAGGCGGATAAACATGTATCCAGTACAGGTTGGCATTCAGACCGGTTTGAGGTAGTTAGATGAATTATTTGAAGAAGGCTGTGTGTGCATAGTATGTGCAGATGAAGGAACTAAACTGCCAAGTACATTATTACAAGGGGAGATATTGTGATGTGCATAACCCTAGACCAAGCATAACCATAACCCCAGGATAAACTATTTTCTATGCTTGCCTATCTCTTACTGACAGTGATCTGCTTGTAAGTATGGAGACCCGAGGTTCTAAACACCTCTTATTGGGTCCTATCTCACACCTCTATACTGGGGATTTCATTTTTATCACATGAATCTCTTGAGGACACATTCAAATCACAGCACTAGAATATGATGCAATGACAGATGACGAAGCTTACACAATCTTTCAGTTCAGCTGTCCCCAGTGTGACTCCGCCTTTCAGGACACTTGGCTCTTCTGACTGTCATCTCTACAAAAAGCCTCCCTGTCTCCTCCATAGGAGAAAGGCCTGAAGCTCAGTGAACTTTTCTGTGTTGTTACTGCCCATAGATTCCAACAGCCAATTGGCTCTGCTCAAGGAAGAAAGGAGCGGGGAAATGAAAGTATTCAAGTAGCCTCCAAACTGAGAACAGGACTTTGTTAAGAACCAGGAATGTTTAACTTTCCGGTTAGCCATTGGCCTTAGAGATGACTTCTTTAGCTGGAGAGGTTTAGAGTTCTAAGTCTCATGCAGAAAGAGCCCTTATACTCCCAGAAGCAGTCTGGCTTGAAGCCCTGTCTCTGGTTGTGCCTTGGGAATTCTCTATAGCACAAACTAAATCTCTGTGACACCAACCCCAACCCTCCAAGCCTCCATCCCAGTCACGCACCGCAGCAGGAGCTCATGTCACCAGTGGGAACCTAATCTGCCTCTATAAATACAGTGTGCTTTCAAAGCAGCAAAGCAGCCTTCTAGACATCAGAGACAAATACATGGTATAACGTGGGTGTTCAACAAGTCAGGCATACGGATAGCTCACAAAGGGATTGTATGTCTGAAGCTGTGTAGCCCTGGTGAACTGATTCCCAAGCAGAACTTAGTGGTTGTCCTGGAGCTAAAACGCCGACTCCCTGTAGGGTGGTGACAGTACCAACCTCTTCCAGGTGGAGACACAATAGGGGCAGACTCATCTGGTTAGTTCATGGTTTCATGCATGGCTGGATAAGGGGATGTTCAAAATGTCTATGGTGTAGCACTGTAGCTTTTATATGGAGACAACATCAGGGCTGGGAAAAATCTGGATGACCAATAGATGTGAGGCAAACAGGTTGGGCCTGGAAGATGTAAGAGTTTGGTGAAAACATTGAAGATGCTGCTTGGTGCCTCTGAGGCTACCATGCCTTTGGCAGTCAGAAGAAAGCACTGTTTCTCTTACTCAGCCAGGTCCATGAAATGACACTGAGGCCTTGCTTCCCATGACCACTGGCCTCTGGCCTCCCTTTCCTCTGCGTTACCTCTTCTACCCCATTGCTTCATTAACTCTTCTGTGATGCTCAGTATTAAGGCACTGGGTGATCCTTTATCTACTTCTTATTATAAATGAGTTAAGTGATAGGAGTGGGCGTCTATGGTACAGTGTTTGCATTTGTAGGACCCCGGATTCAATCCTCAGTACTGACTCCCCAAAAGAACCCAAAAGTCAAAGTATCTTTATTACTGATTCTACTAGTGGTGAGAAATACAGCTAACTAAGAGGAAAATGCCCTTTGTAAGCCGACTATTCTGAAGTGCATAGCATTTGGTGCACAGCCAGGAGTCACTCAACTGCAGGGCTGTAACCCCGAGAGAGGCATTTCCTGGAATGCACTTAGACAAAGCAAGAGGGTGGGCAGTCATCAGGAGATTCAGAGGCACATTCAAGAGGAAATGTCAGATGCATGAGACTGCTGCTCATACCACATGTGTGCTGTGTCAATAAGAACTAACCTGTAACCGTAAGGGCTGTGTGCTGTGCCCAAACGCATGTGCTGGACTTCCATACGACTGCATGCATTGGATTGGTCTCCACACAATGAGCAAACGCACTTGAACCATGTAGCTATACTGTCCTGTCTCGAGGAGAGAGAATGGTCTAGCCCTGTTACGATCTTTGTTTTTAAGGTTACTTATTTGGAATGTATCTCAGGGGCACACATGTCACGGTGTTCATGTGGGGATCAGAGAACAGCTTATTAAAGTTAGTTCTCTCTTCCTACCAGGGGGATTCCAGGGATGGAGCTCACGTCGTTAGGCTTGTGTTAGGTTTGACGGCAAGTGCCTTTGCCCACTAAACCACCTTGGCAAGCCTCCGTTATAATCTTGAAAGCCCGTTTTGTGATCTGAAGCGACTCACTGTTGACCTATGTGTGATCATGTAGACATGCAGTGTGTGTGACTCTCCAGTTGCGTGTGCTTGCACGCCTGTGTGCATGAGCATGCGTGCTCTGAGCCACTCTATGTTGTGTGAAAATGTTGTTTTGTAGGCTGTGACTACTCCATTTTATAAGCAGCTTTGGGTCCGTTCTGAAGAAAGAGGTGAACTGTAGCTCTTGGGTGTATCTACAAACTACAGGGTCAGGCATTACCCACTTAGCACAGACTAATAAGGGACTTACTCCTGGGAGTAGAAAGAAAACACTCTACAAATTGATTGTGTTGACTTGCAACTGTGAGAACATGTCCGCCTCACCCCCCACCACCACTAGGCACACCAGACAGAGGAAAGACGGTAATTCCCTTCCTGGGATCCCATAAAGTGATAGACTTCTGAGACTCTGATGTCACGGCCCCACAGCAATCTATCACTGATACCTGGTGTTTGTGCCAAAGACTGACAGGCAGAGGACTCTCAGCTGTTCCTGGGGCTTCAGGTCAGGGCCTCCACAGTTGACATGGCCTACTCAACTACCCATATGTCTACTTTTTACCTGAGTTGGTGAAAAGAAAGGTTTAGTCCATGGTCCTGAACGCGCTGCTTCCTGCTCTGAAAGCCCATTGCAGTCTTTCGCCTTTCAGCTGGACTCTGAGACCTTACTCTCAAATCTTGATTCCACCAGCTACAGTAGCAGCTTTCTGTTGTGTTTATAAAAAGATAATGAGTGGAGGGGATATGTTCTATGGAGATGTGATGAGGCCCTCGGTGGGCCCATGCAGAGACATCCCCCCCCCTCCAGGGACCAGACACACCAGTATAGTATAGAGAGAGGGGGGAAGGGAATGAGAAGAGAGGGGGTAAGGGAAGCAAAGAAAGAGCGAGAGAGCAAGAGAGGAGCAACAGATCAAGGAGGGGGCAAGCAACCCCTTTTATAGTGGGTCAGGCCTCCCTGGCTATTGCCAGGTAACTGTGGGGTGGAGCTTAGACAGAAGGCTAACATTTCCTCTTTGCACTCATCTGGTCTGTTATAGGCTCGATAGACTCACTCAGCCACTTCTGAAACATTTGAACTCTGTTGCATCCCCTTTAACCATATGTATGCACATAGGTTTATAGATTTACTGTCTGCTTTGTGATAGAGTAACAGTGCTAGTAAAATTGGGATAAAAGATCCTGCATTTTCTTTGGCTAGGTTATCAAGGTAGATGGGGTTACCAGTCAAACTGTTGTCATTGAAATAGCTGAACCTTGTGAATTTTGTTATTCAATAAATACTAACACTGTGTGAAGATACAAACATGTTTGTGTTTCTGGTATAGTGTACCCAGGAAAGTGAGTGTGTTAAGATATATGATGTTCACACTCTTCTGCAAATTCTTTTTCTCATTATCCTGTGAACAGCTAGGCTGTTTCAGAATGTCCATTAGACATTTGACATCTCACACTCAAAGTATCAACACCAACCTCAGCCACTCGAACCTCCTCCTAACCCAGGCCTAGTTTGTTCATTTATTTATTTCTTCAGTGTATTTCAAGTTCATAGCAGAGACCTATCCCAATAGCCCAAATAAATAAGTCCAGATGCACTCTTGGACTGGACCTTTGTTTCTGAAGACTATGAGTCAAGGCATGGTGTCTTAAGTCAGTGTTACTGCTGTAAAGAAACACCATGATCACAGCAACTCTTATAAAGAAGACGTTGGACTGGCTTACAGGTTCAGAGGCTTAGCCCACTATAGTCAAGACAGGAAGTATGCATGCAGGCAGACATGGTGCTGGAGAGGCAGCTGACAGTTCTACATCTAGAACTGCAAGCAGCAGGAAGAGAGTGACAGGAGGCTTGGCTTGAGCTTCTGAAACCCCAAATCCTCCCCTCCCAGCCACTGCATTTTTTCCAACAAGGTCACACCTACTCCAACAAGGCCACACTTCCAATAATGCCACTCTCTATGAGTCTATGGGGGCCAGTTTCATTCAAACCATCACACATGGCTTCTGGGCTCCTGTCATGGAAGTGGTAGAAGTAACTTCCCAGGCTGAGGTCATCTAGACTTAATAGGTGTGGGGGTTGGACAGGGTTGGATTTGCCTCCAAGTTCTATTATGTGGCTGCTGTTAGCAGTATTAGCAGCATTGGTCTTCTGGCTAGATACTGGCTGGAGGTCACCTTCAGTGTATGCAACAGATACTTCTTTGTTGGGGTAGCTGACTGATGTCAGAGCAAGCAGTGGAAAGGGGAGAGAACAGGAGAGTAAGGAGAAGAAACAAAGGAGGGAAGACATGTTCTTTCCTGAGGTGACCCAGTCACCTCACTGGAAGAGGCAGTCCTGCAGGGACTGGATGTCCCAGGGTAGGGTGGGGGTAGTTCCCCTGCTCTGAGGAGATAGGGAGTGGGTAATAGAGGGCAGGGGGGCTGTATCAGGATATAAAGTGAATAAATAAAATAATTTTTTAAAAAAGCACCAGAGTCTTAGAAGGGATGTAATATTGCTTTGCTGCCCGTCTTCATGTGGACGGGATTTCATAGTATTCCAGGAGCACTAAGCTCTCGGTGCTCAGGCACTAGGGTGAGCATGGGAAACTATACTTTACAATAACCTATGAGTTCTTTAACGGTAAATGAAAGGCATGAGCTGAAAGACTCCAAACACAAAGATGGGATGGAAACGGTACTAAACTGATTGGATCAGCACACACTGCATTCCTGCATGCACACATCATGATGTACCCTGTTAAAACAGAATCATTATATAGCAATAAAGTGATTTTTAAAACGTTGAAAGAGATGGAGATGACCCTGATTTCATCATTACACGCTGTGTAGGTGCATCCCATCGCTGTACTGTGCTCCAGACGTTTGTGCAATTAAGATCATAACTCATTTTATTTAAAGAAAGAAGCAAGTCTAGATTTTTCTTTTAGACAAAGAACATCTGGGAGCATGGAGAGGAGACTTCTCTGGTATGTTACAGGTAAGCAGAGAAGAGCTGTGAGGAAGGCCCACCTAAGAGAGTCTCTTTCAGAGCAAGCAACAGAAATGTAAAGCGGGAGACCAAGGAAGTTAGGGAAATGTTGGCGGGCGCAAACAGGAGTGCAGAAGTGAGGGCCTGAAGAGGGAAGGAGGTGCTGACGAGAATGGGTGCTGCACACTGGGTTTTGAAATCTTGAGCAACTTCCATAAGACCACACAGCACGTCAGAGACAATGCAAACACGGATTTGAACCTCAGTTTAGCTAATGCTCCATCCACAGTTAGGCCACACCCGTGTCTGGAAAGCTGACTGCAGAATGTACTAGAAAGGATGAGGCAACACTGGTTCATAACCAGCCACATATGTCTCAGCTTATAAGACTCTCTGGCTAATGACTGTACCTCGGACATGGAGACAGTCCTGCAGTGACCATGTGACTGTGACTTCTTTGCTGTGATGTAAACCTGGCTGAGATAGTGGCCTTACATCAGCCTGACAGGGCCTCGGCTGAGTCTTCTGATGCCAGGAGAATAAACTATGGCTGACCCTACCCTGTTAAAACACTTCTGGTCAGATGCTTCTCTTTCTGCAGTTGTTCCTGTGAGAAATGCGGAATCTGGGAAAGTCCTTTGGATCCTCTGTCACCACAGGCTTAGGGCTGCAGGCACAGGATCCTCACACACTTGGTCACCATTGCCTCCTGGCATCTGCTTCACGCTGGGCTAGTACAAGCTTCCTGACTTCTTTCCAGATGTATAGCTTTGTGTTCCCACCTCACGAGTGCTGGCTGGTGGGAGGGTATTCATTAAAGTTCCAGCAAGATGGCTTAGTGGGGAAAAGCAGGCAAGATGGCTCAGTGAGGGAAAGAACTTACAGCATAAATTTGATGGCCTGGGTTTGATCCCTAGAACCCACTGGAAGGAGAGAACAGGCATCTGAATACTGTTACCTAACTTCTACTTATGTGTGTGCATATGTGTGTATACACACACACACACACACACACACACACACACACTCCATACCACACATACATGCACACCCGATGATGATGATAACAACAACAATAATAATAAATTAGAACAGTTCATGGCTGAATAATGTGCATTGACACATAACTGAGTGCAAAGGCCACATCAGCTAGTATCACAAGCCGAGCTACACGTCCTTCTATATTTTGTCCTTTTGTCCGCTTGACTATATATCCTAGAGTGCTTGAAGATAGAAGTTGGCCACTGTAGTGACATCTCTCCTGTCAGTCGGGAGCCGTGTCTGAGCTCTGGGCTTCATTTCTGTTCCTTCCCTACAGGACTCTACAGACTCAGCTCTAACTGTCAGCTCTGTGTCTTGACTCCCTTAGAGGGCTCTGACTGTGGAAGTCACTTCCATTCTCCTTCCTGAGAAGAACTGTAACCCTGTAGGGAGAATATACTTTTTACCCCGTTATCAGCCTTAACCCAGTTTTTTTGTTTTTTGATTTTTGTTTTTTGTTTTTTTTTTTGCATTGACTGTGAAACAAGGAACTGAGTGACAATCTGCCAGCTTCCAACCCCATTCTCACTAGGCCCTCTAACCAACTCCTTTAGTCTATGATTCTTTCCCTCTACCTCAGAGTGGTAGATTCAGACTTAGGCTGCTTTTGAGCCCAGGGCAAAGAAGACAATCTAATGTCTACAGGCTACATCTCAAGTTGAGAGCAGAGTATCTGTGTCCCTGTAGAGCTGGATTTGTAGGCACTTAGAATGCAAGCAAGATGGAGTCACGGGGCTTACACTTGATGAGGCCAGGCAATGTATCTTCTGTGTGAAGGGGTGAGACTGAAGCCTATGTTGCTGTGGTGACCTTGAGATGCTGGAGAGTCCAAGAGCATGAGGCATCTTCTAAGGAGACCTGTAGACGCCAGTCAAATTGGCCAAAGGAAAAAAACCCATGTTTCCTAGGGACAGCAGACAGTAGGCACAGGCTCTGCAAAAGCTCAGCTGATGTCATCTTGGATGGCAAATATGGGGATTTCCCTGCTGAGTGTCTATCTTACATTCATTCAATTTTTTACTTGCTATATACATACTTTCATTTCTCTATTCCTGACCCATTTAGAAAGACAATATTACTCTGTGTCATTATATTGTGGAATGAGGAAATATATATATATATATATATATATATATATATATATATCATCTATCATAGTTAACAGTTTGTCTTGAGTCTTAGAACAGACTTTTGGAAACATTAAAACTATTAAGACTAAGGTAACTTTTAAAGTTGGAATGAATGGGTTTTGTACCATGAGGTGCCCATGAGCCTATGAGGCAGGGGTGGGATGAATGGGCAACTTCTCTCCTCTAAGTTATATCTCTCAAATATTTTTTTTTTGACACGGCAATGAGAAAAGTAACTGATACACCCAATAAAGTTTCAACCGCAGAGCAAAGAAGCTTTAATGCCAGAGACGGGCTACTGGGATAGTCCAAAGAGCATCTATGACTGCAGTAGTGGTTCACACTTGCAATCCAGGCTTGGGAGACAGAGCTGGGAGGGTTGCTTGTCTACACAGCGAGTGTCAGGGCAGCTTGGCCTGCAGAGCATGACACTTCCTCAAAAACCCAAAGCAAACAAGAGCACAAGAGCAACCATGAATGTCCTTTCCTGAATGTGGAACCAGCTCACACTTCCATCTCAGTATCAAGTTGTAGCTTTTCAATTACTCTGAAGTGTCATAGCCCCTAAGGGGTTCGCACTTTTCCCATCCACCTCTATTTTCCACTGTTGGCCATCCTGCCTCCTTGCCATCTTCTGTACACTAAGGATGTTCTGGCCCACAAGTCTCTGTGAGTTCTGTTTTGTCTGAAGCACTCATTTCCTAGGTATCTGTGTGACATTTTCTGTATTCTGATTGCTACCTGTGACTTTATTAGGGGACTTTCCTGATCGTGGCCACATAAAGATGCTACTTCCTTGTATATTATTGCTTTAGACAATGAATTTGAGCAGAAGCCACATCTGTAACTTCTAGGTTGAAGCAATCATTGCCCTGGGCTGGGCAAATGTTTTGTTTTAGATTTGTTTTTTGTTTGTTTGTTTGTTTGTTGTTTGTTGTTTTGGTGGTTTTTTGGTTGGTTGATTAGTTTGGAATTTGTTGTTGTTGTTGTTAACTTGACTCATGCTAGAGTCATCTGGGAAGAGGGAAAGAACCTTAACTGAGTTTTCCTCCATTGTCTGTAGTCGAGTCTGTAGGACATTTTTTTTTTTTTTTTGATTAATAACTGCTGTGAGAAGGCTCAGTCTACTGCATGTGGTGCCTGGGCAGGTGGTCCTGGATGATACAAGAAAAACAGCTGAGCAAGCCATGGAAAGCAAACCAGGAATTATCATCTTCTTCCCCTGAACATATGCTACGTCACCTTATAAACAGCCAGTCAGTCCCTCCTCTCCCTGTCCTCTTCTTTCCTCCACCCTTGCCCAGGGGTGCCCAAGCCTCTGTGTACCCCCTCCCCCATAAACTTTCCTTGTGACTTTATGATGTCTATAGCTTAGATCAGAACATTGGTGCCAAGTGGCTTGGTCTTCTCCTTGGTGCTTGTGTTCTCCTTTGCGGGTTGAAACCACACATCAGGACCCTCTTTCCAGTCCACCTACTACAGGCTCACTTTCTGGCTAACTAATCTCTGGACACTCCGTGCAGCACCAACAATGAGTGAATCCCCCCGCCCCCACTCCTTGGTAAGTGCAAACAGTTCCCTGGATCTGAGGGAGTGACCATTGAGCACTGGCATCCCTCTAGTATTTTTGGAAATGGAGGTATCCCCAGCCAGTCTTTAAGGCTATGGTTGGCCCTCTTTGCCAACCCCTACCACTGAACTTTTCCCTTGGGTGAGGTTTCATCTTTCTTTCTCCCTCTCCCTCTCCTCCTCTCTCTTGCCCTCTCTCTTCCTCCCTCTCTTCTTTTCTTTTTCCTCTCTCCCCCTCCATCTTCCTCTCCCCTCTCTCCCCCTCTGTCTTCTTCCCCCCCACTTATAAATCCTAGGTGGACTTTAGCTCAGCCCTTTGTCCAATGCTGTGATGACGTGCTGCATAGCTTGGGGTGTCTCGTTCCAGTCCTTGGACTCAGGCCTGTGACTCCTCTCCTCACCCATAAGAACAGTGACTTCAACTGTACCTCCAAGACCCCCACCCCACCCTCAGAATGTGTTCTGGAGAACCTTAGATCTCTACACTTAGCACCTGACTTAGAGACTTCTAACCTTATAAACCTTTGCTTGGCCTCAGTACCCCTTAGATAACCAACCAAATGGCTGCCTAATGGCATCCTGGATCTCAATATTATGTGGAACCTTTACAATTACTCCTGATGATCGGGTAAATGAAGGGAGGCCCGGATGTCCAAGCTTTCTCTTATCTCCTCTCCAAGTTTTCCTTCTGTTCTTCATGTTCCCCACTCCGCTCCTTCTAGGAGGAGATTTTCACTTCCCTTGATCCTGTTAATGAACCCCCTCCTTACTGGCCCCAACCCATGGCTCCCTGTTCTCTGGCTCCTTCAGCCTCCTCTTCTTCCTCTTTAGCAAAAGGCTGCTCTAACTGTTCTGCTCTGGCAGAACAGAACACCCTCCTTTCATCCCACCAGCAACCTTCAGTCCCCACCCACTTACTCACACTCTGCAGTGGGACTTCTCTGTCTTTTCCCAACCAGCCTAACCCACCTTCAGTTTCCCCTTGCAGGAGGTCTCTGGGGTGGATGGCCTGGTCAAGGTGCATGTCCCTGCTTCATTAAGTGAACTTTCCAACAGGGAAACAACCAACAACAAAAACAAAACAACAAACAAACAAACAAACAAACAAAACCGAAGCAACAGCAGCAACAAAAAACGGAGGCCCTATGCCTCTAACACCATTATTTTCATTAAGGAATTCCAATATATTACCCAATCCTGTAGTCTCACCTTCCATTATATGTGTATGTGTATGTGTATGTGTATGTGTATGTGTATGTGTATGTGTATGTGTATGTGTATGTGTATGTGTATGATTCTAACTAACAACCTGCATCCAGAGGAGCACAGGAAAGGTTGAAAACAGGCTAGAATGCATGAAGATGAAGCCCACCAAACTAATACAGCACACTTTCCCAGGTGGGGCTGAGGTGGTCCCCATCCAGGATAACCAATGGAACAATAATACCCCAGGTGGCATTCTGGCTAGAGATCAGTTTACAACTTGCCTCCCTTTAACCAGTAAACAATGAGAAACTCCAATACGTCATCCAGAACAAATATGAAAACTCCTCTTAATTCCTAAAATGTCTCACAAAGTCCCTCTTACAGTACACCAATCTAGACCCTGAAATCCCAGAGGGTAAACAGCTCCTCATGACCTATTTCTTTCCCAGAATTTCACTGACAGTGGGGCCAAGCTTATGTGCTTGGAGAGAGGACCCCTAACTCCACAGTCGGAAGTCTTAGTGCTGGCTTTTAACAAATACTGGCTAAGATTGTTCAACCAACTTCAGTGACTGCCTGGGCTCTCTTGCCTCCTCCTAAGGCTTGAGGACCACTGGGTCTCTGCTTCAAATGTGGCCAGGAGGGTCATTGGGCCCAGGCCTGCCCTAACCCCTGCAAGCCATCCTGGCCATGTCCAAAGTGCCATCAAGTGAGACATTGGGATGTTGACTGCCCCTGTGTCCCTCCTAGTGTGGGAACATGACTCCCAGACAGCACTTCAGCCAATCTCCTAGGCCTGGCCATAGACAACTGAAGAGGCCCAGGCTTCCTTGGCCTGACCACTCTCCTCTCTGACAGGGAGCCCCAGGTAGTCATTATGGTATCAGGGTAATCTACACTCTTTCTTATGGACACTGGAGCCACTTACTCAATCCTGATGGAGTTTGGGGGACCTACCTCTCCTCTTTTCCCTACTGTTGAGGTAGCGGGACAGCATTACCAACCTCTCCAGACCCCACCACTCAGTTGCATTTTTAGGGGAATTCCTCTCATCTATTCTTTTCTGGTGGTGCCAACTTGTTCTGTTCTCTTATTGGGAAGGGATCCTCTAACCAAAGTGGAAGTCTCTATTTCCTTTGCTCCTCCCATTAGCTTGAGCTCAAGAGTGCTAGCAGCCTTTCTCCTTCTTTTCTTAGACACTCAACCTACTAATTCCAACACATCATTTTCTTTGTCAGCCTCCCAGATGGACCCCCCTCCCCCAAGTCTGGGATGTCCCTGTTGCTAAACATAATTTATCCATCGCCATCCAATTACAGGATCCTACAGGTACATAACCCAAGCTCAGCTCTCTCTCTCTCTCTCTCTCTCTCTCTCTCTCTCTCTCTCTCTCTTTCCTCCCTCCCTCCTCAGGAGACTCAAAGCTATTATCTCCTACAAAAAACTACTTTGCCCCATATCTTCACCCTTTAACACCCCTACACTTGCAGTTAAGAAGCCCAATAACCTACTACCTGGTTCAAGATCTTTAGCTCATCAGTTCTACAGTGGTCCCCTCTACCCTGTCATAACCAACCCATATACACTCCTTTCCACTGTCCCCTCATATCTCAGTCCTGAACCTCAAGGATGCCTTCTTCTCTATCCCCCTCAACACCTGGTCACAAAACATTTTTTCTTTATCTTTCTCCAAATCTAAGCTCATACAGTATATAGATGACATTCTCCTCTGCAGTCCATCCCTACAAATTAGCCAAACTGACACTTCTGCTTTTGTCCAGCTGAGGCTACAGAGTCTCACCATCTAAGGTCTAATTGTCCATCCTTCAGGTCATCTTCTTGGGACTAATGATTACTCCAACTCACAAAACCATTATGTTGGATAGAAAACACTTATCCAGCCTCTCATAGTCCCCTCTATTAAAGAGGAAAATTTTATCATTCCTAGGAATAACTGGCCTTTTTGTCTGCTTCCTCTTTGACCAGACAGAAAGTAATTGTAAAGAGTAGCCAGGCAAATATGGAGGCTGCCCATACTGGTCTTGCCAATACCATTTCCTCTTCTATCAACAAAATAAGACCCTCTACCTCTCTATTCAGGACTTATGAAATTCCAGGTGGGAAATGGGCACTTCTGGTAACCTCTACATCTCTTCAACCCCAGGCTCCCGGTAAACATGATTAATATCCAGGGAAAATATGTTCTGATTACCCAACCCCTGGAAATAAAGGAAGTAGAAGAAGTAACTAAACATTCCTTTAAGGTCACTGACCCTTTGACGTCCCCACTCCTAAAAAATACAAACCTGTCATTTTATTTCCTGCTTTGGACTCTGACCTTGACCTACCAGCTCCTAATGTCACCAAGCTGGCTGCTTTGGAAATTGCTAGTTGTGTGTTCCACCTGGAACTAGCTCACACATGCCACTTTATAGCCTCTCCTCTGACCCTATCAAATAATCTTACCTCACTATTTGCCAGCTGCCCTGAGCCTGGTAGTGCCATGACACCCAACTTTTTTCTAATCACCTTCTTTGTCAATCTGTTCTAAGGTGTCTGGGACTCATTTTGTAGGGGCTTTAATTCCCCCAGATTGCAACAAAATCATAGCCCCTGATACCTCATCTCAGCCCCAGTGCCCTACAGTCCACAGACCTCGATTCTTTGTGGCACTCAGGTCTATTATTGTCTACCCTGTAGCTGGTCAGGAGTTTGCATGCTAGTATTCCTCTTCCCCAAGTTGGGGGTGATGCATTGAAAGAATCCTACTGATTTCAGTTGTGGACTTAATAGCTGCCTGACATAATAAAGGGGCAGTTCAAATCTTGCCCCTTGTGGTTGTCACAGGTATGAACTGCAGATATCATCCTTGGAACAATGGGACGGACCATTTCCCTGACTTTGTATCATCAGTTTTCTTCCCAATTCATCCAGAACCTCCAGTAGGTGGCCCGAACCATACTCACTCTTCAAGAACAAACTGACTTTCTGGCTGTAGTGGTACTCCCAAACTGATGGAGACTAGGTTTTCTGACAGCTGAAAAAGGTAACCTTTGCCCCTTCCTCCAAGAGGAATGCTGCTTCTATGTCAACCAATCGGATATAGTAAAAAACAAAATCAAACAACTTCAAACAGACCTCCAAAAAAACATTAGTAACAACTCAATGCCTACCACCTCTGGGTCTTTAGAACCCCAGTTGGGAGTGGAATTGTCCTTTCTGACTCCTCTCCTTCTCATGTTTCTGCTTTTATTAACCACACACCCTGCTTTATCAATTTTTTTCTCTGCATTTCTCCAACCACAAATTCAAATAATCTCTAATGAAACAATTAATCAGTTATTGTTACAGGACTACCAACCGCAAGCCACAGAGCCTGAAACTCATGTGCTCTGATGTAAAGATGAAATTTCCAAAAAATAACCACACCCAGACAACAAGAAGTAATCTAAAGAGCACACTGCCCTCATTCCTGCTTTGCAATCATCCCTTTCAACTTCCTCCTCTTTTATAATAAACAAAAAGAGGGAATCAGGCATCTCCACTGTCAGTTCCCAAGCACCCAGGGACAGCAGACATCATTGCTACCTGCCAAGATGTGACACATTCCCACAGTCACCATGGTTACATATCCCCCCCCCCCCATGCTTGCCCCACATCTTTTTATAAAAGGCCAGTCCCTCCTCTCCCTGCTCTCTTCCTCCCTCTACTCTCACCCAGAGGAAGCTTCTGAACACCACCTTCCCCTATAAACCTCCCATGTGAGTTCTGTCCAATGGTATGACTTTGTGACATCTATTGCTTAGATCCTAACAAAGACCAGAAAAGGTGTTTGCCTAACATCCTTTAATCAAGCACTCATTGATGGCTCCTAGCATCTGTGTAACTGTGGCTCCCCAAAAGGAAACTTTTACTCTTTCTTCCACCAACTTACCATGAAAACATTCCAAAGACCTTCACTCCATTACATGTGCCTGACATCTCCTCCTGCTGCTGTCTGTTCTGTCTGCAGTGTTAAGAACTCTTCTAATATATCTCTTACCGTGTCTTAGTCACTGTTCTATTGCAGTGAAGAGACACTATGACCAAGACATATAAAAGAAAACATTTAATGGGGAGCCTTGCTTATTGTTTCTGAGGGTTGGGAGCTGGGTGGCAGGCAGACATGGCCTGGGAGCAGAAGCTGAGAGCTTAATCTGATCCATAGGCAGCAGGCAGAAGAAAGAGAGAAAGGGAGGGGGGCTTGGAGTGGGCTTCTGAAACCTCAAAGTCCACTTTCTATGGCATATCTCCTTCAACAAGGTCACACCTCCTTTAACAAGGCCACACCTCCTCAACCACACCTCCCAATCCTTCCCAAATAGTTCCATTAACTAGGGACCAAGCACTCAAACCTATGCACCTGCCAAGGCCATTCTTATTCAAACTACCACATACCTAAGTAGCATTCCACCACAGTGTGTCCCCCCAACTCCTGCCTTTCAGCATACAAACAACCACACACATATACATAATCATACAAAAATTTTAAAGTAAAAATAGATAAAAACCTACCATGGTTATGGCTGAGTCTCCAATTTCCTTACATAGAAGAAATAAGATATGATTCGTGGAGTAAATTTAAAGAAAAAAAAATAGAATTATAACATACAATGAGTATTTCCAAACCCGTATGAATAAGTAAACAAAAATTTCTTTAACCTTAATTATATCATGAGAAATAGACTATTGGTATTTTCACCAAACTTGTAGAGTATGTAGTTTTTAATTAAAATGTGGACTACAGCTAGGTACAATGATGCATGCCTATAACCTAAGTACTTGGTGGCTTAGACAAGAGGATGTGAGCTCAAGGCCTAGAACATAGCAAGAAACCTTGTCTCAAAAAAAAAAAAAAAAAAAAAAAAAAAAAAAAAAAAAAAAACAAGTAAAAACTAAACAGCAACTATAAGTGAATTTATATATTATGTATATTTATATTTTCCTATATAAAGTATACAGGGTCAGTATCACTCAGGAGTTTGGAGATTTGGAACAATGGCCTCAAAGGGAAAGTTGTTATTGTATTACTGTTGGTGAGTTTTCCTTCACTGTGACAGACAATGCAGACAAACAACTTACAAAAAGAAAATCTTTATTCAGGTTCCTGGTTTGAGGGGTTTGGGTTGATGTTGTAGTGACACCAGCAACTATAAAGTTATTTTCATTACGATTTCATAACTATAATTCTGCTACTGCTATGAATCATAATGTGAATATTTTTAGAGATAGGTTTGTCAAATGCATCACGACCCACAGGTTGAGAACTGCTGCTCTAAAAGGAATAAGTTTATACCCTCACACTGCAAAAGAGCAGAAGAGAGTGAACCTATTCCCCGAAGCCCATCTGTGAGGCTCTGATCCCATCCCCAGGGAACTCCACCCTCATGACTTAATCACTTTCTAAAGACCACTCTCTTACTACTCTCCCCTTGGAAATTAAGTTTCAGAATATGAATTTGGGGGAGCTCCTGCCTGTGTGCCTTCATTCTTGGTGGTAAGATCATCTACTCTGTTGCTGCAGTCCTTCACTGATTTGAGAACCAGCTTCCAGTGTAGACTCTCCAGGAATTGTCTAGGCCTTCAGCATCAGATAGGAACTGCTGGGACATCTAGAGTGGTGGACTGGGTGACTACTAGACACCCGGATGTTTGAATGTGAGACAGCCATTGTTCAACCAGATCACATCGTGTCTGCCAATGTAATAAATCTGCTTTTAATATATATTCATTCTATTTCTTATGTTCCTTTAAAGAACACGTACTCATACCAGTTGTACATGGCAATGGGGATGAAGGCTGCAAATGAAATTAAGGATTCTTGTCAGCTGACCTTGAGACAGGGGTTATTCTGATTTATTTGAAAAGCTTTGAAAGCAGAGGAAGAGGCAGGAGCCGAGCAACACTGGTGGCTTCTAATGATAGGGGAGCTGGCAACACGGGTTCAGGCCTACAATCTCCAGCCAGCAGGGTGGCCCTGCGCTAACAGAATTAGCCAAAGAGGCAGATTCTGGATGTCTGACCTCCAGAACTGTACTATAATGACCTTGCACTGTTTCAAGAGACTGCAACGGTGATAAGCGGCTATACCAGTGGTATGTTGGAGACTTAGCTTCCACACTCATTAACCAGTCCACACATCAGCTTCAAGGTTGTTGGAAGGCAACACTGGGCAAGTATCACCCCACCCCAAACAGCCAAGGGGTCCACATTTTGCTTGGGGTCATTGAATCCATTCTCTTAGAGCAATTCAGGAAAGCCATGTGACTTCTGCATGCACAGAGGATTAGGTCATAGGAACAGAATCTGGAGGTGGGCATGACTTGAGGGTGAACAGTCACAATGCCTGAAGAGCTAGTCTACAGCTGATGGCGAATGACTTAAGGAACCTTCGACTTTAGATGGTGTGGAAATGCCTCAACATAAACATTCTGGCTTTTACTTCCAGTGCCACTTTCAACAGATGACATGAGACAGGCAACACTTTATCATGGGCATTGGGTTCTGAACACAGTTAAGGTAAACAAGCTATGGTGTTCAGCAGGCTACAGCAGTAATGCAGTGCTTACTTGTATTTTCTCTTGTGACAGGGATGTTGGGGCATACCCTCATTGCCAATCAAAGAATAAAGTGTAATTTTTTTAAAGCTTATTTTTAATGATGGTTTTTTTAAACCTTTTAATCTCTCTTTTAGCTCACCACCCACTAGGAATAGTGGGAAAGAAAGAATATGGGGGGAAGTGGACCTGTTTAGAAATGGTTCTTTGGAGCAACTCCCATCTGTGTTGTCTGGAAATAAATCTGCAGTTCAGTTCACAGGTCAGCAGTGGCAGCTCAATCCACTCTCAAACACTTCACAGATGTACCAGCAGTTCACTTCTGTAACGCCGGGAAAGCGAACAAGGATCAGCAGTGGTGGCACTACCTAACACAGACAGCCAGGCCTCGGCCTTGGCATGAGTCAGCAGGAGAAACCAGGGCCAATAGGAATCCCAGAAAAAGTTCTCTGCTGTGCCTCTCTCAACAAATGGATGATCAACACGTCTGTCTCAATTGTCATCACTCTGCTAATCAGCCTGAGTCCTCAGAAGCCTCAAGAAGCCACAACATACTACCAGAAGTTTTTTGGTACATTTCTCTTTATGGAGTCCCAACAAATGGAGCTCAACTACACAGTGTAAGATGGACCAATACATGTGTGTTGTTAACAAAGATCTTTCATCATGTGTCCGTTCATATGCTTATTTTAACCGAACACCCTTTCACCTGTGTCTGCTTCAGCTAAACATTCCTTCATGTGTCTGCTTTAACAAACTGAAGAGCTCCAAACTCTGGAGACCCTTCCTCAAGTCTTAGGACATTGCGGCCACCCAAAAATCACAAGAAACCATACCTGGATGCAATCAGCAGAGGTTTATTAGGGGAGGAGCCGGCGGTCAAAACGACAAGCTCTTTAGCTCCAAGAGCAGGATTTTGGCCTCGAGTGGTGGGTTAAAGGGTCTTTTATAGCATGGGGTGGGGGGAGGAAGGCATTTTCGTGCGCTTACACATGAATGGTTGCATTTTCTCGCGGTTACACATGATTGGTTGTTTTACAAATTTTGAACATAGCACTGGGAAGACCAAGGGAGGGGTAACCAAGAACAGTGGAACAGTCCAGAGAATCTAGCCCAAATGATCTAGAGTCATGTGAAAACGACTGCGCATTCATTTTTCTCAAAAATGTGGTTTCACCAAGTCACTGCCCTACCTTGTATTCTCACTAGCTCCAGCTGTAAAGCCACAGCCCTGTCATTGTGTTTTTACCACCTGGATGACTTTCACTCCTTACAGCCAGTTCCTGGAACTGGCCTTGCTTGTTTCAGAGAAAATTTTCCATGTCCCTAAAAGAACTTAAAAGGCATCTATATATGTATATATTCTATAAAAATGATTTTTATAATTTTTCATTCTTCAAAACCATCCTTTCACTTGTGTCCACTTCAGGAAAACACTCCTTCACATGCTTGCCCCAACAAAACACAATCCAACACTTACAAAGGATCTTTAAATTACCACTTCAATGCAGTCTGCTCCTGCCCTGGTAGGAGACAGTATCTCTTCCAAAGTCACATGCTAGATGAACACGGTTAAGCAGAAAATCCAAAACAATGGTCACTAAAGCTGTCACAAATCAGGCCTGTTATTGTACAGATATGGAAACATCTAACCACTAGGGGAGTTGAGAAATGTTCTTGTTTTAAGTGGGCTCACTGTCCAAGATTTATTTTTCAGCAGCTGCAATATTGGGAACCAGCCAACCAATAGCATATAGTGTAGAGTGTTCACTTACCTACACATTTGGGAGACTATTTAGGATGTCTCTCCAAAGAAACTGTAAGACAGTTAAAGATAATCATAGCTATATGCCTTCTACCAGAATCAGCAAAGTCTGGAGACACTGCCATAAAGGGTAGCCATGAAAGAATTGGTGTCTCTGTCTCTGTCTCTGTCTCTGTCTCTGTCTCTGTCTCTCTCTGTCTCTCTCTCTCTCTCTCTCTCTCTCTCTCTCTCTCTCTCTCTCTCTCTCTCTCACACACACACACACACACACACACACACCACACATGGGGGGGGGCCTTTGGTATCAAAGCTAAGGCTGGTGGCTCCTGACACAAACTCTTGCCTAGGACAAGCACTTACTGAGCACCTCTCTGGTGCCCAGTGGTTGTGATTGTCCTAGCATTCCTTTACAGGAATGCCTTTCTGAACCAGCCTGAGGGGAGGGGCCTGATGTGAGGCCAGGCATGGGGAGGGCTCAGTCAGACCAGAAATTCAGGGTTCATAGCCTGTCACTTTCATTTCCTAAAACTGAAACCTGTGTAAAGGGACTTATGCAACAGTGGAATTTCAGCTCCGTCACTCACTGGAGCCCCAGGGCCAGGGGCAGAGCCAGTCCTAGAAAACAGCTCCAAATGCAGATAGTCTTGTGATGAAGTTTCTGAGGGAGAGCCAGAACTTTCTCAGCTGACTCCCGCTAGTCCTTGCTCTTGAGAAAACCATGGAAATCCACTGCTTTTCCCCAGCCAAGGGCTGGGCTTCTCATCTCTGAGAGGAAAGTTGTCATTTGCTGTTGACCTGGCAGTCCTGGCCTGGAGCCTCCCTTAACAGAGACATCACTGGCTTTTCCTAAGAGAAATTAGCCATCTACTTAGAATAAAACAGCTTGAACTAATTCACATAAACTATAAATGACTGAAAGTCTGATTATAATCACATTCCTTTTGTTTGTTGTTTGTTTTGTTTTGGGACAGGGTCTCATGCAGCCTAAGCTGGCTCCAAACTCCTGATCTTCCTATGTTCATCTTCCAGGTGCTGGGATTTGGTGTGAGCTTACAGACAGGGCCAAGAGAGTACTTTCAAGGACACAATTCTACAAGCAACCACAGGCTCATTAGTTCTTTCCAGCTCCCTCAAGTAATCGCTGTTAATGGAATCTGTTTTCTCAAGAGTCAAATGATGGGAGAACCCTGGTCCACTGTTTGGTCTGCACTATAGATGCCCTCAGTGAAGGAGCAGTGGAGAATTAACTGTGGAGGGTGGAGAGGGAGGGAGAGGAGTGGGGAGAGAGAAGAGAAGGGAGAGAAGGGAGAGAGTGGGGCAAAGAGAGAGGAGAGGTGGGAGAGGGGGAGGGGAAAAGGGAAAAGAGAAGAGAGATCGTTCCCTGGTAATTTCCCTGCAATCATTTTGTATTCTTTATTTTCTTAGAAACAAATGCTTTTTAGGAAAGGTGGGTCACAGTTAATCTAGCTATCTTTATCCATTCACATTGGGTTTTTTTTCTGTAGTTTTTATCTTTTGCCAACATAGCTTTGGTGCCTTGTAATTTCATAAGTCCAGATGTTTCTCTTTAGTTGACCTACAATCCCCTTTCTTAGCTCATTCAGCCCATGATTATTGTTGTTGTTATTATTGTTATTATTATTCTCCTGCCTTGTGTCTCTGCATGCATATGGGCGGGCAGCTTCATTTTTCTACTCTATTTTCTATAAAATAAATGTATTGTTTGGCTGTTCTTAACAGTCCATCTTATACCCAGCACTCGTGACCACCAGGCACCTTTGTGTGCCCAGTATACACTTCCTTACATACATTCACGGATATTTTACAGCCAGGATGACTTGATCCAGATGTCACAGCCAGCAAGGCAGCTCAAAGTCTGTCTCAGCGCCCTTTAAGTGACCACATGCTTTTCCAAATCCTTTTGAAATACTATTTTTTATGTTAGAGACATGGTGTCCTAGGGACTACTTTGCCAAATGAAGCACAGGCAGGGCTCAGCCCTTTGGTACCCAGGACCTGCTCAGGGTTAGTGCATGGCATTGTTGAGAATTGCCACACTTAACAAATTCTGGTATCTGTTCAAAGCAGAGGCCGTTGACTTCTGGAAATAGAAAGCTAAGGGTGAACAGAACAAGGAATTATATGATAGATACCCCGTTTCTCCACAGGACAAGTACCCTCGACCCATCACTTTTATCCAGATTTATCAACAATCTAACTAGACCTACTAGATGAACTACAAACTAGAGATAAAACTAATTTAAATCGTAAAGCCCTTCTAGAAAATACTGGCTAACCCTGAGAGTTTGTTTGGTTCAGGGCCCTGCCAGCTCAAGTCCGCTTTTCCTCTCAGGATGTCTGGGTGGACTAGAAGGAATGATGTTTAGCTGGATGGGCAGGTTAGACAGGACCTTGTTTGAAATAGCCTTCACTGGAGATGGTTTTCAGTGAGACAGCTTTCTTCATTAGGGGTGAATAAGAGATAAACAAACCTTGGGAAGTGGGTAGGAGATTTCATGGTGAGCATACATCATTGGCTGGGTTGGAGATGCTGGAAATGCTTCATCTGCATGAAGAGGAATTCCAGGTGCTTGCTGGACATGTCCTTTTAGGAGAGAAGTTTAACCTAAAACCTGGCCACCTAGCTATGTGACTGCCTCAAGGGTGGCAGAGGTGGGGCTCATAAGGCCAGGACATGCAGGCCCAGAGCAGGGAGGAAGCCATCTGCTCATGCCAGTCTCAAGACGAAATCTTCGGGGTTTGAACGCATCTTGACCTCACTCTCGCTCCAGACTGGTTTCCTTGGACACATGGCTTTCTGGGCCCACGGGGCCCTGTATTGTGGACAAGAATTATTTCCACTTTCCAAATGTGAAAACCGAGTCTTGTGATCTACTCAGTTACACAGCCATCAAGATTTTAAGCTCAAGTCTGCTGACAGTGCTTACCCTTATGGGTCATACAACATTGCCCCAACACTGCTGTGGAGGCTGGATTATTGAGGGGGGCGGGCATTGTTCTGGGACCCAGTAGTCGGCTGACACAGCTCTGGATTGGAGGCCAGGACCACTGCTGAAGGTCAAGAGTCAGTCCAGGAGATGATTTAGAGCAACGATTAGAATCCATTAGAGCCAAAGTAAAGGATGTATTTTAGATCAGCAGTGAAGATCTGCAGCCTGCAGGCAAAAATGATGATGATGACAGCTTACCATTATGGAGCCCCTTCTGTATAATCAGCATTGAGCACCTGTGTGTGTGTGTGTGTGTGTGTGTGTGTGTGTGTATGATCAATTCAGTCAGGGAGGAAACCCATCTGTCATTGGAGTGGAATCTTATCTCATACTTGAGCCATTATTTAATTATCATTGAATTCTATCTTATTCCTAAAATAATAAATGACATTGTTTCAGGTATGGTTTACTTGGCTTAAAATGTTCTTGTTTGGCAATTGCAGTTGAATTGTGCAAAATCTGTTGGGCAATATTCCTGTAAAGCGAACTCACAGCAAAATGGGAAGACATCCACACACTATAAAACCTCTGGCTTCATGTACTACCTGAGTGTGTGGCTACGTTCCACTGGCTGAGTTGGTTAGAAAGACCGGGATGCTGGTCTCAGGACAGCCAGTGAAGTGCACAGTGTGTGGGCTTTGTAACCAGAAGAACCAACCCAGCTGTTACTTGGCAAGTTCTTAAACTCTCTGACATCCGTGGCTAAAAGGAGGTCAATACCCCTCTTATAAAATGATTACATTATGGTACACACACACACACACACACACACACACACACACGCCTTTCTAAGATGCGAAGGAAAAGCTCCCAGAGAGGATACCAGGGCAGAGCATGCCTGTGGCTGAAGGGGCATAGAGCAAACTTGAGATGCCAGTGTGAAAAATACAGGGTACCTGAAATTCACAGGGAAGTGCTTGGACAACTCAAAGAAAACAGGCAGCAGGGGCCTTCTAGCTCTGGGATTTTGTCACATAGCAAAAACAGGGGCATAAGAAAGAGAGCGAGGGCTATGCAGTGTCCAGAGTTTGAAGTGACAAGTTGATGTGGCAAGAGGAGGGGCTCTGCAGTATTTGAGCCTCACCAAGAAACTCAGCCAGCACTCCAGGGACAGTCAGCTGTCATGGTCAGAATATCCCATGGCCACACCCAAGCTGGGTTATTCCCCCTTTTAAGAAAGGGATAGAATTCTCTCACAGTCCAATCAGAAGTACTGGGTTTGACTCTCCATTTAATACTCAGAGATTCAGAAACCCAAGGATCTACAGACCCACCCACCTATGAGCTTCAGTTGACACACAGGACTTGCCGGAGAAGAGAGGAGTTAGTAAGTGGGTCTAGGAAGAGGAACAGTTGACAGGGGCTAGGGAGGTGTACATCTGTATACTAGAGTATACACCTCTGTGTGTCCATTTGTGTCCATATTGTATACTACACACTTGTATCCATATTTTAGAAAGAAGACCGCATTTCATATGATTAATAGTTTATTAAGAATATACTATAAATGGTTTGCTTGTTCTAACTCAGTGCCTTCTGGAGGACTATACAGCTGAGACTGGCAGATACTAAATAGGCTCAGTATTCCAAAGGAATACCTGAGCCCGAGTGTTCAGAGATAGGTAAGTGCATGGGGTAGCCAGGAACATGAGGAGACACAGAGATCACAAGTCTCATGAATATGGCTGACCACCTTAGTAGAGCGTCGAGACTGAGTTCTGAGTGGATACCGTTGTTCCCTTCCCTGTAAAACAACTCAAATGTTCCTGTCTCTGCTCAATGGTGTTTGCAGAGGCAGGCAGCATGAGCTCTGAAGTTGGGTCATATATTTGGTTGGCTCCACTGGACTGAGGAGCTCTCTCTCCAGTCAGTGGTGGAGTCAGTGAAGAATCCCAGTGGCAGCCCAGGATTTTACCTAAGACCCTTTCTTCTGCACCTCCAGGCAGTTCTCATGATTTCATTTAGCCAATTCAAGCAATGCACTTTTGGGGTTTGTTCCTGGGCTTTAGCTTCATCCGGTCTCTGGCCTGAACGTACTTTAGTGATTTCTTCTCCCACCTGGGAGACTTTCCTCCCTCCTCCTCCCTTGGGTAGAGCCTGCTTGGTCTCTAGGATCCTTTCTGTCCAGTTCATTCTGGTTTATTTCAGAGGGCTGACTCGAGGTGACACAGCCTCCATTCCTGGTGACAGCCTCTGGGAATGCATTCTGGAGAATTGGTCTGACTGTGGTTATGAACCCCTGAAAGAGAGGAAAATGTTGTGCTATCATGACACAACTTGGTTACGCTACATATTGGTTTCTGGAGTGAACTGGCCATTCAGTGGATCTCAAAATTGTGGTTTTGCCAAGGATGGAAATTATAAGGAAAGATATTAACTTCTGTCTACACAACAAACCTCATCTTTTGATGTGATTTCACCAAAGGAAGTTCTGAGATGTAAATCTCTACCTCATAGTTTCTAAGAGTGTGCTCTGAATTAACACACACACACACACACACACACACACACACACACACACACATATATATCACATTACATTGTCTCTAAAACAATCGGGGACAAAATTCCGTCTGCCCCTGGAACTGCCATAAACAACAGACTAGCAACTGTGTGGCTACTTTAGTGATACATGTAAATACACCCTGTGTCAATAAATGACTCTTGTAATTTATCAGAAAATAAATACAAATTTCTATGAGATGTATAAAATAAATCCTATAAGGTTCATATATGATTATGTTGATAATAGCCACAATATTTTGGGTAAGGTTTTTATGCTTTATTTGCAAAGCAATTCGATGTTCTTAAATATCAATCTACTTTTGGGAAATTTTAAAATGGTCTAACATTAAATGATTTTGTATTTCATTAAAATGGTTCTTTTCTGATGATTTTTGTTAGTCTTTATAGCTCTTGGGAAAGAAACTGAGTTTTAAAACTTTAGATGAACATATGTTAATTATATACATAATAACGGGTTTCATTGAGGCATTGTCAAATGTATAGAATGCATTTTGGTTATAGTCACTCTAGTGCCCTCTCCTGTCCCCTTCTACTGTCACCGATCTCTTCTTTCCAGCTAGGCTCCCTCAACATCACGTCTTTGATGTTGTTGTTATTGTTGTTCCCCAGTGAACTTAGTAGGTTTTCTTACAATAGCACAGGTGAGAGGGTATTGACAGGCACATGGAACTTTCCAGCAGCTATACCACTGAAGAAAATATCCCCTGTTCCCGAAATCATTAACTGCCTATGGGTCTTCAGAGACGTGAGACTCACATACCCTGCTATCCTTTTACAGTCTATAACTCGTAAAGGAAGCACAGGGGCTCTGACAGGAGCTCCTGGTGGGCTCTGCTTCCTTCCATGGAGGAATGTTAATGGGTCCAACCTTCTTACGTAGGCAATCACGGCTACCAAGATAGATATCTATAGATAGATGACAGAGAGAGAGAGAGAGAGAGAGAGAGAGAGAGGGAGAGACTCTTTATAGGTGTATGCTAACTGCTACTGCTTGCTGCTGGATCCATTGTATGTTAATATAGTTATGTTTCTCAAATATACAGCCTCCAAGAATATAAAGCTTAGGACATTTTGCCAAGCTGGGGTCCCCCAAACTAGAACTGTGTTGCGATGCTAGTCTTTTCCAGACTGTGTTCATGTTTCCTCAATTCTACTGTAATTATCTGTTTTGCTGATTGCTAAGCTTTCTGAAAAATCTTAACCTTGACTGCTCTAAGCCATTTTCATCCGCACTTTTGGCCCCTTTACAAACAGTTTACTATCAAACTCTTGAAAAAAAAAATCACTCTAACCAAGTACCTGTTTTACAAACTAGCTTCTTTTAAATATTCGCTGTGGTTCGTTGCTAGATTCTTTCTCTCCAGAAACCTTTGTGATTCTTTTCTCTTGACACTTAGAGAAACGCAGCATCTAACTAAAGAAACTCTTAGGCTTAGTTCTAATGCTGTTTCCTAAAGGCCGCGTTCACAGATGCTGAGGAGCTCCGCCCCGAGCTGGATTTGATTGGCAATAAAGAACTGTGGTAGAGCCAGCCAATGGCTGGGCAGGTAGACTGAGGCGGGACCTGGGGATTTGCACTGTCTAGTAACTGGGGGAGAGTAGGAGGGAGACATCGCCATGACAAAGAAGAAGAACGACTAGACCTGTGACCTGTGAGACATGTGGGAACCAGGGAAAGTGGCCACAAGGGCCACTTCCCCAATTGTGTGTGGGATAGTAGAGATGAAATACAGATTTTAAAAGATGTTAACTCAGAAATACTGGAGGGGAGTGTTTGTTAGTAGCGGGAAGCACAGGAGTGATAATGACAGCGGCACAGACAACGCAAGTCTCAGGAACGTGGCTGGCCACATAAACAGAGGGCCAAGGCTGGGCTTCCAAGGACGACTGCTCTTTGGCATTCACAGGCAGCAGGTGTTCTACTATCCAGGTGATAGGATGCTCTGACCAAGAAGAAAGTGGGCTGAGTGAGTCATTTTGAGGGAAGGACCACTGTAAGCACTGATCATGTCCTGGGCAGCTGACAGGGTGAAGCAGAAGGGATGCATGTTGTGGAATATATTTAATCTTCTAGCCAGCCTTTGATTATTCAGTTCCCAGATAAAAGACATGCGACCTTTAATTCATATTAAGCCTTTATCAGCACTAAAGCTTGGCAGATATCTGTCGTCTATGCTATTAAGGTCTACTTTCCTGACGATAACTGCGTTATTACTTACAATATTCCATCTGGTTCCATCTGCTCGTAACTCTAATTGGTCAGCCCTCCTGGCCATGATTTTAAGATTCTTACCCCATGGCGTCTTCTCCTCTCTCTACCTTCCTCTCTGTCCCCTATGTGGTTCTCCTCAGACCTGAAGCCTGGGAACCCAAGCCCCACTTATTTCAATTCTGCCCAACTATAGGCTGTAGGCGGCTTTATTCACTAATCAGGAGTAACTTGGAGGGCAAGGTCACATAGCATCACTTGGGTCTACTTGTGGAGTCTCTCATCTCTGGAGACAACCAGGCTTTAGGGGCCAGTGTTTAGCATCAACAGTACAAGCAGCATCAGACCAACCCACTACATTTCCTCCCATTTGTCCAATTAAAAGGCCCCTTTTCTCTCAGATATAAATTAAATACAATTATAACAATTATGAAAACTATAAGGTATGATACACATTCATAATGTCCAGTCCATTTATATTTGGCAACTTAAAGTTTTCTATCTATCCTATCTTGGTGGGTTTAGAATTTTGTATTTAAATCATTTTTTATTTTAATTTGTATTACCATCCTAAAAATGCTTTTCAAACCTAGAACATCTTTTTTTATCTAGAACATATTAAATGCTAAACAGGTTAAGTTTAATTGTGGATCGCTGATGCTTTTGGAGATCATCTATTTATGGCATATTTAAACAAGCAAACATTGCCTGTCTCTAGGTACCTATTATCTGTACAACTCAACATTTATATTTTTGTGATAATCCAGACTAATATCTAAGATAACTATGAGTTTGATTGATTATTGACTTGCCTATTTTAATTATCCAAGACAATTTGTAATAGAAGCTATTAAGAGGACTGAGATTAAACCTTGTATTATTAAACGAGTTGTATAGGCACAATACCTAAGAGTTAATATATACATATATAGTAATATATGTATATATTATACATATATAACCTAAGAGTTATATATGTATAATATAAAATACATATTGTGTTGTGACAAAGTTAATCTCAAATTTTGTATCAATATACAATGATTTGTACCAATGAAAACTTTAAACTTGTATCAATATACAAAATTCTGTACCAATGTAACAAAATATAACCTCAATTCTGCATCAAAATTTAAAGATCTCTACCAATATAGGATTATGGTTATAAAATGCTTTGTTTAAGAGTCAGTTCAATAACCTATCCCTATTTGTCTACTTTATGGTAATATTTCTATATCCTCCTTTTCTTCTCAACCCCCTTCCCTTTACCTAAGAAAGAATAGATTGAAAGATAGAAATCCCTGAGTCTAAGTTTCCTATTTCATTTTCTCCCTGTTCAAGACCATAATTATTAGTCAATTCCCTAAAATGACAATATATCTATTATTTGTAAACTAACCAGATCATCCACTCCAACTTGGGACAACATTTTTTTTATAATTGCTTCTTGCTGTATTGGGGTGAAGAATTTCTATTTGCCCCCCTCCCCAAAGGAAGCCAGCTACAGACGTAGAGGCCAAGACCCCTGTGGAGAAATTACCCAGGCTTAGGAGACCTCAGGGGACAGGGGAACTCCAACAGTACTCAAGTCTAGGAGGAACAAAGAGGCACAGGTCAGTGTGGGCAGGTGACAGGAGACCAGGCCTCAGAGGACATGTTTTTTTTCTCACACATGATTGAAGTGGGAACATCTGGTTAGGGAAGTGCTTTGTGCAGAATACCATGAAACTCATAGAGAAGGACTTTGCTTTGACTTTATTTACCAGTTAATGTTGCAATGTCTAAGTTATTCAATTAGGAACTGTTTTTTTCCTTAAGCTTTTCGGTCTTAATTCTCTATTTAGATACATCCCAAAATTTAAGCATCATTTCGAGAGACTGCAGCTGCTGTTTATTCCCACTTATAGAAATATACATACAGAAGGAGCTACTATTTGTTTGCTTACTTCTTTGAGACAGATTGTTCTGTATCGCTTAGGTAGTCCTCCTGTAAGAGCTCACAATTACTTGCTGGGTCAAGGCCACCTGATATGGCCACTGGAATTAAGTCAGGTAGGTTGATGGGTCCACAGCAAGACTGAGACTGTGCCAATTTAGTGAGGCCATCAGATTGCTTTTACTTTTATCTGAAACAGAGTATAATGGCAATTTCCAGAATCAATACAGTTGTAGTTGCCAGGATGCAATGATGTTTTCAACCTTTGCTAGTTACACGAGGCCAGTTGTCCTGTCAAGCTTCCATGCATCCTTAACTTCTGAGGGGACAGACAGAGAAACACAAAGAGGTCTGCATGCTTCATGCCTGAGGGAGCACAAGTCTCTCAGGAACTGGAAGGTATCTTGTGACCCAGGAGCCATGGACTCTAACCTGAAAAACCCATGATTTGTATTTCTCAAGGCATCTAGGTATGGCCAGCTCCATGGTTCCCTGCAACCTATAGCTTGAAATCCTCCTGCCTCAGCCTCCTGAGTGTTTGTAACAACTAGTCTTTGAAGACCTTAAACTTTTAAGTGTTTTAAACTTCATTTATATATGTACTGTACAACATAGTTTTTAAACATATTTCAGTTATTAGAATGAAATGTTTTTTCTAAGTTCTTAGATTTAATTAATAAAATTATAAATACAGTGAATTTTAATTTCTTGTAAATATTTTAAGAAAGAATATAAATATTTCAGCATATGTGTCTAAAACCAAAAATGAATCACAAAACATAGTGAAATGTAATTGTCTCTCACAGTCCACAAGAGATCAATACCAGGACTCCTTATCTACAACTGCCTGGAACACACATGTGAATTATGAATTCCCCAAGATGCTTCTGGTCACCTCTAGATTACACACAACACGAAACGCAATGTAAATATGGTGTGAGGATTTGTATACACTTGAGGGAATAAAGATAAGAAAGATGCTCAGTGTAAACACAGTTTTTAAAATTCCTTTTTAATGCATGGTAGATTGAATTAGTGGAAATAGAACCCAAGGATGTGGAGGGCTGACTGCACATGTATGAGATCTAAAACAAGTATGCTGAGGGTGTGCCGCCCAGTGTCCACTGGAGGGAAGCTCAGCCAGGTATGGGTGCATTGAGTGTGTGTGTGTGTGTGTAAAGAACACACCTGGACACAGCCTTGGAAACCCGGTTTTTATTGGAGGAGAGGGAGAAAGTTGTATTTATGTTCCTGAGGAGGTAGCCAGGGTCCTGGGCAAGGTTTGTGTGTCCGTGTACCATTGACCAAGGTATGGCTATTGGAAGATGCTTCATCTGTATATTCAGTGGCTGGTGTGTGTGTGTGTGTGTGTGTGTGTGTGTGTGTGTGTACCTAAATTCAAACAAGGAGTGAGGCCTGATAACAGGGTAATAAACTCTTACTAGGGTTGATGATGGGGCAACTGCCTTCAAAGCGCCAGGTTGGTAGAGGGGAGGGAGCCAACTCCTGCAGACCTCATCTGAGGTATCAGAGGCCGCAGCTCTCTTTGACACTTGTCTGGTCCCACAAGGGGTGAGAGGAAGTGCTGCAGGAGATTCAGAATTTCTGAAGCACGCTACTGTAGATGTGCCCACACACATGTCTACTTGGCACAGTGGCTGGCATGTGGCAATCCCAGCTTTGCTTTTTGGAATCCTCTGTAAGTAAAAAATAAATAAATAAATAAATTATATATATATATATATATTTGATTTGCAGTTAGTTGTATCTATAGGTGTGGACTCTACAGAGATGCATACATTTTTAATTAGAATTATAAGTCTGACTTTTACTCCAATTAGTCAAAATTCCCTTAGATGTGACAAATGCTTTTAAAATCCCAAAGAGTATTACATATGTGTACATGAAATTATCAAACAATAAATACATTAAAAATCAAATATCTAGACTAAATATGTAGCCGAATGGTAGTGCTTGTCTAGTGTGCATGAGATCCTGACTCAGCAAACAAACAAACAAACAAACAAACACGGGTCCTGTAGCATAAAAGATGAGAATGCTACTTAGAAATCTTCTAGAAACATTTTGGATCAAATGCAACTGTCTATAAATTGCTCAGAGGACACAACTTCTTAGATTTGAGAGACACATGTAGCAAACTATTAGATTTACATAACTTGAGGAATTTCTTCTTGGTTGCTCAATAATAGTGGCCAAGAAGTTGGTGATGATCTTATCTGAGGCCCTGACTGGCACACCCTGAATTCCAGTTACATTTGATAATTAGAAACTAAACCAAGCAAGACAGTAGTCACGTAGGTCATGTGTCTTGTTTTCTGAATGACTCATCTTTCCGTCTGCGTAGAAGTTGGCAACCCTTGTTGTATTACTGTGTCATGTGGTTGGCCTTAGCAGTTATTGACCCTTGCGATACTTCATTATATCTTAAGGTATTCCAAGGAACTTAGAATGTGATAAAACTCTGCCTTCTTTTCATATTTTTCTGCTCGGTGTTATGAAAGATACTGATATTAATTGGTCCACTTTTTCTGGTCCTCTTGAAAGGGGACAGTTGCTGGGTCACCACCTAGTCAGTCTGTTAGGTCAAGCGACCACTGTTCAGCTCCTCTTCCTTGCAGTTCCTGTGTCACCGTTTCCGGTGTCTTGGCTTCATTCATCATCAGTGGTTAAGCTCTGAAAGGGGGAGGAAATGCATGACTCAGGAAGTGCTGGGTGGATGCCATTGCATCACTAACTGTGAGGTTAGTGTGTTTCCACACAGAAGAGCAAACCCCATGCCCTGGGCATTTCCATCCAGTCACACTCCGAAGAAGTCTGTGCATCTGCAAGCGCCTCTTTAAATTATTTTTTTTCCTAAAAGAATTCATACAGTGAATGAAAACTATTTGCCTTGCCTTTGGGAGTTTTCTGTGTTTGGTCCCAACTTAAAGAAGTTCACTTCATTCATCATATATGGATTGGCCCTTCTAGAATAAGAAAATCAAGGTCTCTCCCTCCCTCCCTCCCCCCCTTCCTACCTCCTTTCATCCTTTCCTCCCCTCGGTTCCCTCCCCTACTTTACATCTTCCTCTCTGTCTCCTCCCATCCCCCCCCACTTTTTTGTATTTCTCTACTTTCCTAAACTTTATATTCCTGGAATATAAGTTCCCTTAAAAAGGAAAACAAAATCTTGCTGTTGGGATCTTAACTGTGGCAGAGCCAGTGTTTGGAATGCAGGAGGTCCTAGTTCAGTCCCCAACACCAGAACTCCAATCAAAGCGAAACGACTGAGATCCGAATGGATCCTATATGATACGTGTCTCAGTTAAAAGACAGATGCTTCTGAATGTCAGAGAGGAACCCAGAAGCTTGAAGCACTTGTAGACCTGTCATTTGGGCGAACATACAAAATAGTTTTAATCACTGAAGTTTTTAAAGCCTTCTAAATTTACACAGTGAAAATTGCCATTCCAACTACGTGCAGACACGTTGCCAGTAGGAATTGGCAGATAAGTAAATGTCTTTGTTTGTTTGTTTTTTGAGACAGCATCTCATGTCATTTTCCTTCTTCCTTGGCCTTCCCAAATGTTGGGATTACAGGTGAGTCCCTACACCAGGCAGAAACCAATGGCTTTTGCTCAGCTTTGCTTTTAGGATAACAAAGCAATAAACTCAGTTAACCCAGGAAGGCCAATTTGCGAAGTCAGCACAGAGAAGAGCAGCTTCCAGTGTTAGGGAAAGTAAGCTGAAAGGAGTTTGCCCAAGTGTCTGAGGAAGGAAGGCAGCTGCTGTGGAGCCTGGGCCGCCCAGGCTGCATAGTCACATGGTAAAGCTATAGACCCAGGCGGCTGAGCAGAAGTTCACTCTCCGTTTGTATTGGTTTTTACTGATCTAGTTTCACTAATTTTTGAAGAGCTAGAGGTCGGAAAATGACAGTCCACAAGAAGTCACTTTTGAATCCACACTCACAGTGTTTGTGACAACAAATGCAGCAGGGGCTTTGTCTTCTTATCTACACAACACCCGGATCCGCCAAAGAGGAACAGCATTGCCTCTGGCTCTTTCAAATCTCACAGGGAAAAATTGAAAAGCCAAACCATGCTAGAGCCCAGTAGTCTATGGCTGCATTTTCTTCTCTAGAAGCAAATCCCATGGAACTGTAAACTCTTACTCATGAAGAGGTTTTTGAAGCACCGACATACTGGTCCTTCTTTGAGTCTCCTTGCCTTGTATGGCCTCCAGGGACATGTGTATGAGAAGAAATTTGCTTCTCTCCTTTTTTTTTTACTTTGTTTCAGCAGGTTTCAGGATGTAACTGAGAGAGAGAGAGAGAGAGAGGAGAGAGAGGTAATTTCTCTATAGGGCAGTGGTTCTCAACCTGTGGGTTGAAACCCCCACGAGAGTTATATATATGATATTTACATTACAATTCATAACAGTAGCAAAATCACAGTTATAAAATACCAACAAGGGCTGGTGAGATGGCTCAGCGGTTAAGAGCACTGACTGCTCTTCCAGAGGTCATGAGTTCAAATCCCAGCAACCACATGGTGGCTCACAACCATCCATAATGGGATCTGATGCCCTCTTATGGGGTGTCTGAAGACAGCTACAGTGTACTTACATATAATAAATAAATAAAAACCTTTGGGCTAGCGGGGTTGGAGTGAGCGGGAGAAGGGAAGGGGGAAAAACTACCAACAAAAACATATGGTTGGGGGTCATCACAACATGAGGAACTATATTGAAGGGTTGCAGGGTTGGGAAGGTTGAGAACCTCTGATCCAGATCCTATAAGGACAAGGGATGTAGAGCTGAGGAAAAGAGAACCCTGGGCTTAAGGGGAAAAATTCTGGCTTCAAACCTCAGCTGCTATTTCTGACTTACAGGACATTTTCTTGTGAAAATGAGGGTAAGGATGCTTGTTCTGCATCCAGTCTCACTTGGCTGAGGTCAAATGGGATCACAGGCACAAAGGGTAGGTTATGAAGATAAAACCACATCTCCATCATGAAGAAAACCAATCCACCGTTTTCAGAATCACTTTGAGATGCAGATATGGGATAGAGAAAAGGAAATAACTTAGCTTCAAAGCCATAGATAGGAGTGACAGTCCTGAATCTTCCCTGTGCATCAAAGGATCGGCTGCTGCTCAGAGGACCGCTCTGGATGGAGGCTATTAGACTCTTAACAGATGCTGAACAGAAATGGATTCCAGAGATATAAGGGCAGGGGGGAACAGTGTTGAAAAGAAGGAGAAAGAGACAATACTCCTGAGCCAAAGTTGCAGCTTCTGAGGATGGAGAGAAAACAAAAGAGTTTAAAAGTTTGAAGGAGAAGTGAGATTTTGTGACTGGAGTAGTTAGGGTTTGAACCTGGGTGTTGGCAGCCCTGGCTAGCTAGCCTCTCCAATCAGGCGGCACTAAGCTATTTAAATGGCTAACAGTAGACATCAGAAAAATATCTATTCAGTGTAGCCACTTCAGGAAGACAACTAAATAATGAGGGTGTACGATGCCCCTTTCCAAAGTTCAGCATCCTGTCACCACAAGTTTAGATTTAGATAATACAACAAGTATCCATAAATAGGCAGTTTTGGTCAAGGTGTGGTACCCTCCCCCCCCCCCCCCCCCCCCCCCAGTCCTTCAGCCACCATTGTCCAGGCCTCCAATCTTTTCCTCATGGTGATCTGATAAAAACTCCTTGTGACTGGCACCTGATTGCAGTCTTTAACTTCTCCCAGCTGGAGCATTCTATTAACCGAAGAGAGAGTGTGTCACTTTAGAATATGCTCTTCCTTCCAGAACCCTTGTAGCAGGTTGCTCAACTCAGTTAAAAGGCGAGCTGGGAGTCAACTTTCTCTTTGATAGCCCAGTCTCAGGCACTCCGGGAATTCCCACACGGAGCCTCTGGACTCTCAGTTTTATTTTGCCTGCCCTGCAGCTCCTGCCAGCTCTGGTGCCGCTTGGCCGCCCCCTGCAGACCCCTGTGGGCGGCGCTTGTCGCACAAGGGGCGGTGCTGAAGACCGGGAAGTTCGGGCCCTGACCTGGGGACATCCCCTTCCCGCACTTCCCGGCCTTCGTGGGCTGGTACCCAGATGGCCAGAGGGCACGGGAGCGGCGGCTGGAGGTCTCCGAGGTAGGTGGGTCGTTCCCGCTGCCGGGTCGCTGCACCCCTCCCTGGGCAGGGTCGGAGCGGCGGGGCGGTCGCTGTGCCTCGCGGTGCGGGGACCTGGTTCCCAACATAAAGCACCCGCTCCCATAGCTGGGCGGCTCAGCTTTGAAGACTGGTGTTTCCAGCTGTAGTCCAGTCTCAGCTTTGGGGCCAGATGTTTCCAGCTGTGATCCCTGTATAAAGAGGGACACTAAGAGAGGATAGGGGCGCCGTAGAGCTGCAGCCACTGTCCTAGAGCCTGGGGTTGTGTGACCGGCGTCTTTACAGCCTTTCTGGCTGGGGTCACAGAGGGGGAGCGTCTGTAGTGCCCCTGAACCTTGGGGCGCTTAGGGTGACGGTGGCACTGTCCGAGCCCACTCCTCTCTTGTCCCCAGGCTCGGGGCAGGCGGTCACTGGCAGGAGGTGTGTCCTCAAACTTAGTTTCGGAAGGTGAAGGTTGGAAGGCGCCCTAGAAGTGGAAAAGATGTTCGAAGAGGTGCAGACTGTTTCCTTCTGCGCAGGATCATGTTTCTGAGTGTAGGGGCTTCACTTCTTTGCTTTCCGCTTGTCTCTGGAGCATCCGAATTGCATCTCTGGTCAGAAAACAACTTACGACGGAAACCGCAGACAGAGTGAGTGGAGTCGTTTAATAAGGAGCTTCTGAGGTTGCCCTTATGACTTCTTCAGTTCCATAAACGAGAGCCCTGTGTTTACATCTTAGATGTCAGGAAAGGGCTTTTCTGGTTTCAAAAAGGAGAAATTATTTCGGGTGTAAAACGCTCAGCTTGCTCGAATGGTTTTGATCTGACCGAAAGTTCTTCAGCAAAAATCAAATGGTAGGTGAGGTGGCTGGACTTAGACGAAGAGACCCTCTTCCTCCCCCAAAAGGGAAATATTCGGCACTATTGGAAAATATCGTATTTCACCATATTCTAAGTTTCTTTATGTTCTAAACAAAGAACACTTGAACCTTAAACCTTTAATTAGTGGGTACAAAAACTACCAGACAGTGACAGTTTGTTTTGGAAATTTCTAAGCTACCAGTTTTTTTGTTTTTGTACTGCCAAATTTATAAGAAATTAGCATTTAACTGGATAAGTGCCCAGTGAAAAATCACCCTCAAGTTTAAAGTTAAGAGAGAGCACTTAAAAATAGGGAAAAATTGAGAAAGTTCATAACGCAATGATCGGAAGCCTCCAAATATTAATTACATTGAATAAAAGGTACTTCACTGAAATGATCAAATTCGTAGCATCAGAAAGAATTAATATCTACAACCTACAGATCACCGGCTGGCTTATCTTTTTGAGATGGTCTCATGCCTTATGGGCTGAGACAGCAGCTCATGTGGTTGTGGATGGTTTTGAACTACTGCATTTGCTGCCTCTGCCTGGAGTGCTGGAGTCGGAGGAGTGTACCACCATGCCTTGTTTATTCGGTGCTGGGGATCAGACATACTAGCATACTAGCAGAGCGCGCCACTGACAAGCTCCATCTCAGGCCCATCATCTGCTGAGTCTAAGAGATAGGTTCCTTAGGGGCACTAAAAGGGAAAGTGCATAACCAGTTATCAAGAGAAAGCTGTGGGAGATGGAGAGATGGGTCAGCAGTAAGGAGCACTTGCTGCTCTCCCAGAGGACCTGGGTTCAGTCCCCAACACCCACATGGTTATAGGGATCTCATGCCTTCATTTGGCTTCCGAGGGCACTATACACATATCATGCACGTGTATACATTCAGGCAAAACACTCATGCACTCATACCTGTACCATAACGTGGTGCTTGCCACCAGGCCTGATGACCAATTCTAGAACCTACATGGTAGAAAGAAAGAAAGAACTGGCTTCCTCAAATTGTCCCCTGACTTCCACATTTGGGTCGTGGCACATGTATGCTCCTCCCAACCAATACAGAAGTGTAAAATGTATTTTGGAAAATGGTTGTGTTACTTCACTGAGAAAATATGACCATGGCACGTGTGGTTGCATGGAAGAGCTACAGGGTATATAGGGCCCAGAAAGTGCACTGGGAGACGAGCTTTAGATTCTCCTAGGAAGGCATACCGAGGAAGTGAGGCAAACTACCTTATTTCCTTTGCATTCATCTAAGTAGCCCATCTGGGATTGGGCTTTCTGTAGAATGAGAAGGTTCTGGTGGCCTGAATGTCTCCTTCAACTCAGCAAACTGTTGACCCTTCTCTGCCTAAGGCTCCAAACATTCCTTCTTCTGCCTGCTATTAGCAGGAGCAAGGCAGAGTTAGTGAGCACGAGAGTAGGCTCTGTGCCAGTGAGAGATGTGTTATAGTCCTGTGGATCATGAGCCAAGGGAACAATGAGTCAAGTAAGAGACATACTTGATGACCAGAGGCGTTAAAGACAGGAGCTCATGACTAGTGAGCTATACGGCCATGTCTAGTTCATGTCTTTAACTACTTGCTTGTTCATTCCCAACCTACATTTACTGAATTCTGGGTTGGTTTTTTCCTCTCTCTCAGATGGCTGTTTTTATATTTCTTCATTGGTAAACAAATATCTGCTAGTGCTATTGTGTATAATGAAATTAATTTTTAATTTTCATTCCTGTATTGCATTTGCCTCTAACTTATTCCTTGCACACACATGAGGGAAAGAGAGGGGAGAGAGAGAGAGAGAGAGAGAGAGAGAGAGAGAGAGAGAGAGAGAGAGAGAAAGAGAGAATATGCACAAGAATGAAAATACTCAGGCACACTCACTCATATACGCTTCGTTTGTTTTAAGGTCAAATCTCAGAGGATGCTCCGAGCTCTTTGGATCTTCTGGATCTTGGTGGCCATTATAGGACTCTCCAGCAAAGGCTGCTCAGCTCAAGCGTCTCTGTCATGTGATGCCGCTGGTGTGTGTGATGGCCACTCCAGGTCTCTCACCTCTATTCCCTCAGGACTCACAGCAGCCATGAAGAGCCTTGACCTGTCTTTCAACAAGATCACCTACATTGGCCATGGTGACCTGCAAGCATGTGTGAACCTCCAGGTTCTGATGTTGGAGTCCAGTGGGATCAATACAATAGAGGGAGACGCCTTTTACTCACTGGGCAGTCTTGAACATTTGGACTTGTCTGATAATCATCTGTCTAGATTATCTTCCTCCTGGTTCAAGACCCTTTCCTCTTTGAAGTACTTAAACTTAATGGGAAATCCTTACAGGACACTGGGGGAAACATCGCTCTTTTCCAGTCTCACAAATTTGCAAACCCTCAGGGTAGGAAATGGGGACACCTTCAGTGAGATAAGGAGAATAGATTTTGCTGGGCTGACTTCTCTCAATGAACTTGAAATTAACTCATTAAGTCTCCGGAATTATGAGTCCCGAAGCCTCAAGTCGATTAGAGACATCGATCACCTGACCGTTCACTTGAGCGAGTCTGCTTTCCTGCTGGGGATTTTTGCAGATATTCTGAGTTCTGTGAGACATTTAGAAGTAAGAGATTCTAACTTGGACAGGTTCCAGTTTTCAGAACTGCCTGTAGATAAAGTCCACTCACCGATGAAGAAGCTGGCATTCCGAAATGCGGGTCTCACTGACAAAAGCTTTAATGAACTCCTGAAGCTGTTGCCTTACATCTTGGAGCTGTCGGAGGTAGAGTTTGATGACTGTACCCTCAATGGGGTCGGTGATTTCAACCCCTCGGAATCAGACATCGTGAGAGAGCTTGGTAAAGTAGAAACAATAACAATCCGGAGGTTGCATATTCCCCAGTTCTATTTATTTTACGATCTACACACTGTATATTCCCTCCTGGAGAAGGTGAAGAGAATCACAGTAGAAAGCAGTAAGGTCTTCCTCGTTCCCTGCTCCTTCTCACAGCATTTAAAATCACTAGAATTTTTAGACCTCAGTGAAAATCTGATGGTTGAAGAATATTTGAAAAACTCTGCCTGTGAGGGCGCCTGGCCTTCTCTCCAAACCTTAGTTTTGAGCCAGAATCATTTGAGATCAATACAAAGAACTGGAGAGATTTTGCTGACTTTGAAAAACCTGACAGCCCTTGACATCAGCAGGAATAGTTTTCAGCAGATGCCTGACACTTGTCAGTGGCCAGGAAAGATGCGCTTTCTGAACTTGTCCAGTACAGGGATACAGGCGGTAAAAACATGCATTCCTCAGACGCTGGAGGTGTTGGATGTTAGTAACAACAATCTTGATTCGTTTTCTTTGTTTTTGCCTCGGCTCCAAGAGCTCTATATTTCCAGGAATAAGCTGAAGACACTTCCGGATGCTTCGTTGTTCCCTGTGTTACTGGTCATGAAGATCAGAGAGAACGCAATAAATACTTTCTCTAAAGACCAACTTGATTCTTTTCCCAAACTGGAGACTCTGGAAGCAGGTGACAACCACTTCATCTGCTCCTGCGAACTTCTGTCCTTTACTCTGGAGACGCCAGCCCTGGCCCATGTCCTGGTTGACTGGCCAGACAGCTACCTGTGTGACTCTCCGCCTCGCCTGCAAGGCCAGAGGCTTCAGGATGCCCGGCCCTCTGTCTTGGAGTGTCACCAGGCAGCACTGGTGTCTGGAATCTGCTGTGCCTTTCTCCTGTTGATCCTGTTCATAGGTGCCCTGTGCCACCATTTCCACGGGCTGTGGTACCTGAGAATGATGTGGGCGTGGCTCCAGGCCAAGAGGAAGCCCAAGAAAGCTCCTTGCAGGGACGTTCGCTATGATGCCTTTGTTTCCTACAGTGAACAGGATTCCTACTGGGTGGAGAACCTCATGGTCCAGCAGCTGGAAAACTCTGATCCGCCCTTCAAGTTGTGTCTCCACAAGCGGGACTTTGTTCCGGGCAAATGGATTATTGACAATATCATCGATTCCATCGAAAAGAGCCACAAAACCGTGTTTGTGCTTTCTGAGAACTTCGTACGCAGCGAGTGGTGCAAGTACGAACTGGACTTCTCCCACTTCAGGCTCTTTGACGAGAACAACGACGCAGCCATCCTTGTTTTGCTGGAGCCCATTGAGAAGAAAGCCATTCCCCAGCGCTTCTGCAAACTGCGAAAGATAATGAACACCAAGACATACCTGGAGTGGCCCTTGGATGAAGGCCAGCAGGAAGTGTTTTGGGTAAATCTGAGAACTGCAATAAAGTCCTAGGAACTCAGTTTCTGTCTTGCTTTAATTAAGGTCTTTGTGACACAAACTGTAACAAAGTTTTTAAGTACCATAGAATTGTGCTATTGAGGATTTGGTAAGTATAACTAGTAACTATGAGTTTTATCTTGAATACTGTAATATAAATATTTGACATCAGGAGAATGGTTTCTCTGTTTTTCTTTATCTCTCTCCTTTATTGATATCTAACTAGCCGGTTCCCTTAGAGCATCTGGAAATGGTACATTTTGACTGACAGTTTAATGCCTGTATCCAGTCAGTGTGACATAGGGTGGCTACAGAAAGTATTTCCTAATCTACTCACCTGCCATCCCTCTGTGTAGATGATACCAGGGGCAAGGAGTCACAATACTTGGGGCACCCAGGTGAATCTGTTGCTATTCCTAGTTGCTATTCCTAGAGAGGGGGTTGTGTCCCATCATCCCGTTAGATCTTCCAATATAAATGACACAGGCTGTGTTTTCGTGTGAATTAGGTTTGTCTGAGTATTTCATATTTTTCTCTAAGTATAAATTAAATATTAATTTGTAAGGATCTGAAAGAAGTCTCCCATGTCCTGGTGCAGATTCCCACTGGATTTAGCTGTTCATTTCCAGTGTCTGCTTGCTGACTCCCTTGGACAGTTTGCTGCTTTTTCTCCTGTGCAAAGTCTCATATCTAATTCTATAAAGCTTTTCTTTTTCTGTCTGAAAAAATACATGTGAGCAAAAGATTTTTAAAGTAATTATATACCTAGAGGGTTCTTATGACTCAAAATAACTCCACATGTAGTAATCTGAAGACAGATACCACTGCCTTTAATGTTTTTTTAAATTATTTATTTAAAATATGTGAGTACACTGTAGCTGTCTTCAGACACACCAGAAGAGGGCATTGGATCCCATTACAGATGGTTGTGAGCCACCATGCAGTTACTGGGAATTGAACTCAGAAGAATATAAACTACACTTTATCTTTCACTCTGTACAAAAACCAACTGTAAATAGAGCAAGTACCCCAACATAAAAAACTCTGAAACCAATAGACAAAAGCAAAGAATTGGTCTTGTCTGCCTCTGTCATGAAAGTTTAAATAGCTGAATTCAGAAGTAATAGGCTAATTTATTTGACAGAGGAAATATCAGGACAGTATAGCATACAGGCTGAGAAATGTAAGGACTCTAATTTTGTTTTCAGAAAGAAAACTAATTTTTAGTGCTTTTCCAAATGTGAAAGCAATTGTAACTGTGCTGTAAGACTTGCTTTTACTACATAGGTCTTTGTTCTTGGTTGTCCTCAAGAACTTTATGGTAAAATCCTATTGCAGAAGACACCAGATACTTGATTCATAGGACGCAGAGAAATTGAGATAGTACTGACCTTGAGGTTTCCTTTTTCCTTCTAGCTTTCCTAGTACCAGAAGGTGCCCTGTATTTTATCAGGTAAGAGAACTCGTCTTTAATCTTACCTAGCTGGGAACCTTACAGGCTCAATAGCAAGCAGCCTGAAGAGGCACACCATTTGGTGAAAGAGTGACATGGATGTTTTCAGAACTGCTGTCTGATTGTATTTAAGGCCTGTTCCACAAGAATCCCCATACCTGGTACTGTTAACTTGGCCAGGAACCTGTGGCTGGGTAGGTCATAGACTCTAGGGGAAAACTAGCTATTCTTATTGTGCTATTAGACTCTACCCTAAATAGTTATCTTCACGTCCATAGTTTAGCGCAACTCTCAACCTTTGCTAGAAACCACCCCCCCCCCCTTTTTTTTTGCAGCAGGTTTTGATTAATATAGAGAGTCACAACTGGTCAAAGTACTAGGGAGTGCTCATCTGTAAATGGACCATCTGTATTACAGCCCATCATCCCAAGGCTCAGGGATCATCATGGAAGAGTCAGAAGTAGTAATAGGACTTCTGTGAAGCAGTTCCTTCTAGGCATGACAGGATGCCGCACACACAAGCTCATAGTGGATACGACTGTGAACACAAGACCTGTACAAGATCAAGCCAGCTGAAATCCCATGCATTGGGAATGGGCTCACAAGTTCCACTCCCCACATCTGTTTACTCTGGATGCAATCCCTGATTGGTTGCCCGTAATATAGGAGATGGCCCCATGCTTGTGCAACACACTGGCAGTATTCAGTGGATTTAGTGGGTTAAGAAGAACAAAAGAGCACATGAACTTGGAAGGAGAAAGGGTAGGAGGGGTAGGATGGGAGAGAGTAGGGAGATTTGGTCAAAATATGTGTATGGAATTCTCAAACAATATAAAAGACTGTTTCCTTTCCTTAGGCCTTGCCTACATATGCTCAGTGTACAATGCATATACCTAATGTCTAATTAGTAAGATATTTGCCAAATAGAGAAACACTCCACTTAAATCTAGGAGTCTGAAAGGTGAGCCAATGGTAACACCAAGACATTTGGTAGTTTGAAGAAGAAAAATCCCCAATAAGAAGAAAAGTGAGTTACTTTGATGATGAAACACTGCCAGTTTGTAAAGGCAAGAAAAGCAACCAGTGTAGTTTCTTCCTTTTCATAAAAGTGTAAAAGCCTCAGGAATTGTAGACCATGTGTCTCCCTGTCTGTATTCAGTGTTGGCTGTTTAACAAGTGACCTCTAATGTTAGATGAATTCATTGTAGGAGTAGTATCTGCTCTGATAAAACACCATGACCAAGGCAACTTGTAGAAGGGAGGGTTTATTTCTTGTGGCTCCAAAGAATAAGAGCCATCATCATGACGACAGGGAATGGCTACTAGAGCAACGGGCTGAGGCTTAGTTAAGGGGTTGTTCTCTATAAAGCCAAGCAGAAGAAGCACCCATTAATATCACCTACAAATATGATTAACAATGTCTCAAAGGGCCAGTTCCTCTTGTGAATTCAATATGCTCGACTAGAAGAGTTTTGCATGCTAGGCGTCGTGACGCACATGGTCCCAGCTGCTCGAGAGACTGAGGCAGGAGACAGGCTTGAGCATGAGAGTTTGGAGCCAGTCTGGGCAACACATTGAGAGGCTGCTTCTTGAAAAAGAAACAAAAATAAGCAAATGTATATGAACATTCACAAAATCTGCAGCATTCTAGTTATTGTTGTCTGCATCGCATTCAGTTTCTGAAAAGAAGTTGAGATTAAGACCAAACAGTGATATAAGGGCAAGGGCCATACTGAAAAAAGGAAAAGAAAAACCTGTCTGTGGAAAACCAAGGAACACAAGGGAGGCTGTAAAGTGAGCAAAACCTGAGATCAGATTCCCAACCATGGACTCATCAGAGAAGATTCGGGACAGTAAGAAGAGTAGCACTAGTTTTCTCTATACCACATATGGTTTATTTTCTTTTCTGGTATCACTAATAAATTGTACCAAGAGAGCTTAGCTGATGTACAGTTTCACTGATAGCAATATTCCAAACGAAGGTCGGCTTTCTCGCACAGGTTTTTCCTTGTACGAATCTCAATAAATGACGTATATGGTGCATCTGGTGGTTTGTTCTTTCTAGGCAATGCAAAGAAACAGATCCATCTTCATTATTTAAAGTGTAGTTTAATGTGATAACTGGCTTTGTGACAGGTGGACTTATCATACTTTTGTAAGTTAGTAACTGAAAGTTGTTGAGTCCAGTCACCTCACACTAGAAGGGAAATTCAGGGACAGTAGATGAAGAAGGAGAGGAGACACCATGCATACAGTGGAATTCGGGCCTCAGGCTGGGCTAAGCCTGTGTGGGTGCAGCAGGTGGCCTCAATCACAGCCTAGCTCTAAGACCCAAAGACACACAGGTGGGGCTCTTCTCATGTCTTAGTTGAAAGAGTTCCCGTCTGATAGTCAGAGATGGTGCACTGTCAAGAGCCACCACAAAACCACGTGCTTTGGGTTGGTGAGGAACAGAGGACTAAGGGAGGGTGTGGCCTTCTCTGCACTGTGAAGCCTCTGACTGAGCAAGTACAGAAGGGCAGCCTTCCGTGAGAAGACGTACGTAGCAAGCTGATGTCACATTCTCAGGGTCCTTCTGCTTAAGAGGTGACATGCTCAAGTCCTTTTAATCCTTAGAAGAAACATATTATGGTCTTGGGACAGAGATGTGGGGGACTGTCTTTCTAGTTAAGTCTGGTTGAGTGCTGTTAACCTTCTTGTGGTCTTAATGAGACTTGCATTTATTCTGCTGGGTATCCTGGTGCTTACACAAGTCTTAGTTTCTGGGACTGGAGAAATGACTCTGTGGTTAAGAGCACTGGCTGCTCTTCCCCGAGAATCCCAGTTTGGTTCCCAGCACCCACATGGTGATTACAACTACTGGTAACTTCAATTTCAAGATACCCAATGCACCCTTTCTGGCCTCTAAAGGTACTGGGTACACATGCAGGCAAAACTCTGAAACACATAAACTTGTTTTTTTTTTTTTTTTTTTTTTTTTTTTTTTTTTTTTTTTGAAAGTCCTAGTTGTTGCTATCAGTCAGCTTCCTGAGTCTATGGGTCTTCGTTTCCTTCCAGTATCATTATTGATGGAATTTAACCTAAAAAGAGGAAGAAATTAAAAAACCTAAGATGTAGGACAAGAAGTCTAGTCACTTTGGGTAAAGATAAAATTTGTTCTGCTCCCAAGCAACCTTCTCCACACTAACAGTTTTAGCTTCTAAAGTTTCAGTTTTAATTTATCTATGATTTACCCACAAGCCCATTCAACCCAACTATTTGCCCACCCACCCATTCATCATCTCCACTCTTCCTCACGTTGTGCCCATTTTTTTTTCGAATTGCCCCAACACATTTCCACTAAATCTCTTAGCATAGAAAGTATGACCCATAAAGGGTACAATGGTCTTGGGTACTTAATCTCCTACCCAGAATAGGAACAGAGGTGAGGAAAACTAAAAGAGCAGCCGCTTTGTTGTTAGACAGCAGAAGTTTTCTACCACAGCTATAATAAGACAATGGCAGTTCAGGTTTAAGGTACTGTTTTGTGCATTTCTAAAAGGATACGGGTTACCGATCACCCTCTTCAGATCGGGCAAGTCTGCTTCTTCCTGATGATACATGAGCCTCGGATGCAGAATCCATGAAAGCTGAGGTAACTCGTTCGGGAAGTTAGTAAAGAGCAATGCCCTGTGGTGGTGACCTGGAAAGGATTGTTCTGTTTAGGAACGGGACGCCACCATAACTCACCCTGAGTGTGCATATTCCTACTTTAGAGAGAGCCAGGGACAGGGAGGGTGGGAAGGGGACTGCAGCAGCCTTATGACCTGTTGAATTTACTTAACATCTTGGCCTTGTTTGTCCTTGTCTTCTTGATTACAGTAAAAACTTGATGCAGAGCGCAAGGACCCTTTTGTACAATAATTTCTTATGCAAATGCATCTTTGCAGTCCCCCGACATCTGTATTTGTGCATTTCCCACACACATGCTCTGGAATTCCCAATCCTAGATTCTGTGCATTACTGGTTATCTTGTATGAATCCTACCAGTAGGCACTGGGGTTATGTGTGTTCTTAAGCTTATAGCTGTTTTTTTCTCCTCCCCTCCACTTCTCTCCCTCCTGATTGAACCCAGAGCCCCATGCAGGCTAAACAGTACCACCAAATTACAAACATTTCTAATAACTTCTGAAATGGCTTTTTCTTCATCTTTAAAAAATTACAGATGAAGGACCATTATTTTAATATAATATAAACATAACAAATGTCTTAATCTCTAGCATGATCAGATTCATTTATGTACACCATCTGTAGAAAGTCTTCCCAGTGTCCTTCAGCAGGCATGAATCCTGTTTTCTGACAGGACCAGAGACAGACCCTAAGATACCATAACCTGCCGTGTGTGCACGTATGGTCTCTCACAGGTTACAGATTACCACATGACCATGGACTATTCATCCTTTTCCCTTGCTATCTTAAGCAGGAGTGTAGGAAATGTTTACCAAATGAAGGTTTGGATGGACCTTTCAAAACTAACTATTTTTGGAAATTAAGATTCCATGTTTTCTACTATTTTTTGGCCAGCCTGCCCACCCATCTGTGTTGACAGCAATGATATCGAACATTCCTCCCTAAAACAAAACAGTAACAACAACAACAATAACAACAACAACAATAACAACAACAACAACCCCCAGAGGACTGTGAGGTGGAACCCTGGCAAGACTGTAGATATTATTCCTCCAGACTAGCTCTCTATGCAGCTAAGAGTTTCCACTATTTTGTGTTCTTGGAATCTTGAACATTCTTGCAATGTCCTTGGATTAGCTCAAAGTGGTAAATTATGAGAAGGATTGTGAACTCACATACAGCCAGCCTTTTAAAAAGGCTAGCATAGAGCCACACCTTCCAGACAGGTATAGAGTTCTGGGGTCACGAAGCCAGCATCAAACATTCCCATCTTCTGATTTGTGTTCTTTCATCTTTGAAGTTTCTGTGCTGGAAGCTTGTACACTGGCCGAGCTGCTGCAGAGCGAAACCCAGATAGTCTCTCCTGGGTCATGTGATGCAGATTTGCTCACTCCTCACTAATATGACTCATGCTAAAATGGGCCATTAGTAATCCTCCCCGAAAAGCATATTTAAAGGTGACTACACTTTAGATTACATATACTCACATGTATAGCAATCCCTAAGGGCTTTTAAAGGTGGAGAGAGAAAATATTTCCACTTGAAATTGGCAGAAGAGACTCTGTTCCAACATTTGAAAAGTAAATCATACTTAAAACTAGGGCCAGACTTGGAAAATTTCTACTAAGAATGATAGTTTCTTGGTGTGTGTGTCACACATAAAGGAAGAAAAACACTGTAGAATTCCATATGGGATATCTTTGTGTTTCTTCCCTTAAGTTTTTGAGGCTTAAATGTTGAAGAAAGGTTCCTGTTACATTTGAGATGCATTTGGACCAGTTTCTGACTTTTAGCACTGAATCAGTGGAAAGCATCCAGATTAGACAGGACTGCATCATTGGCCACGCATATCGAAGGCATTAGATTTGATTGACTGGATTGGGTGGGCTGCAGTGGTGAAGGATAGCGGTCCAAGCATCTCATCACACCAGGGCTTTGATCTGATCGGGTGTATGGAGACAGAGCTATACAATGCATGCTGTGATGTAAAGATGAGCAAGACTTTGCTGTATACTTAGGAACAAATGACAATGTGGGCTGCTGGCCAACCCAAAGACAACTTTGGTATCTACAGTCACAGGCTTGGACAACATGGGGTTCTTTGTTCAAGGGTCCTAAGACAGTATTTTGTAGTTCAGGCTATTCTCACAAAAACCTGGTTTATAGGTCCAGGCTTATCCATTGTAGTCTGGATGTGAAATATCCTTCATGAGTTCCTAAGTTTAGATGTTTGCTACCAAGGAGGTGGCACCATATTGGAAGGCTGTAGAATCCTGAAGGGGTGAGAGTTCATGGCAGAAGAATGCCACTAGGAGAGGATCACTGAAGGTTACAGTCTGTCTTTGGTTCCAGCCTTGCCTTCTACATTATGGTCAGCCATGATAAACAGTACCTACCACATGCTCCAGCCACCATGCATGCTCTACCATAACAAACCCAAACCCTCTGAAACTGTAAGCCAAAACCAGCCTTTCTTCCCTAAAGGGTTTCTGTGAAGCAGCTTGCCCATAGTCACACAAAGGCAACCAATAGACATTCCTACCATTCCAGACCCTCCAGCCAACAGAGACCTGTTTGAGCAGGAACCCATAGGTAGAAGCATTGGATGGTCTGCAAACAAGATGCCAAATGCCAGTCCCTCTTTCTGTGATCTGAAGTGTTGGGCTGTCTTATGGTGCCATTCTTTTTAAAGCTCTCTGCCTAGAAACCTGTGGTTTGGTTTTCTTCTTCCCTATTCTGTTGCTACAAGTGGGCTCCTTGTAGATTATTTCCAGTCAAAGTAGACTTTGTATGTGTTGTCCTACCGAGGTTTAAACACCAGGCTCTATACGAACAGTCATGGGTTCTCCCCTGCACCTGATACACTCCACAGGGTTTGGTGGTGCTGGCCTCCTGCATACTAAACACGTACCCTGGCATTGTGTGATACCCCAAACTATACATGACTCTTTCTTATTCTCAGCCTACTTCTGCCTCTGTTTCTCTTTTTCTTCATATGCTTACATATATGGCTTCTACCTGCTTCTCCAGGCAGCGCCCTGCTCAAATGACCAACCTTCCTGCCCAGGTGGGATGAAGAGCCTTCTTTTAAAAGGAAATTACTACAAAGGAGGAAGCTCATTTTAATCAGCTGCTCATCTCCAGCCTGTGGATCATCAGAACGTCTCCAGAAAAGACAGGGTCAGATGACAAAGGTTTTAGGGTGGGAGCTATGCAAGGCAGAGGAATGGAGACAGAAGGAGAGGCTGGGAAGCCAAAAGCTTCAGAAAATTCAAGAAGGGGTTCTGTGGGAAGGATACATGTGGCTACATGGCAACTGGTAAGTGTTTTCAATGCACTCTTCTTCGTCAAGTGCCACAAAGATCTTCTGCCCACAAATAGCACAGATGTCACCTGACAGCTTCCTGGCAGCAATCCCACTGATACTATAGGAAGGAAAAAGAACAATATTGGAGAGGAGAGCCCCTGCCATCGAGTACACACAGGGCAGCCAATGCAGATACAGTATCAGACAGTCGCTGGCACCTGGGGGTCTTCACTGCTTCTGAACTGTGATGGTTTGTATATGCTCGGCCAAGGGAGTAACACTATTAGAAGGTGTGGCCCTTTTGGAGTAGGTGTGGCCTTGTTAGAGTTGGTGTGTTATTTTGGGTGGGGGCTTTACCCTTGTCCTAGCTGTCTGGAAGCCAGTCTTCCACTAGCAGCCTTCAGATGAAGATGTAGAACTCTCAGCTCTGCCTGTACCATGCCTGCCTAGATGCTGTCATGCTCCCACCTTGATGATAATGGACTGAACCTCTGAACTTGTAAGCCAGACCCAAATATATGTTGTTCTTTGTAAGACTTGCCTTGGTCATGGTTTCTGTTCACAGCAGTAAACCCTAACTAAGACAGAACTGAACTAGTATCTGAGATGCCATTTCCTGAAGGGGCAATGCTCAGGGGGGCTGATCATCCCTGGTAGGGCCCATTAGTACCAACAAACTTAGCTATAGCCATCCATCAAACCTCTACACTTATTCTGCCTCTGAGTTGCAGTTATTGTCCACAGTAGCAAATCTGAACCACAGGGACAGCTGTTGAGCTTATCCAGTCCCTGGATCTTTCCATCTTGTTTCCTCTTGGAGATTCCCATTCAGAGACCTGGAGCAAATCCAAGCCATATTTCCTTTTCAAGACGCCCACATTTATTATCTGAGTGCTTAGCCTGATCAGCCCCTGAAAACAACGCATTTAGAATGTGAACTTGGGAACCTTTTATTTTCTCAGAGCCTCAGATGACACTTTGATCAATAGTGGTAACACATCAGAATTCCCATAATGTGAAAAACATTTCTCTTATAGCACTGAGGGGGCATTCTGCAAGCATCTTTCCACATCATGCACTTGTTCATTTTTTTATGTGAATCTGAACTCTGGACTACTTGCTTTATGCTCCAGGTAATATTTTAGCACCGCTCTGCTGGCTACCAGCTGTGAACATTGGAGGCTTTTTGCCCTTTGATCTCCCTGTCATTGTGGGTGTTACTGTTTTCAGTACTTTCTTACCCTAGGATGCTATGATATGTTCCCGGTTCATACTGGATATTCCTTACCCAGTTCTATAATTAGCTATTTCTCTAAGAAGCCCTTGCTCCTTTTATTGTGGGAGGATATGAGAAACTAGGACCTGGGCATTGGGGTGCCATTGCTTCCATGATCTCTTGGTTAAGAGAGTGAGGAAATGTATCTATACATACTAACTTGTGTCTATACACATGCCTATAAATATTTTTGTATGTATTTGTCTGCACCTATAGAAAACAACACAAATTCGTACTGATAGTTCCAATTCTAACCCTATGTGGTTATATTCTAACCCTATGGCTAATGTGGTGTATGTTGGCCATTTCTCTGTGCTTATCTGTAATCTCTCATTATGACAAGGAGAAACTCAGATGCCAATATCAACTGTCCTATTATCTAATGGTTCCATTGCAGAATACACATATAGAACAATCAGAATCATTAGTCCATAGCTCTGCCGATGACGACCACTGAGAGCACGGTGCTATGCATAGCTCTCTCAGCTTTTAGACCTACAATCTCCATTCAGTTTAAAGTCAGCACAAGGTCCCCCCCCCCCATAAAGTTAGATTATTTCCATTACACTATTTTTTATCTTGGGATTCTCTGAGCTCCTAAATGGTTTTTAAAGGTTTGCATGCATAAAGCTATATCCCTCCTGCAATGTCATTCTGTGAATTTTTTGAAAATACATTGTCATTTATCCATCAATTTAGTATCAAACAGTTCCACTACTACAAAAGTCTCCCGGTGTTCAGTTGAGTCAACCCTCTCCATCCCTAACCTCTGGCTTAGCATCTCTGTAATTGTACCTTTTCCAAAATGTCATATGAATGGGATCAGATCATGTGTAGCCCTTTTGGAATAGCTCCTCTCACTCAAAAATATGAATTTAAGGTCCTTCCATTTGTGGATAGTTGCTTAATCCTTTTCCTGTGTGTTTCTTCTTCTCCTTCTCCTTCTCCTTCTCCTCCTCCTTCTCCTTTTCTTCTCCTTCTCCTTCTCCGTCTCCGTCTCCGTCTCCTTCTCCGTCTCCTTCTCCGTCTCCGTCTCCGTCTCCGTCTCCGTCTCCGTCTCCGTCTCCGTCTCCGTCTCCGTCTCTCTCCGTCTCCGTCTCCGTCTCTCTCCGTCTCCGTCTCTCCGTCTCCGTCTCTCCGTCTCGTCTCCGTCTCCTCCGTCTCCGTCTCCTCCGTCTCCGTCTCCTCCGTCTCCGTCTCCTCCGTCTCCGTCTCCTCCGTCTCCGTCTCCTCCGTCTCCGTCTCCGTCTCCTCCGTCTCCGTCTCCTCCGTCTCCGTCTCCTCCGTCTCCGTCTCCTCCGTCTCCGTCTCCTCCGTCTCCGTCTCCTCCGTCTCCGTCTCCTCCGTCTCCGTCTCCTCCGTCTCCGTCTCCTCCGTCTCCGTCTCCTCCGTCTCCGTCTCCTCCGTCTCCGTCTCCTCCGTCTCCGTCTCCGTCTCCGTCTCCGTCTCCGTCTCCGTCTCCGTCTCCGTCTCCGTCTCCGTCTCCGTCTCCGTCTCCGTACATAGGCTCCACTTCCATTGATTCTGACTTAAGTGATCTGGTGTGAGGCTAAGACATTGGCATGGCTAGAGAGGTTGTTTTCCTCTCTCACCTCAGTCACAAACATATGTTCAAGTGTGTGCCTTTGTATGTACACCAGAATACCCCGTATGTATATACCAACATACCAGTGACTATAAAATTGTCATGATGTTGTTTTTAGAATAGATTTTGGAGCTAGAATGAAGATGATAGGTGGTGATAGTGTTTAAGACTGGGGGGTGGGATCATGTAAGATGTATAGAGAGTTGGTGCTTGTGACTGGGCTATCTACCATTGAGGCTCTTTTTCCTGGTCCGTGGGAAGACAGAACACAAACAATCTTTCTCTTCCTTTAATGTTTGTAAACAAGCAGGAGAGGCATCAGCGATTATCTTAGAGACAAGATGTCTGGGTTTTGTTGGAACCGGGGAGCTAAAACGTTGCTTCCTGTACACAACTTGACTGTTATGAGAAGGGCGGTTTTCTGCATCCATCCCTTAGGCAATGCGCAGTAGAGGAATAGCAAAGGTTTGGTACTCAAAACTTTGAACCTCGGAAGTCAGGTTGCAGGCTCTAGAAAGAAGGTACAGTTGAGCCAAGGGTAGACAGGGAGAACATCGGATGCCCAGGAAGTCAGATTCATGTCCTTTTAAGTCCTGATCCACAATGGGCAGAAGGAGAGCCCAGAACTTTCACCTCTGCTACTCACATGGATTCCCCACCTCACATTAGCTGTGCACAGGACACAGGAAGGGCAGGGTGTGTGAGTGTTCAGAGACGCACACATACGCCAGACACAGGTGATTGTTCCCAATACTTGGGTCTAGAAGTCACCTCACTAGGACACATGTCCATTCTGAATTTTAATTTTAAAAGCATTAAAAACTATTTGAGATTTAAAAATAATCCAGTTATCAATGAACACTCGGAACACATTAATCACTTTTTGTATTTCTACCTTTTCGCATGCTGCACGATGGTGACTAATCTTTGTGGCAAGATTACCCTGAGTTGATTCTAAAATGTTTGTATGTAGCATCAAATACAATTATTTTCTTACATGCCTAAGAAGTCAACTCAGGGCTTCAAACATGTTAGTCAATTGCTTTACTCTTGAGCTATATACTGACTCCTTAAATGTTATTTTTATTCTATTAGATGAAGATTCAGTCAGAAATAAGTGGTTTCTGTTATGACTCACCTTTAATTAATTCCTTAAATGTTGGCAATTAGAATATACTAGACATGATAACTCAAATATGTAACACATTTTTTTTACAAAATAATGCATTTCCCAGTACTTCTATACAAAGAGTGTATTTTCTTCACATTTAAAAATTATTTTGTGTGTGTGTTTGCGTGTGTGTGTGTGTGTGTGTGTGTGTGTTGGAGTGGATGGGGCACATATCACGTGGCTTATTATGAAGGACAGAAGACAACTTTCAAGAGTCAGTTCTTTCCTTCCACTGTATGGATTCCAGATACTGAAGTCATGTCATTAGTCTTATCAGCAAGTGCCTTCATCTACTGAGCCATCTTCTTGGCCCCAGGGATGTATTTTCTAATTAACTAACAACAAATAGTTCTTGGTAGAATGCAACTCCAGGGAGCAATGAATCTGGAGAACCATGACAATACTGATGTGACTGATGTTTAGATAAGATGGGGCTGATTCCTCCTCTATTAAAATAAATAAATCAAATAAAGAAAACACCACCTACCCCTAGAGTAGATGCCATTTGGTCTGAGCAGATCTCAGCAAAGTCTCTCCCCATTATTCCATAGTAAAGGCCATAGAACAAGGATCCAATCCCCAAATCCATGGAATCCTTAGATTTGAGTCTATGGAAAAAGCATTGTAGAAGGAAATAAGAATGTGGTGTTTGGTTGGGATAGGGAGTGTTGGTACTTGGGAAATACTATTGCCATAATAGTTTACAGAGTGGTTATGCATTTGTTCAATAACTTGGTTGTTGTTGTTATTTTTCCTATTTAAAACTAGAGACTATAAAGTTCTCTTTCTCAAATCATACCACCCAGCTCCTGTGGACAGAGAACAAAGGAATTCCTTTGGGTGATATGCCCCAAACCCACCACCAATGAATGAACTCTTAGGTAGCGGTGAGCCTTATATGTGATGTGTTTTTTCCTATGCATGCACACACATGTATCTGTTATAAAGTTTAATTTACAAATTAAACACAGCAAGAAGTTAAAAAATGAACAATGAAATAATGAACACAGTGTAGTAAATGTCTGTGCTTTGAATATAAACTATGAAAATGGGGGTTACTTGGACACAGGTATCATAATTCAGTGCCTGCTGATCTAATAACTGAGCCAGCTGCTCAGTGACTGACAGATGGGGAGCATATACATAGGCACTGGACAAAGGGTGATTCATGTTTCCGTGAGATGGAGCAGAGGGGTGAAGGATTTCACAGGATGCTGAGCTGAGAAAGTCATGAAAGTCAACGTTACTATTTATTTACAGAATCTCCCACTTAATGTATTGCATCTTTGTAGCTCATGAGTAGCTTAAACTGCAGAAAGTAAAACCACAGATAAAGAGGGACTGCTACAGTCATGAAATGCTTCTTTGTAACTCAGTGCTTAGACAAGCCTGTTCTAACCCGTTTTAATTTTAGCTGGACATAGAAAGGCCTCGGCAACTTATAAAAAACTGTCTGCAGGCTCCGTCTTCATGTGGGTCCGGAACAACTGGGGTGGTGGGCTATCCCTAAAAGCTGTTGCCTGTCTGTGGAATCCATTCTTCTAGCTGAGCAGGCTTGTCTGGCCTCATGGGAGAGGATGAGGCTAGCCTTGCTGAGACTTGATGTGCCAGGGTAGAGGAATACATGGAGTTGGGCGATCTACTCTCTCAGAGAGGAAGGGAAGGGGTACCAGGGGAGGGATTGCAATAGGGGGCAGTGATGGGAATGGAAAGTGAAATAATAATAATAATAATAATAATAATAATAATAATAATAATAAAAACAACTGTCTGCAGATGACAGTGTAACCAAGTTACATCATAATCCTGGAATGGAATTATAGGTCTCAGGATGACAGCTGCAGAGTGATAATTTTTGATGGTCCCTTGACCCCAAGAGATTCTAAGGGCAACTGAGATTATTAGCCATTAGAGAGATGGTTCCTCGACATAAACGCAGATTAGAATCATCTGGGGCTGGGGGAAGGATTTCTGATGTACTGATGCATGGGGCTCCCTTGAATGTTTCTGAGTTCATATGTACTGGAGCTGTGAAAGAAACCTTGCTGGGGCAGCTGTCAGGTTCATCAAAGGATGAGGATCTCAGCCATAGGCTCTGGGCTCTGTGGAATGTTTGCAAATATTCTGACTTACCTAAAAAAAAAAAAAAAAAGTCTATGTTATAAATATCATCCCTTCTCACGAGAAAGCATAAAGACTAGACAGGCAGCACCTAGTAGGCAAGGAAGAAGCTCAGGGCTGTGGGCCCTTTCTATGCTGTGGTGGCCACACACCAACAAACCATGACTCTACAAGTTATCTTTCAAATGCACTAGGAGTCCCTGGGACAGTCTCCTCCCATATTCTAAAGGAAAGATCTTAAGTAAAAACCAAACCAACCAACCAACCCACCAACCCACCAACCAACCAACCCATACCATCAGCCCTAATCTGGACTCATGAATTGTAACCTTTGAATATTTGGTGTGTTTTACTATAAATAGTCTCCAACGCCAGCAGTGGCCTGGCAGGCTTCACTGAATTAGGGAAGGGTCTGAGGTACAGGGATGAGCTGTGTGGATGGCTACTGCAGGAGCCATCATCTGAGACTTTTAAGTTAATTAATTAATTAGTTAGTGGCTTTCATATGTGAGCTGTTTTATATCATTTTCACCCCACCCTCTTTCCCTATGCTAATTCCTCTCAATCCCCTTTCAGATTCATGATCTCTTCCTCTTTAACTATTATTGTTACACACACACACACACACACACACACACACACACACACACACACACTACCAAGTCCACTTAGTGTCACTCATATGTATTTGTGGTTGACCAGTATTGGAACTGGACTATCAGGGACTCATGGCTAGAGATGACTGATTCTCTCTCTCTCAGTAGCCACTGACTGCCTGTAGTTCTTCATCTAGGAATGGAACTGTGAGGTGCTTCCCCAGTCCACATTAGCGTGTCAACTGGTGTCATCATGTAAATCATGTTTAGGGGACAATATTGTTGAGACTTTATATATCAAGCTTCACCCATGTATATCACACGCGCGCGCGCGCGCACACACACACACACACAGACATAATCCCATAGCAGACCTGTGTTTCTTGTAGCCTTTCTGTGCCCTCTTCTAAGATGTTCTTGTGCTTAGGTGTAGTGTTGCAATAAAGATGCATGAACTGAATTGTGTAACCTCCAGTCTGGTCTGGTCTGCATTTTGGCCAACTATAGATTTCTGTAACAGTCTCCATTGGCTGCAAAAGTCTTCTCTGATGAGTGAGAGCTATACTTATGAGGCAAGACTAATAATACATGAGCTCTGTGAGACCAGAGCCAGGCCTGGCCTAGGACTCTCAGTCCTTCTGCCTCTGGATCCCAAGTGTGGGAATTACAGGAGTTCATTCCCATGCTTGTCTGACAAGCTTTATGCTTATTTATTTTAGGAGGACATAGTAAAGACTTTTCATATTTAGAAAAAACAGGTAAGTGTGTGTGTCTCTGTGTGTATGTGTGTGCGTGCGTGTGTACGTGTGTGTGTTTGTGTGTTATACACTGACAATTCCAAAGTGGATGGCCATTCATTCTTTCAGGATTCACCCTGTATTTATAAGGATTAAGGCAATGGGGGAAATAAACTCGACATTCCCTCCACAGGCAGAACAGCATATATGAATCATCTTATTGATTAAAAGTACAGTAACCAACCTACAGCGTCATACAGAAAATTCTTAGTAGTATATTCAGCACCAGGAGGAGTGAAAAAACTAGTCCCTTCCAAATCTGAAGGGACAAGTCCTTGGCATGACTTCCTGTAGGAAAGTTCATCGATAAAGGTCTGAAAATTCTAAGCAGTAATAATCTTGGAATAACTATAATCCCAAGTGTTTCATGAAAATTCTTTTAAATGTTTCTACAGTGAAAGAAAAGCAGTCCTCACCTTTCTACATCTTAAACCAGGAGCACTGGGTTGGCACAGGCACCTCCATTGTGCTCCACACGCAGTGTTAGCAGCTCTCTCTGGAAGTCCCCTGAGATGCTAATAAAACTGGACCGTTGTGCTGCCAAAGGAAGTGCCCATGGCAAACTCCAGGGCTGACTGCTCAGCCACTTACCTGCTCTATTTTATGGCTCAAGGGTTGCCAGTCTCTGTTTTTTTAAATTTCTGTTACAGACCCAGAGACTTGGAGTGACTTCAGGATGAGGGATATTCTGGGGAATTTTTATTTGAGCTGCTTTCCATAGCTATGTGATTTTTCCTAAATCCCCATTCCACAGCACAGGCCTGGTCCATGGACTCATTACTCCCCAAGCCAGCTTCTTAATGGAGAAGCAGTTCTGACGACAGAGCATGATTACCTATCCCAGTTTATTTTCTTACAAGCCTACTCTTCTGGTATCCTTTTTATTTCTGTCCTGGTTTCTAAGTACCCATTCCCCTCCGCTGGAGATCAGTGATGTTAGATAGGAATATAGCCACAAACACACAGCTGGGAACTGCATAGTGCCATTTCTCTAGCATTGGGCCTTACTCATAGGCAATGGTACTCCCATAACATTGTATCGTAGTTTATGTGAAAATACTTGTGAGGGTTATACATTGATGAAGCGGCCTAACACTATTCTCAGAGTCCATTGGCCTCATTAAGGGACTCGAGCCACATTCAAAAGTAAATAGGGGCTGGTGACATCATTCCATCAATGTGTTTAAAACACTTCCTTTTCAAGCCCAGGGAATAGAGGCGCCGGCTCTTCATTAACTTCTTCAAGCTGATTATGGGCATTGAGATATTAGAAGAGGGGTAACAGGAAAAGTAAATTGATAAGCCTCTGGCACTGTGTCTTCACTGCATCCAGCTGGAATTCCAGGACATCAGAGGTTGGAGCAGGTCTGATCAGCTCACTTGATGAGTAGATACGCCAAGGCTGTGTATTCTGCAATATACAATTCTCAAAACAAATCTTAGTATCAAGATAATTTTTTGTTTGAATTCTGGAATCTAGTCTTCTGGCGGCCTGCCTCTGTCATGTCTAATCCATGTAATTCTGGGAGTTTCTATGAGGGTGTGCTCCCACCATCCTCCCATTTTCACCTCCCTGCTCTCAAATTCCCCAACACTAGGGAATCCAAATTTTCAGGTACCAAGGCTGTCCACTTCCACTGATGCTGTCTTTCTAGGGAAAAGTAGTGGTTTTGTTGGAACAGGGAGGATTAGCTAGGATTTATTGCATAGCCATAACCTATATATGTATATAGGTCCACAACCTAGAAATATGTATAATTGTTATTAAGATGAAGTTATAATTTCTTAAATTGTACAAAATTTACTTTGATTTCAAATTTAAGGTTTTCATTGGTATGAGCTTCTTATTGATATAAAACTGAGATGAATATTGGTACTCTCATGGGCATTGTGCCTATATAACACATTTAGGAATACAAGGCTTAGACCCAGTCCTTCTTTAACTTTTTAAACTGATTTGAGATGGTTAGCCTGTGAGTTAAGGACCTATAGCAAATTCATGGCTCTGAGTTTATTGTTAGGGTGTTTTCTATGTTTTATTTAGAAATAGCTGAGAGGAGTTAACAGACAACAGTTCAGATTGCCTTGCATGGATAGTTGGTTTTCAAAATGTCAGAACTCCACAGAATTGACGTTACAAACATTTCTGTATTAATGTTCATTTTGATTAGAGACCTGTCTGTTCCTGACAGCTTCCTGTCTTGGATTCTAAGAAGAAATTGAGCATCTTTGGAGTTATTCCAGTTGTGGTGAGATAGCCACTAGGCAAGAATTTCCTCTTTTCATCTACAGACAAATCATTGTCCAGAAAAGGACACACTTGCAGAATAGTCGACTGATTATATCTGCCAAGACATAGTAATCAGCCCTTAATAATTCTGCATCACTTGGTCTGTCAGATGATTCTGGGCCAGAAGGCTGAAGATCAGATGCGCCAACATTTTGTAGTATAGGGACTGTCCAGGTGTTCAGTGGTCTCTATAATTTGGCTAAGTTTTAGAAGCTATGCTTTGTGCTTCCCACAATTTCAATTAACTCAGTCATTCTGGAATTTCTGACAGGGTTGAAGACTTATAGTCTCATAGCCAATCCCGGCTATTTATTTTGAGAGAAAAGGTTTGAGAGGATTGTTTTCAGCTGACATTCATTATAAAGCCAAGAAAAAAAGCTAGGTTCACAACTAAGTCTTTTAGTTAGGAGGGATGACAGAGGTTCTGGTTAGTCAACAAAATGATGGACTGGGTATTATGTCTATCTTGTACCTTACTGACCCAAATTAGTATAGTTATGCTCTAATTGTATTTTAAGAGAAAAGTTTTATTTTAATAGGAAGGTGATTTGTAGGAGGAGCTAAGGTGGGAGGAGTAAGGAGAGGAAGAGGAGGAGTAAGGAAAGGAGAAGGAGAGGAGGAGCTAGGTGACAAGAGTGGGGGGGGGGCATAGAGGCAGATGTTCGAGTGTCTCCACCAGTCAAAGATAGTTGATATATCTAGGTTGGGTATAGGGTTACACTTCTAATTGTATGGGCATCTTGTTATTGAGCATTACCAAACTTATAAAGCCTTTAATTAACATTAAAAAATAGTATAAAAGCAAAAAGGAGAAGCAGGGATGGGATAGGGGTTTTCTAGGGAGGGGAAATGGGGAAAGGGGATGGCATCTGAGATGTAAATAAAATATCCAATAAAGATTTTCACATCTCAAAAAAACCCCAAAAACCCCACTTCCCTTTCAACATGTCATCAATGCAGATCCTTATTCTCCTCACGCCATCTTTCAAATCCATTGTGCCTTTTACGCTTGATGGCCATCTTATTTCACATCTGAAGTGCTCAGTTGTCACATAAGCTAGTGCATTTGTCATTGTCCAGTTCAGTTCTAAAGATTTTAAGAAACAAGATACTCAAAGACGCTCTGGACACTAGAATCTCTGGAAAGGGAACACCCACTTTAATCCGTTACTCTATACCACGGAAGTCCCGCTTTCAATGGTGATCTTCCCAGTCTGCAGGTGAACTACAGATTCTCTTTGAAGCCCTTTATCTTTAAAAAGTTTTATTTTGTAGGTTGTTCCTTTCTGGCTTTTCTCTTGGGTCCTCCATACGATAAAGCTACATGTAGGTATCTACTATGGAGAATGTATACACGGAACATGGCGGAGCCAAGTGCTTCCAGGTGAGAGAAGACCATGACCAGGCAAATGGCCCAAGTGCTTAGACCTATCAGATACTAGTCTCTTGAGTGAAGACACACACTTGAATATTGTGTAGACACATTGTAAACATGATGACAAAATAACCCACTACACCAAATGCATAACTTGTAGATTAGAAGAAACCGTTTGTCGACCATTCTGTGGGAACAGAAATCGGAGGCAGCACACAGAGGATGAAGGAAAGCACTTCCTCTTTCTAAACACTGTTTACATAAAACTGTTCTATGTTGACTTTTGGGGTTGAGGAGCTTAAACTGTTTTTGTGCTTTTAAGGCCGAGTCTCAATATACAACCAGGCTTGTCACAAGCTCAACATTCTCCCGCCTTAGCTTCTGAAGTGTGGGAATGACACTGCATTCTTCAGTTTCCCTCTGTGATTTTGAATTTTCTTCTTGTTGCAACCCTACCACCTTCCCCAGCTTGCTTCCTGTTGGAGGTAATTATCACATGCTTAATTAAAATTTCTGATATTATTAAATCAAGCTTTCACTACAATTTAAAAAGATGCGTTCTTTATCATTTAGAAGGAAAGTGCTGGGCATGTCAATTCATGATGGTTTAGTTCACTGAGTTCCAATTAGAAAGGACTATTTGAATCCATATGGTTTGAATATGGCCTGTGGGCTAGCCTGAGAACTGAGTTGTTTACAGTTTTGTTTTTTTTTTTTTAATAATGAATGCCTTTCTACATTCAGGAAACAGACACACAAGAGCCACATGTCCTGGTACCTCCTACCCAGGTACACTTATGCCCATGGAGGGGCAGGCAATGGTAGAGTCTGTGGAGCAAACACTTGCACCGCTGCACATATTGGCTTGCATTGCATTGGCTTTAGAGACTATGGTGTCTCTAAAGCAGGCCAGAGATGGTGGTAGGGTCTTTCTGCTGAGAGATACTTGAGTCATCCGTTATGCTGATCTACCTGTGCTGAGCAGTTTATATTGTTGCAAAAGCTAATTCAAAGTGGAGGTTTATGTTGCAAAACTAATGCTGTTAGGGATGTGAATAAGGACTGAGAGGCCCTTCCTGGCCCAGCTCCAGCCCCAGATAGCACCAGACAGTAGGTTCCTTGGACTCCACACATAATCAGCATCTCTCTTGGGCTCAGGCCTACACAGAAGATGTTCCTGGCTAACAGCATCTTCAACTGCAAGGCCACTCTGTGCCAAGTGGCATGCCACTGGAGGCAGAACTTAGCAGTCTGTCACCTTTAGATTGATCCTGGCTTGGCACCTTTCTCAACTTTCTTGACAGTTCTTTCCATGACTGCCTCATTTGTAAAGTGATGATGATGGGGCTGGTTCCTAACACTGACCTGGAAGATATATGTGTGTGTGTGTGTGTGTGAGTAATATATATATATATATATATATATATATATATATATATATATATATGTGTGTGTGTGTGTGTGTGTGTGTGTGTGTGTGTGTGTGTGTGTGTATAAAAACATACACATATTGTATATGTATATATGTGTGTATATAATATATATTATATATACAATGCATTCTTATTTAAAAGACTGGGCACATTAAGTCCCCAATATGCTGCATCAGTGTCACAAATATCCCTATGAGCATCTCTCTGCATATTGGGCTATACATACTTCCAGGAACAGTAGAACTCGGAGCTTCCCGGATGCTTGAATTTATTCCAGGTAAGAGATGTGTTCCTGTCTCAGAACAGCCGCCATATGAAAATATTACCCTACCATCATCCCTCAGCATCTAAATGTCCAATTAACACCATTTTGAATTGTGCTGTGTTAAAAAAAATCAATTTCAGCATGCACATCTGCTTTCATCTTTAATAAAGAGTAGAAGTAAAGGCACACCAAGTAATTGCTTTAAGATAAACTTTGTGATTTATCATTTGTAAGTGTTTGATCCACACATGTATTATATATACCCGAATTTCTGGAGCTCATGTAAAAAAATTGGGGGTGAAATATTTAAGAAACTCTGCTTCAGAACACAGTAGACACGTTGGCTTTGGGGCAGCACTGAGGACTGTGGAGTGGAGTGCAGGCGGAAGTGGAAAGGGATTGTCGTGGGCATGAGACATGGGCGGCCTGGCACACTGGACACCTGGGCTATGAGGGCCACATAGGCTAGAAAAGCAAATTTGGGTAACTTGTGTAGTGAAGTGTCTCTGCACTGGATGAGCTGAGCTGCTTAGGGTCCTGCACCGAGCTAGGGGAATTCATTTTGCAGTGGGGAAGTAACATGTTCTCATTGCAAGGGAACTACTTGTGCTGATTGTATTTGGGGCATGAACCCAAGTACTTTTGGGTTCTGAAACTCAGAGCCCTTTGACAAATCTGCCCTTTGACAAATCTTAAATAGCTTATAGCATTTGGTAGTCAGGAGAGAGGTGGCCATGTTTTCATTTTTTACTGACTTTAAAACGCTTTCTAAGACTTCTGTCTAGTCTAGTCTCCTGACATTATACCCAAAGGTTTCCAAATGGGGAATTAAATTAACTATCTGCAAACCTGCATTCACATAACTCATTATTATTTTTTTTTTGAGACAGGCTTATCTAAAACTTACTATGTAGCCCAGGCTGGCCTAAAACTCATGCTCTTCCTCAAGAGAGAATGTCAAAGTTACCATCATGTTTCGTTAAACATCTCTCACTGTATACTTCCCCTTTCCCAAACTAAAAAGGAAAACTTACTGTTTTCTCTTTCTTAGTATTTAAGACGGGAAAACAAGTCCACACAGAGAGAAATACCATGAAAATATTTCCTGAAGCCTATGATTTTGTTTTCTCCAACAGGGTAAAGTTCTGCCATTGTCTAACAAGCAATGCACACTCCACACTCTCTCCTCTCCTTACTGCAGTGACTCCTCAGTGACAACTTGCACCCACTCACAGATCCAGGGAGAAAGAGAAAGTCTGTGGGATCCCAGGGAATTGCGTAAATCCCAAGAGGATGATGGCCGCCCCAAGATGTGAAAACTCCACTTGGTAGACACGCTTCTGTATATTTCTGATGTGTTTATCTGTGGTCAGGTCAGATCTTAAATCTCCAGTCCTTGCTGGTTTTGAAGTGCTTGCGACACAACTTGCAGAATTGTTTTCAAAATGCTGAGCTAAAAATAATCATGCAAACAGTGCTCTAGAGATTGAAAAAAGTAGTTTCACTTCCCTTTTCCTGCCTCTGCCAACTGAAGTCTTCAGCTATGAACTCTACAGGAGACGAGTCTGAACCCTCATTGCACAAGGTATGTGAATCAATACTGTGATCACCAGGGTCTAGAAACTTTTACTGCAAAGGTAAAAAAGGTATTAGGGGTTGACTGGAAACCTGTAGACACTCCACAAAAGAGGGAAATTCAATATACTCCTTAACGTTTACAAGAAAGAGATAAAGCCAGGCATGCTAGTGCAGGCCTGTAGAAATATTTTCAGGATCACTTACCTATGTAGGTATTTGAATCTATCATTTAAAATACTAGGAAAGATACAAATATTAGTTCCAGCTTTTGGAAAGGCTAGATCAGGAGGACTATGAGTTTGGGGGGCATATATTGTGCATTCTTGTTTTAAAGTAAAACAAGAACAATAACAAATGAACAAAACCCAAGACCAACCCAATAAAAACTTCAGCCTAAATTAAAAATGAACTAAAAGCCACCACGAGGAAGGAGTGGTTGGAATACATATCTTGATGTTCACCCTGAAAGTGGTTTCTGGGTAGCTCTGAAGAGGATGTAACTCGTAAGAACGGAGAACATTCCCCACATAGATAGAAACTGCCACCAGAAGAGTTTTATTGTGAAGTACAAAGGGACAACCAACTTCTGCAGCAAGATTGCCAGCTATCAGAGAAATAAAGAGAGTCTCCTTCAGTGACAGGGACCTCAAATGGCACCCTGGTTTGTTGTATGATGCTGAACGAGACCTTAGCCCTGGGACCCCCATCACTCACTAAAGGAATCACACACACCCTTTCTGGTGGAAAGCAACCTCACCTATAACCTCATGCTTATTCCCTAACAATGGCTCACCTACCAAGTGTGAGTTAATTCTACAGATAAGAGAATTGGTACAGAGATCATGTGGGAATGCTCCAGCATGCCCTTGTCTGTTCCTTTCACCTGACTGCTTCAGATGAAACTGTGTAGAGCCTCAACAACAAGGGCTTTTGGACAGGCAAGTATTATGATAACTGTGAAACTGGGAGGTCCGATGTCTGTGCTGCCTCCCTATCCTGCAGGGTGACATAGAGTTCAAACACAACCTAGAGAAGAAAGCACTCTGAAAATCACACTGTGTTACACGGAGCCCAGGGGCTGCTGTTACTAACACATGCCCATGTGAATGGCCTTAAAGGAAGTGTATCAATGGATCAGCAGCTTCTGGGATGTCTACCTGCGTTACAGTGAGTTCTACGGCTCAACTCTCTTGCCTCAATTATGTCCTCTCCCATTTCCCTTCCTCTTTCTCCTCTTCAGCTACTCATGCCCTTTCCAGAAAGCATGATGTATGGACCTCACTCACTGACCAGAGTCCAAGTGGCCTCCAGAAGGTACATTTAATCTGGCTGGGCCCAACCCACACTACCAGGGGTCAGCATAGACTTAACTGATAGGCTGTACATCATTGGCTGCTAGGGTTATTTTCGAAACAGGCCTATCAGATAGCCACCTTTCTTTCTCATTCTCTTTCTTTCTTTCTTTCTTTCTTTCTTTCTTTCTTTCTCACTTTTTCTTTCTCTCTCTCTCTGTCTTTCTTTTTTTTGTTGGTTTTTTTTTTTTTTTGTTTTTTTTTGTTTTTGTTTTTTGAGACAGGGTTTCTCTGTGTAGCCCTGGCTGTCCTGGCACTCACTCTGTAGACCAGGCTGGCCTCGAACTCAGAAATCTGCCTGCCTCTGCCTCCCAAGTGCTGGGATTAAAGGCGTGCGCCACCACCGCCCAGCTCTGTCTTTTTTTTAAAGATTGATTTAATTAATTTTAATTTTAATTAATTTTTTTATTTATTCACTTTACATCCTGCTTACTGCCCCCTCCAAGTTCCTCCTCCCACAATCCTTTTCTCAATGTCCACCTACCCAGGGAATCTCCCAACCCTGGCACATCAAGTCTCAGAAGGGCTAGGTGCATCCTCTCCCAACTGAGGCCAGAGAAGGCAGCCCAGCTAAAAGATCATATCCCATGGATGGGCAACAACTTTAGGGATAGCCTACGCTCTAGTTGTTTGGGACCCACATGAAGACCAAGCTGCACATCTGCTACATATGTGTGTGGGAGGCCTAGGTCCAAACAGTGTATGCTGTTTGGTTGGTGGTTCAGTCTCTGAGAGCCTCAAAGGTCCAAGTTCATTGACTCTGCTGGTCTTCCTGGAGTTCTTATCCACTTCAGGGCCCGCAATCCTTTCCCCCAACTCTTCCATAAGAGTCCCCAAGCTCCATCCACTGTGTGGCTGTGGGTGTATGCATATGTCTGAATCAGCTGATGGGTGGAGCCTCTCAGAGGACAGCCATGCTAGACTCCTGTCTACCAGCATAACAGACTATCATTTAATAGTCTCCCATGGGATGGGTCTCAATTGGGCCAGTTGTAGAAAGCAGACTTGGAAATGTAAGACCTTTGGTCTTTTACATTTTACAGCATCAACCTCTTATCTACTTAGAATGGTTACTAAGGAGAGCCAGTGAGGTGTCATCTCCAAGTGGGAGCAACCACATTTTAGGGTTATCTGATGATTCTGGTCCTGGATCCTGGTTTAGCAGTGAAGAACCCCCTGCCTGTTCATTATATTTCCAGCACGGTGGGAAGAACTGGTAGAATATATCACGGATTTATTCTCCCAAGCATAAAAGTAGGGCTTAGAGCAAAATGTCTGTGACTCTTTTCAAAAAGGAATTGGAGGAAGAAATGAGGCTTACTTTAGGAAATAGTACAGATTTCATAAGGGCCTAAGATCACTTGCAAGATAACCAAGACTCAAGATACATAGATGTTCATTGACTCATCATGGTGACTGTAGAATTCTGATATTAACAATAAAAATTGTCAAATATAGGTCAAACAAATCACCTATAATTTTGGTCATTTGTTATGCATCAGATAGCACTCATTTTCTGTTTTGCTTTAAAGATTTATTTATTTATTTAATGTATATGAGTACAATGTTGCTGTCTTCAGTAGGCATATCAGAGGAGGGCATCAGATCCCATTACAGATGGTTGTGAGCCACCATGTGGTTGCTAGGAATTGAACTCAGGACTTCTGGAAGAGCAGTCAGTGCTCTTAACCGTTAAGCCATCTCTCCAGGTCCCTATTTTCTGGTTTTTAAGGTTCATTACTTCTGATAATAAAGGGGATGGGTGTTTTGAAAAATCCTATCATCTGTTTTTATTTATTGTTTGTTATAGTCTTCATATTTCTAAGAATATATTCACCTTTTACATTTCCCCTATAAAAATGAAATTTATAAAAAAGAAAAGCCTGAGTCTGTTCATTTAAAAAACATTTAAAGTTTTGTTTTATTATTTTACGTGCATGAGTATTTTGCTTGTGTGTATGTGTGTACACTATGTGCATGCCTTGTGCTTGGAGGTCAGAAGTAGGCATTTAGTTTCCTGGAACTGGATTTACAGGTGGTTTTGTGCCACCACATGAGTGCTGGGAACCTGATCTGGGACCTCGGTAGGTCAACAGTGGGTCCTGTGGGCACCTGCATGCACATATAGATACCTCTTCCCCATACCTACACTTGAAAATAGTAAAAATGAATCTTTAAAAAATAAGGAACCAATTCTAGAAGACCTCAACTATCTGTGTCTTTAATGCCTGGATTAAATCAGCAACAAATAGCAATGTTCAGTGTACAGGTATAATTCTTAAAAAGAGGCTACAGAGATCAGAAATGAAAACAGGGCACTGGCATCATCATAAAATGCACATATGAAAAAAATTGTGCCGGGCAGTGGTGGCACACACCTTTAATCCCAGCACTTGGGAGGCAGAAGCAGGTGGATTTCTGAGTTCGAGGCCAGCCTAGTCTACAGAGTGAGTTCCAGGACAGTCAGGGCTACACAGAGAAACCTTGTCTCAAAAAACAAAAAAACAAAAACAAAACAAAACAAAAAACCCCCAAAACAACAACAAAAAAAAAACAAAAAAAGAAAAAAATTGTTTCTTAAACTATCTTTAAATCATTTATCCAGTCCCATATTTTCTCAAGAGAAAGGTTAAAAGCTTGCATCATGAATTGAGTAATTGTATGAGAAGGTATTTTAAAAATAAGGGTCACATTTCATAGCAATTTTAAAAATTGTTTATCAATTTCCAACGCAGTTAGAACTCCTCATTTTTAATAGTTACTGCCACATAAGAAATGTAGAAATGCCGTGTCTCATAAATGCACACATGCACCAAGTGAGACGAAGGCATGCACATGTAAAGAAGGAAGCCTGGCAGGAGGGACACAGTAACAATGCCAGAGGGGTCACCATCTGGACACATGAGGAGAATGCACATCTGCATGACTGGCCAAGGCAGCCTGAGCATCTGGATTGCATCTTCTCTCCACCCACACATCATAGCAAGAGGAATTTCCTGACAAATCAGATGCTGCCCAAAGGTACCATGCTTCTTTTCTTCTTGTCATGTACACAAATGGACGTCAGAAAATCAACAGATCAAATCAAACCAAAGGTATATTTCATTTCATTTAGACATAAGGATGATCGAGCCAAGAGTGTTACTAAAAGGAAGATGTGTGATGCTCTATTTCTCTGCCCTGCAGTCCTTAGCTATTTACCACCATTTGTATGTGCGGATGTCTGTAGGGGGCAGGAGAATACGCAGATGTAAGGGGGAAACATTATGGAAATACACGTCTCCAGCAAACACTGGTGCTATCAGTACAAAGGCATTTACAGAAAGTGTGGACATGAATCCGAGTGAGAAGAATGCATGGAATCCTGGCATACGATGGGGCTTGAGAATATTGGTTACCCACATTTCTATCTCAATAAACCCAGATAGTTGATTTTGTCACTTAACTCTTGAAGAAGATCCTGCAATGCTACATACATAACTGTCTGTATAGATCCTGCAACGTTACATACATAACTATATCTATGTTTGTATCTTACTTCATTTTCAAAAGATTTGAACAGATATGTGCATTATTGACACAATAATAATTTCTAGTGTTTCAGGACTGTTAATAGGCAGGGACTTTTTGATTTAAGTGGAGCAAAGCTTTGATCTGCCATAAATTGTTTGTTTTTTATATCGAGGTAACTCAATGGTGTATCTGAACTCTGAATCGTGTATAGGCATTTTTCAGGTCCTATTAATTTATGAGGTCATTGAAGGATTCTTTTTCAGGGGAGATATCTCTCCTTACTTTCTGAAAATATGAAAAATGGTCTCACAGTAAAACAGTTAGAGATAACAGTATTGAAAGGTTTTAAGTTGTAATTAAGATCTGTTAAAAGCACTTGGAAATGGTTTAACCTTGAAGTTCTGCCAACGTCTATTCTATATTGAGATTATCATCTTGAGAAAAAAAAATACCGGCTGAAAGAGAAAAATTCCAACTTTCTACTGGTTGGTCTATACCATGCTGAAAATGTGGATAGAACCTTCTAAATATTTAGTAGTATCTCAAGTAAAGTAGGGTATTCCCCACTCCGTACCTACACTTCTGGTATCACATAGGCCAGTAATTATATTTTTACATTCTATTTGACAAGTAGATTGTTTTCTTTGCTTTTTCTTTGTTCTGGACTCTGCAGCTTCTATAGCCCAGAGAGCGTAATCTGGACAAATTAAATGATAAATTTTTAAGTGTGTGTGTGTGTGTGTGTGTGTGTGTGTGTTGTGTAAGGCAGGGTCTCGTATAGCTCAGTGTAGTCTCAAACCTGCTGTAGTAGCAAACTCTGGCCTTGAACTCGTCCTTCTACCTCTAGTTCTGCAGTACTGGGCATGAGCCTCCAAACCTGGACCAGAAAGTGTTCTGGCTTTGGGAATTCTCTGTCCACTTAAATACATGCCCTGAGTTATGCTTGAAAGAATGCGAAAATAATGATGTCATCAGAGTACAAACAACACATGTAAATGACAGTGTCTTCTGTATGTAAAGCTTGTGCTCAGACATTCCCTGCTTACTTCTTTCTCTTGCATAGAGTCTGTATACTCCTGTCCAAACAGCAAGCAAACCAGCTCCCTGTAACTGCACACTTCTGCAGATCATGGTCAAATCTTAATCACTACCCGTGGGGGAAGCCCCCTTATCCACAGTGTTCTGGGCTCACATGCATCTTGGATGCCTTCCTTTTTAGAGCCCACTAGTTGCCACCGTGACTTGGAAGTACATTTTCCCACCAACCTCCTTCACTGTGGTTTCCCATGCCCGTGATTTTCTCAGACCCTTTTGTTATAGTTCACATTCTTTCTTGGATCCCCAATCTTCTATTTGAGCTTTAAAATTTTCTCTCTCTTAAGGTCCATTTTCTGCACCATGCAGTTCTTTGGGGTTTGACAAATGAGTGTTTTGTATTCATAAATGCAGTATAACACAGATTAATTTTACTGCTCTTAAAAAAAACTCATTCCATCTGTTTATTTCTTCTCTTCCCTATGAAGCACTCTGCGTTTTACCGAATAGGTTCATGTTTCTGCATATCCCACATAATTAGAACCATACAATATGCAGCCCCTCGCCAGGGTTCCTTCATGTCTTTTCATGATTTGGAAGCTTCTATTTTTGTTGAATAGTATTTCATTGCATGGATATATCAGTTAGCTCATTTATTCAGAGATTAAAGAGCAGTCGGGTTACTTCCAGTTGGGATGATTATTGCTTAAAATTCTATCTATCTATCTATCTATCTATCTATCTATCTATCTATCATCTATCTATCATCTATCTATCTATCTATCTATCTATCTATCTATCTATCTATCCATCTATCCATCCATCTATCTGTTACACACACACACACACACTTTTGCACTAGATCTTTTGGTGAATGGTGAATGTAGGTTTTGAATAAAATTGAGTAATCACCTAGTGTTGATCATGTGGTAAGACCAGAAGCAGCCTTTGTGGAAGACTACCAAATACCTCCAAAATTTTTGCCATCTCAGAAAGGAGAGCTCCTCTCCTGCCTTCTTGGCAGCATTTAGCACTTTCGGTTTCTTGAAAGTCAGCCTTTGTAGTAGCACACATTTGTATTTTGTTATCAGCCCAATTTTCGCTCTCCCATGACACGGGATGACGTGAACAGAAAGCTTCTTCACCCCATGACATGGAATGATGTGAGCGGAGAGTTTCCTCACATCTGTTCTTTTGCTGTCTTCTCACATGGTGTCCTTCCAGATATCTTGTTACTTTTTAAATTAGTTGTAGGTTTTTAAAAAGTGTGTGCTTGTGCGTGTGTGTGTTCATGTGCGTGTGCGTGTGCGTGTGTGTGTGTGATGCATGCAGGAGCCCACAGAGGCCAGAAGAGAACATCAGATTCCATAGAACTAGAGTTACAGGCAGTTGTGAGTCACCTGATTTGGGCAGAAACCAAGCTCAGGTCCTCGGTAGGAGCACTAAATGTTCTTAACTGCTGAGTCTCCTCTTAAGCCCCCAATTAATTCCTTTTTTATAGTTAATATTTAAGTGTCTTTTGGATTCAAGTTCATTTCCAAGTATGTGCTACTGTAAATATTTTCTCTCAGTCTGAGGCCTGTTTTTTATTTGGTTTTCTTTTTTTTTCCCCTAATATCTTTGACAGGTATTTATTTAGTTAGTTATTTTTGTGTACACGGTTCTGTCTGCATGTGTGCCTGCAGACCACCAGATCTCATTATTGATGGTCATGAGCCATCATTTGGGTTCTGGGAATTGAACTCAGGACATCTGGAAGAGCAGTCAGTGCTCTTAATCCCCCAGCCATCTTTCCAGCTCAACAGGATAGTTTTTAAGTTCCATAAAATAAAATTTCATTGTCATTCATCACCAAATCCAAGTGAACTGAAGTATTTTCTTATGTTAGCTTATGAACGTCTTGGATTTTATATTTAAGCCTAATATATTTTGAATGTTGTAGAAATTATAGATTTTGTATCTAGATTAATTCTCTTGTATATGGAAAGTTGAGCTGATCCATCACCATTTGTTGAAAAGTCTAGTCCTTCTCTTTTGAATTGTCCTCGCCTTTGATTTGGATCACTTGACTGTGTTTGTGAAGTCCTGTCAGGGCACTGTGCATTCTGGTCAGTAATTGTGTATTTATTTTTTTCACCAGCACCACACTGTTGATGAGCGAAGCTTTATGGCAAGTGTTGAAGTTGAAGAGTGTCCATCCCTGATCACATTCTCTTTCAGTGTTGACTTCCTATTCTGGTTCCTTGGTCTTGTGATATAAACTGGGAGTTGTTTTGTTAAAATCCACAGGGCAGCTTGCTCAAATTTGGATTGGGTTTTTATTGATTGTAATATTAATGTGTGTGTGTGCGTGTGGTGTGTGTGTGTGTGGTGTGGTGTGTGTGTGGTGTGGTGTGTGTGTGTGTGTGTGTGTGTGTGAACTAGCATCTTAACAATATGTAACTTGAACACAGTCTTTCCACTTATCTTATGGCTTTTGGTTGTCTGTGTAGAGATATTGCACTTTATCTTAGGTTGATGCCTAGGTTTTCTCCATGCTACTGTGAATGGTAGACCCGACCTGGATTCAACTATCTCTGTGATTTTAAGGTGGTGGGTCTCAGTGTCCTCAATTCTCTGACAGGTTCAATTGTTTTTGATGTTCAGTTTGCTCAGGCTGTTTTAAGATGGGAGTGATGACTTCTAACGTTTTTATATATTGGAGCAGAAACTGAAGTTTTTCCTATTTCCTTACATTCTATTATCTTAAGTATCAGGAAACTTGTGGCTACTGCGATTACATGAGTGGCTAGAGTCCTCCAACTCCTAAGCAAGCTCGTGGCCTTCCTTTCATCATCCTGCCTCCATCCAATGAGAACATCTTTCAAAATTAGCCCAGGAAACTGTTCTCCAAACCAACAGGGCAGAATAGTGGCTGTCAAGGCAGGGCACAAGTGCATTGCTTTAAAAAAGAAAGTCATCCAAATGCCCTAATGTAAAATGTAGACCAATGGCCAGTGAGTCACTTTAGCTTTACCAAAGCATCTAGAAAAGAGTTCTCCCATTAGCAGACTGCTTCGGCGGTGTAATTACAGTAATTATAAAATTATTATAAGGTGATTATTATAACAATTATAGTTATATGTGCTGTATAAGGGTATACCACTGATACATTGTTAGAAGTTACAGCAGCAAATGATGGAAATAAACTTTATTATATGGTCCTTTATTATATTTTAGATGATATGGCCCTGTATTGTAGATTATATGGCTCTTTGATATGTTATATTGTAAATGATACAACCCTCTGTTATATTATATTATAGAAGATATTGACCTCTGTTATGTTATAGAAAAGAGCTAGAAACTTCGCAAATCTTATAAATAAGTTCAAGGCTCTTGGTGGCCCTGGGAGGTACTATGTGATCTCAGGTATCCATCAAAATTATTCAGAAGCTAGACTCTCTCTGGATAGCTATTTAGGATATCATACTATAGCCGCAGAATGTTGACTCGAGTGATACACTTGGTCTTGGGTTTCCCAATACAGTTCATTTAACACATAATAAAAAAGCAGATCCTTAACAATTTGTGGGTTCTTTGTATAGCACTTCTAGTTCCAGTGAGTAATGTTGTGCCCTGATGACCTGCTCTGAAGATGAATTTTCAAGAAGAGATGCAAAGCACAGAGCGATCAGGGCTGCATGGGGGAAAGGCAGGCCTTGGTACTGAATGCCCGATAAGGGACAACACCAGTGGAGACATGCAGGGGAATGGTACTTCACCCGCTCCTTTGGGACAATGCCATTAAGGGACTCATGGCTTACTTAACCAAGCTAATCCAACAGGACATGGTCACAAAGAGAGCTGGCTCTGCATGTGGTCATTGTCGGCACCCCTTTATCAAGTCTTTCAGCGCTGTAAAGGGTAAGACAGGATTGCCTCTAGAGAGGCCACAATCTCAGCCACCTGGTCATCTCCAGGGTGACCGTTAGATCTGCAGAGCCCCTTTGGGTTGCCATAAAATAGCAAAGCTATGTGATGGGAATTTGAAAGTGAGTGTGGGGTGATTGAGAGGGTCTGGGGTCACCCTAAAGCCCAGGCATTTCAAGTGTCCACATCAGCCAACTGATCCAGAGAACAGCTTAGAGCTACTGCTGCCAGCAGATGTCAGGCTTGCAAAGCCTGCCTGGACCCAAAGTACTCTTACCTCCAGTGGACAGAGGTCCTCAGGGAGAGGCTGGCTGCTGCTCAGGCTGACCTGTGTCCTGACACCAGCATGAGCTCCTGCTTACTGCTGCAGGGCGTACATTCTCAGAGTTGACAGGAGCAGCCTTTTAAAACACAAGGACAGAGTCTTTGGCATTCACCATCTCAAACCCAACAAATAAAGTTGTGTAAGGAAGCAAGGTAACAGACAGAGGGCTCATGTGGCTTTGTTTCCTTTCAAGGGCAGGGAGCTAACTTCAAATTCCACATCCCATTACTACAGAAACAAAACCACCCCCATATTATCTAATTTAGAGATAATTGTCAAGTGTGTAGAAAACACGGAGAGATGGCTCAGTGTTTCAGAGCATTTACTGTTTTTGCAGAGGACCCAGGTTCAGTTTCTACCCACATGGTAGCGCCCAACCATTTATAACTCCAATTCCAGGGGATATGATGCCCTCTTCTGAGCTTCACAGGTACTGCACTCATGCAATGTACATACATACATGCAAGAAAACACCCAGAAACATACAATACGTAAGTTCTTTTTTTCTTTTTTTTTTTTTTGGTTTTTCGAGACAGGGTTTCTCTGTATAGCCCTGGCTGTAGACCAGCTGGCCTCAAACTCAGAAATCCACCAGCTTCTGCCTCTCAAGTGCTGGGATTAGTTCTAAAAAATAAAAGGGGAAGGAGGAACTGAGCAGGGAGTGATGATTTCTTAGGGCTTCAGCCTCCTTTCCACATGAGGACTCAGACGTTCCATTTTGGGCTTTTCCCTTTTACAGAGTGGAGGCTGTTGTGAGTGAGACTTAGAGTTCTTCTGTGAGGCAGGCAGTGGGTAACTAGTGATATTTGATTCTAGTTTCATCTGTTTAAAATCTATTCAAGTGCAATATGAGAAATAGTTTGTGTCATTTGAAAAATTTTTGTTATGATATTGTTATTTATTATTGAGATGTTCATAGAGGTTTACAAGGTACTTAACCCATCTATCCTGATACCCCTTCTATTCCTCTGAGTCTCCTCCATATCCTCATCTTATATCTTTTATTAAAAAGAAAAGGCCAACATCAAACCCCACTGAGTCCTGGTAGTGCTACCCATATGTTCAAGGGTATAAAGCCATTTCGTGGGTAACCTATCAGGGGCCAAGGAGGTGCAGTTTTTATTTTATTTTATTTTATTCATTGACAAGATACTGGTGATATATAATTTTGATGGATTTATTTAAAAAATAAAACAAAATTATCTCATTAAAATATTAAAAATCACTGAAACTTAAGTAGTATACTCTACTGAAAATTCCTCTAAACCCCGGGCTACATAAGAAATAATAAGAAAGACTGTAATCAAAGCTTACCCACCAGCAATTTGAAATCTTCATTTTTCTTTGAGACAGGGTGGTGTCATGTTTTGCCACATATGAAATGGCTGGGGCCTTTGCATTCTGATGGAAAAATTAAAATAAAATACTAGTCTAAGACAATTCTTTATCTTTCATAGACAAGTCTTTGTTAACTACCAGTGCAACACTCATTTCTACAGAGAGTGCCCACAGAGGACCAGCTCCCATGGCAGCCTCTGCATTTAGGCCATGTTTGCTGTAAACCAGAGGTTTTCCAAGTGTACTCTCAGAAAAGTCTGCATCAGGCGCATCTGTGAACTTGGTTCTAACTGAATCAGAAATTCTGTCAGTGGAGTCTTGGATCTGGTTGGCCAATGCCATCCAGGGAATTCTGACTGAAGACTGTGAGGGTAAGCTCTCATTCTGCAGAGATGTCAGGGTTCTGTAGACACACTCTGGTGGGATTACTCTGCAGAAAAGGGATATCCTGATCTGGGTTGCACATTTCCATGGAAATACAAACCTTTCATGGCCAGATGACTGCCAGCAATATCCATTAGTATTGTTTCTCTCTGATGAAGCAACATGAAAGAGCTTTAACTTTTGTTCTCTGGTATCCTAAATTTTATTTTCTAGGTTTTTGGCAGAGGTTGTCCATGCACAAAAGGAAAAACTGGTAGTTAAGCCAGGGCCTCTCACCTTGGCCTTGGTGACATTTGGGCTAGGCCATTCTTGTTGAAGAAGTTGGCCTACATGGTGGAGGTTTGCCAGCATCCCTGGGTTCTTCTCATTGGACACAAGGAGTGATTCCTCTTCCTCCACACTCTCCCTCAAAGCCAAGTCTAGACAATCAGAAACCTTTCTCAGATACAGCCATGAATCTCCACAGAGCAGAAGTGCACTTGGCTGGGCAGCACCAATCCATAGTGGAAGAGGAAGGTGGCAGCCAGAGGACAGGCTAGAGGATGCCCGAAGACTCACATTGTGGGAACGGCTGTGCCTGTCGCCACTGCACCAGCACCACCTGGATGGCGATCTGGGCAGAGAAGATCATCTCCACGTGCATGGCCTCATGGCTCTGGTGCATCCTGAACATCTTCTCCTGGTTCAAGCTGCAACAGACAGACAGGTGTGAAAAGGGCCCCAGCCATTGTGTATGTGGCAAAACATGAACACTACCCTGTCTCGAAGAAAAATGAAGATTTCAAATTGCTGGTGGGTAAGCTTTGATCACAGAGTCTTTCTTGCCTTCTTCTTTTTCCTTGTCATCGGGGGAAGGTGCAGTAAAATCAGTTCCTCCTGTTCTTTGCTGTGTGTGACTTTGATCTCAGTCTTGTCTTCTCATGTAAGAGATCATGTAGGTTGAAAAGGCTTAGGCTCCAGTTGGTTCTAGATCCATCACTTTATTGTCTCATAACCCTAGCAGAGTCACCTATCTGCAAAAATTCCTTAGTAACTCACAACACATATAGGGCTATAAAAGAAAATGTAAATGGACTTCAAGTAATTTCTACTATCTTTAAGCAAAAAGCAGTCCTGTAGACAGATGGTGCCTGTGCCAATGGTGGTGATCTTCACTGAAAGGCAACTGATAGCTTGAGAGTGGGCTGCACAAACTGCCTCAATAATGCAACCACTGTAGGGGGAACAGCAAGTCTAAGTGTTTTCTTGGACAAGAGCACACACATTCAGATGGTAAACGGATTTCAATTTTTAGCTGGACATTCGGCTTTGCACCTTGATGGATAACATCACTAAAACAGCATACCAGGGGAAAGGAATGTAGAGCAGTGGTTTTCAACCTGTGGGCCCAGGGGTTGTGATCATGTAGATCAGAAGTTTACAATTCCCAACACTAGCAAAATTACCGTTATAAAGCACCAGTGAAATAATGCTATGGTTGGGAGTCCCCACAACATGAAGAACTGTATTAAAGGGTCACAGTACTAGGGAGGTTGAGAACCCCTGATCTAGAGCAAGTATTCTTGACCTTGACTTAAATTAAGATCACTAGGGAACTTTCAAAAGTCTCAGTGGCCAAGCTGTACCCTAGATCTATTAAATGGTAAACAAGGGACATTGAGAGCTGACCCCACACTGAAGGCCTAATGCCTAGTTCCTCAGCTTGCCAGAACTCATGAGCTGAAGATATAGCCACTGTCACCTCCTCTGTCAGCCTCGCCAACACTTTGATCATGGCCCTTCATCCTCTAGAGACACCAGGAAATCAGTGTTTGGTGCTTAAGCTATCCCATCTGTGATATTTTATTATAGTAGTACAAGCAGAGTAATGAAAAAATTTCAGGATAGAAATTTAAAAATTTAATCATGTTTCTTTTAAATGAGTACACAAAACTTCATTTGAAGGGGATGCTGTGTGATATTTACATACACATGCAGGTTGAGTAATGTTTAAAGCATCAGTTATTAGAAAAAAAAATCCTCACATGATTTCAAGGGTGGTCAAGACTGGGAACCACTGGTCCAAAGGAGAGAGGAGGGAGAGGGAGGCAGAGAGACACAAAGTGGGAGAGAGGAGAGGGGGAAAAGAAAGGGAGAGAAAAGGGAGGGAGGTGGAGGGAAGAGGAGGGAGAAAGAAGGGGTGGAGCTGGAAAAGGAAGGGGAAAGGGGAAGGAAAAAAGAGGGAGGGAGGGAGGGAGGGAGGGAGAGAGAGAGAGAGAGAGAGAGAGAGAGAGAGAGAGAGAGAGAAAGAGAGTCAATTCAAACAGGAGAGAGGAGTAAAGTGTCACTCAAAGAGTGTAATTTCAGTTGCACTGGGGCATCTTTGGTCACAGACTCTTCTGAAGAAACTTTTCCATTTCTGGCTGGTTACCACGTGTAAGTGCAGTTAGCTACTGTTGCAGTCAGAAGCCTGTGCCCTTATAAAGGTTCTTGTTGGATATGCTGGCCACTAGGGTCTCTCCTTTCCCAGCGTTTCTACAGGGCCTGGAAATATCTGGCACTTCAGAAAAGAGCTCCATCCAAACCCCAGAGGTGCCCCCTGCTGGAGAAGGCAAAGAAATGAGCTTTCTGAGATAGTCACTCCTGGTGGGGTCCTGCTTGGAGATGGACTCAGGGCATCAGTACAGAAGGGACAGTGATGAATTAGAACCCTTCATTTATCAAGTGAAGATGCTGGAGTCACATCAGGGAAGTCACATAAACAAGGTTAGTGGATCTGTGGGAAGCTGATCTCAGAAGACAAGAACTATTGTTTAAAAGCCTATAAGAAATACAATCACTCACTCCCTGCAAGAAATGTAATCAAAGAAAAAGAAATGACAGAGTCTAAGAATTTATATCTTTTACAGACCTAAATCCAAAATGCGCATGAAATTTTCTGTGAAATGAATGGACTTTCCACGTAGTCCATGTGGGTGGACATGTGGATTCATCATCAATATAAAATGGGATTTCAATAGATAGAAAACCACACCTGCCTCGTGATAGTAATTCATTATGTGTGTGTGTGTGTGTGAGAGAGAGAGAGAGAGAGAGAGCATGCACGTGCACACATGCACATACACATACACACCCTGCCGCACACTCCCATATATACATATGTAATGAAAATTCATCTCAAGTGGCTTAACCTATATGGAAGTACCTTGAAGAGCATAAATTAGTATACACATGTAATAAGTATCTCCTATTTTGAATAGGAATACATCCATAATTGATTACTATAATGCAAGAAGGGAGGGGCTTTCATTTTTATTTCTTTCATGTGGTGCTCACTGTACCCAATGGCCCCACTGTGGGTCCCCAAACACAGAAAACAGCACTTAAAGAAAACCAGATGTCTCATGTGCCTAAAATAAACGGGACTTCATTGAGTCGCATTTCTAAGAAGACACAAATCTAACTTGGTGGTATTGCATGGATCACATCGCAGAAAGCACATAAACCCCACACTCTCTGGGTCTAAAGTGTCAGCATTACATATGCACATGCTATCTTACCCCCTCTCTACCCTAGGGCATTTACAAATACAAGGATGACTCCATTCTGTCTCTCAAACTGTTAAGAAGAGAATCTTGTTGTTAATAAAAACAGCAATAAAAATACTAATAACTTACTTCCATGCATCATCTGTAGAGAGCTGGAGAACATGAAAGGACACATTAAAATCGCTTTATTTTCTCAGCATGTATTTTAAAACATTACATGAGAAATACAAACTAGAAAAAAAGAGAAAGAGTCATGGTCTCTACCACTGGAATCATTTAGGATGAAAGTAATTATAAAATAACTTGCTTACAGAATAAAAACAAAGCAAACAAACAGAAAACACAGCAAGACACCAGCAATCAGGGTCACTACTAATAAATATTGGATTCTTTTCTTAGGTCAGAAAACCAGATGTGTCTCCATTCCTCTACTTTTGTTTTGGCAAATCAGTCAAGTTTGTAGAGTGTCCTTCCATGGGCAATGCGCCTTTAGCTTCAGGGATATGGCTCGTAAATCCAGTATGCCTAAAAACCATCTGGTTGATAGTGCCTGGGCTGATGCCGGTGAGAAAACACCAGCTCCAAGTTTAAGGCTTTAGAGTCAGAGCTGACTAGAAATTGTATTTGTTTGGAGTATTGCTCCGACTTCCAGGTAAGGAGGCATTACCAAGCAGAGCCCAGACCCTTGCAGTTGAACTGCTGAGCGTAGACATTCTCAGGACAGGATCCACCAAAGACTGCCTTCAGTGAACTAAAGCCTTCTAACCAATCAATAGAAAAAACATAACCTTACAACAGCTTATTTCCTAGTCTAAGCAGTGTTAAAAGATACCGTTTGGAAGCTTAAATCCCCAAAGACCGCAAAGAGAAGGCAGACAGAACCTTAGCTATACAGATCTAGTATCAGCCAGATTACATTTTCTTCAAAAGGTGTAAGCAATTCTGATATGGTTCAGTTGAGGATTTCCAGCTGAAACATACTGTCTGAATGTGTGCTTCTGTGAGGGGCATGAGGAGAAGAGGAAGCAAGGCTCTGGGTGACTCTCTCACGTTTCTTAGATAGGCTCGTGCAGTGCTTTCCTGAATGATGCCAAGAAACAAGAAGTGGTTGGTGCAGCACTCGACACCGACGTCTATCCATCCCGTGGCTTCTAAGGTGGGACCTAGATGGAGGTCACAACAGCTGGGCTTAGGTGGCAAGTTCCAGGAACATAGAAACTCTCAAATAGTAGCAGTACCTATGTGTGGTGGTTTGAATGAGAATGTCCCTATAGGTTCATGTTAGCATGTTTGGTGGCCAGTTGATGGACTACTGATGAAGCATTAGGAGGTGACTTTGGTGAAGTTAAGTGTGGCCTTGTATAACTGGGGATGGGCTTTGGGATTTCACAGGCCTATGCTGGGCCCAGTCTATGATTCTCTGTCTGTAGCACACAGATCAGAAGTGAGCTCTTAGCTACTGCTCCAGGGGCTGGCTGCATGCCACCATGCTTCCAGCTATGATGGCCACGGACTCACCCTTTGAAATTGTAAACAAGCCCCAAGACTCTCCTCCTTTTGCTGTTAGAAATCTTTAGGTTAATGGTGCTTAATGTTAAAATTAGATTCAAATAGGAAACTGAGTATCAATAGGGTGAACAATCTATTTGCCTTTTTCTAGTAATAGAGTCCTGGGCATAACTGTCTTCAAAAGTCCTATGGATTCTGTCACATTTTAAATAGAGAGTGATAAAATTATTCTTCTGAAGCTTAGAAAAGTTGAAGGTGTATAATCATACCTAAGACATTTTCTGTGAACTACCAGTGGTGATTTCCTTAGGTAACATGAGATTTAAAATATTTCCTAACAAAAGGTGATAGTGATATAACAATAATAATCTTACAAATACTTTATAAAAAATTGTTACAGACCTCAGTGGTACAACCTCCATCACTCCACCGGGGACTACTTTTGAGGCCATATTTTCCGAGATACTATTTGGTAAGCTTATTCAAGGTTCTAAGATTCTGTAAATGATATCGAGACTGAAATTCGTCTGGAAAGATGAGCATACGAAAAGACTGAGGTGGAGGACTGGACTCTGGAATCCATGATACGTCCTTAGAGACCATCTAAAAACTGTACTGGCTTAGAGATTGGAAGACAGGAGGGAACTGAGGGGTCTAGGAGTTAACACAAGTGCATCTGATACAGGGGCCGCTGAGAGTCAGTTTTGGGAAAAGAGGAAATTGTTCAATAAATGTTGCTGGGCAAGTGGAGAGGTCTTGGGTGAAAAGTAAGTTGGATCCATCTATAGTCATTCTGTATTTCAAAATAAACCCCATATGTTTCAAACATTTAAATGTAAGGATAAAATTCTTAAAAGCCTTAGAAGAAAATGTGAATAAATATTTTTATACATCTTGTGGTGGATGAGATGTTTAGAAGGATGACACAGAGCCCAAAATGATAAGAACGAAGTAGCTGATAGATTCTGAGCACATAAGAATCAAATCTATTACAGCTGCCTACACTGAAGGACAAACTGGGAAAAGACAGCCAGTCTGACAGGCAGAAACTCAATAACCTAGATGTAAAAAGAGCTGTGAAGTATACACTTTAAAAGGGTACACTATTGCAAAGGATGGAGTATGTGAACAAGAGATTCACAAAAGAAACACAAATGGCCAATACATTTGTGTAAAGATGTTCAAACTCATCAATAATAACCATTTTTTTTTAAAAAAAATAAGAGAATGAAGTAAAAACAAAATTTTCCAGTGAAACATGGCAAGTCATATGTATGTAGATGACGCCTCTCCCTCACACAGGGCTGGGATGACATCAGAAGGGCAGACTGGCATGGGCCTCCAAACAGGAGAAGGCGAGCCAAGAACAGTTACAGGATTGGAAAGCAGATGCACTCTGGGAAAATGACGTGGAGGCAGGAGACTGAGGGAGGTCAGCACAGAGAGGCACAAAGCCAGCTGCCCATGCCAACACCCTTGAGGGGACAGGGTACAACCGAGGAGCTGGAGGACTTCTGGGGCAGCAGCACACCTGGGATTGATAACAGCAGGTTCAGCTCAGAGACAATCAAAGGCTTATGCTAGCACAATAGGAAGAACAGAGCCCCTCCAGCTTCCAAGCCTAGCAGCTGTATAGATCTGGAGTGGATAGACAGACTATAGTAATTAGGGGCTTGGCATGTGGGCTTCTGTTGTGTTATTAGCCTTGGCTTAGTGGACGCAGACCTGCCCACTTGATTCAGAGTGTTGGTGACCTGGTACACACCATGCCTGGAAGAAGGTTCCCAGAGAAAGGACCTACAGTTGCGGACAGTTCTTGTTCACCCTGAGAGAATGTCCTGCAAGTCAGCTACCAGCAAGTCTGCCTCTTGTGTTCTCTGCTGCAAGAGAGCACCCAAAGTCTTGTAGTGTGTGTATAAGTGAACAGTTAAAGCTCACAGCTGTTTGGGACAGAAGATCCTCCACCCATAATGACAAGAATGTCATAAACATATACACAGAGTAAGATAAAGCGACAGACATACAACTGAATGGAAGGACTGGGATGTAAAATAAGAAACTCTCTGAAAGAATTTAAAAACTTTAACATAGGACAGAAAATAATAAGAATATTAGAGAATTTGCCCAGGATGGCTCACATCCAAATAACAGTTCCTAGTAGATGACAGTAAAACTTAAATCACACAAGAAAGTTGCCAAAGCCTGGAAGTTACTCTCTTTGAAATACCAAGTACCTGGAAACATTCCCGTTTACCTTTCCTTTGAAGTCTGTAGGGTCTTTAAAAGGATAACACAGACTGCTGCTCCATGACATATTGAGAGGAAAGCATATGTCAAAAGTAACTGCTCCTAACACAGCCCTGTTTCAGTAGGATATACACTCTTACAAACATACATCCAGATGACCAAGACACCCAGGATGCTTACAATAAGATAGAAAACATCCCCCAGGAGGGAATGTATCTTGGGACAGGGGCTCTTGCATGTGTTTCCATGAAACATCTTCTACATGAACAATGCTACCTAAGGATTTGTTTCCACTCCCTATCTGTTCCTTCTGTCTTCTACCCCTTACCTTTTTTGTAGCCAAACCTCATTTGAGCTTCAGTTTCTTCTCACTGCTCATACAAACCTCTACTCATCTGTTACTCCTACGGTGAACCAACCTGACTCTGTGAGGACATTACCTACACCCCTCCCCCTCAGACACCTAGTGCACTTTCTCCAGTTTTGTACCATAGACCCAGGTCCCACCTATCTAACTGCTATCTAACATCTGAAAGCAGGAACCCAGAGCCCCATTCTAGATCCTACCATCTTGCTGACCCTACTTCTAAGTATTACCTCATATACGTGTCCACTCCTTCCACCTCTTAGGACAGTTGACTGTCTTCTCATTTATTGATTCCTCTTTTCAGCAACTAAGTCTTGGCTGTGTTAGGTGCTAGGGTAAGAGATGGCATACACTGGTCAAAGAAGACAGACACATGTCCTGCATTACCGAGGAAATGAATGACTGCAAAGAGGCCATCAAAACAAGTGCCCAATCTAGCAATCACTATGAAGAAAATAAACAGAACCTTCCATAGAGGATGAGCAACAGGAGTAAGGCCTTGTCACCCTTGAACTGGGATGGCTACGAAAGTCCTGAGGACAAGATAGAGAAGAATAATCCAAAGCCTGCCCCATTCCCAGGGATCTCTTCTGCCTCAAAATTTAAGTAGGATCCCTTTAGAAGCACATAGATCATGACATAGAAAATGTTCCATGGCACATTCAGAGAAAGTATGCTTCAAACAGTTACATATAATATCTTTATATGGAACACTGCACACCCAACCAACAAGTTTGGAGAGATGCTACTTTTTTCTTTTCTTTTTTTAAAATTTATTTTATTTATATGAGTACACTGTAGCTGTATTCAGATGCACCAGAAGAGGGTATCAGATCCCATTACAGATGGTTGTAAGCCACCATGTGGTTGCTGGGAATTGAACTCAGGACCTCTGGAAGAACAATCAGTGCTCTTAACCACTGAGCTATCTCTCCAGCCCGAGACGCTACTTTTTTCAAAGAGCAACTTAGACGTGAAAGGATTTTGTTAGCCACAGTTCAGAGCCCATCCTGGTGGAGAAGAGAAGGCAGCAGGGGCTTGAAGCAGCTGATCACATCACATCTACAGTCAGAAACCAACAAAAGGTGTTGGTTTTCACCACTTTATACAGTCCAGGGTCCCCTGCACAGGGAATGGTTCCTCTCACAATCCATATGGGGTTCCCTATAGCCATTGACATAACCAAGATAATCCCCCAAAGGCCCATATGCTAGGAAGTTCTAGGCCTGTTAAACAGTCAATAAACTCTAACATCTTTCCAAGTGACAAAGCCAGAACAACGAACTCAGAAACTACTGGTGTCCCCTGGCCACATCTGAACACATGTTGAGTCCATATTAAGAAACTCATGCCATAGGGCATAAAACCTCAAAACCAAATGGACAAAGGAATATTGGGTTGCACCAGCTAAAATTCTTGAAAGAAAAAGTTAATGAACCCTTCCTTCTGCACAAGTGGTTCTTGCTTTTAAAAATAGTTTGAAATCACTTGGGAGATTTGAGAAGTCTCACGCGTACAAAAAGTGTTTAAACTAGACTGCAGGGCCCGTGGTTGGTGTTTGCCTAAGAAGGAGGGCTGGGAGCTGAGGTACTACATCATGCTGTTTGACACTATCGTTCATTTGGTCACTGACTTATTCACTTAATAAGTGTATATGGAGGGCTCGTCATTTGCTAGACTCAGTTCTGGATACTAGGAAGCCAGCAGCTATCAAATATGACCAGGAGCCAGCTCTCCTGAACCTTTGATGTCAATGGAGGTTCTCAGCCAAACAAATGCACAAGCCGACATGCTAAAGGTGATGTAGGGAAAGAAAATGGATGGGGGTGAGGTTTAGAGTAGTGAGGCGTTATCATATTTAGCCTTGTCGGTAGCTGCTTCAGTCTTTCTTTATGTCCCCAGCTCTGTGAAGTCTAATTGAAAGCTGCACTTAGTCCTCTAAGACCAGCTCAAGGGACCACCCTCCTGACACGCCCCAGCCCCTCCTGCTCTCTTCCCTATATCAGGGCCAGTCCTTTGCGGCTCGTCTTCCACTCTCAATGGGATACTTTTGTCTTTATTTTAAGGATTCAGGCTCCAGAAGAAAAGCCCACCTCTGATGGTATCAGTATCTAGCCTGTACACATAGTTCCAGTGCGAGTCAGAGCAAAAGAACTGTCCCATGAGCAAACAGAAAAATTAGACTGAATTTTCAATTTCCACCAATAGGAGGCAAGAACTAGCCCGGCGGAAGATCATGCATCGCAGCATCATCAACTCCCTGGAGGTAGACAAGCTAACTCATAACTAGTCCTCACTACATAGGTTTGAATCAGAACTTTGGGGCAGAGCCCAGCAAGGTCTCCTTTAAGGAGACATCTAGTAATTCAGAAGCACCCTTAGATCGATTTCCTCAAGGCCGAAGGAGAAGTTGGAAATACAATGCCTCTCTTCTCCTTCAGTATCAGGGCCTTTAGCCCGTGCCAGTGGGAGCTGGTGGGAACGGATCGGGAACAGCCCGGGAGAGAGGATAGAAAGATGCAAGAAAGCCAGGAGAGAAGGAGGAAAGAGAAAGGGAGCATTTTCCAGAAGGTCCCAAGACCCTGCCTCCATTCTGGGTCGGCTTACATCCCTGTGGGCGGAGTCTTGGACGCCAGACCACTTCTCGCGCTTGCAGGGCCACATCCTCAGGACCCTAGTGGGGTCCCTGGCCCATACCTGTTCGAGCTGCGGGGTTGCCTTCAGCAAGGCCGCCTCCCTGCGCTCCGCCAGGATCTCGGCGCGCCGGTTCCCCGCGGGGAGCGTGTGGCCGAGTCCGCGTGGGAGCTGAGATGGCAGTGGCGGGGTCGGCGGTCTGACCGACTGCTGTGCGCGACCCCTCAGCCTAAGGACGCGCGGCAGGGGCGCCTTCTGCGGTGTCCTCCTAGGTGATGGAGCGTCCTGAGCCCTCCCCTGCCCCGCTCCGCACTCTTTGCTGGAACCAGAGGTGACTGGGCTGGAGGAGGGTCCTGAGCAGGTAGGAAGAGGTGTGGGGAGTTCAGAACAAATGGATCAGAGCGGTCAAGGGGCGGGGATGGAGAGGAGGGAGAGTAAAGGAAGAGTAAAGGAAGAGTAAAGGGAGAGGGAGAATGATGTGGAGAGAAGGCAAGGGAGGAGGGCGACCGGAGGGCATGAGAAAGGAAGAAGGGCGGAGGAGGGGAAAGAGGAAGAGGAGGACAAAGACAGGAAGGTAGAAGAGTATGAGGGGAGAAGGAAAGAGACGAGGAAGAGAGGTGGAGAGATGAAAGCAGAAAGGGGAGGGAGAGGAGGAGGAGGGGGCAGAAGAAAGAGGAAGGAAGAGCAGAAGACTGGAAGAAGCTGGGGGAAGGGGTTGAGAGGTAGAAGGAAGGAGGGGCAGGCAGAAAGAGGTTTCCTTTTTAGCTCTCAGCAGCGGGTCCATTAGAAGAACAGAGTCTGGTTGGCAGCCCCCATGATGAGCTTGGACCCTTCTTGGACCTCAGATCTTGTTTCCCGGGTCCACTGTTCCTCCACCATCAGTACTTTCAAAGATAACAAAGCCGAGAAATTTCACAGTGAAGAGTATGCAGAACATTACGGTCCTCAGGGTGGTGCTCCAGGACCTGTAGGGTCTCTTGGGAGATCACTCACGACTTACCTTTGTCTTACCTCTACCTTCAGAGGCCACCTCTCTCCCAACATCAAGCGCGAATGTACTCAAGCATACAGTGAAGAAGCACGCAGTTAAATCATCCTGTCCACAGAATGTAGCCTTACTTCATTACCCACAAGATGTTACTACTGTAGATTAAATGTCTAGATGGTCACATCTCTGGAATCGGGGAACTTATTGCTGAGCAGGGGATAGGGACAGACAAATGTCCATCCAAGGACAACTCAGGAGGATGTCAGCATGTATGCTTGGAGCTTGGCTCTACCAGAACAGCTGCAGTAGCTGCCCGTTTCCGGACCTTCTCTGAGGTGTTCTGGTACAGGGGATGTTGGCTAGGGCATGAGAACTGCTCCTTTTGACAGGGTTCCTGGTGCTACCCCTGCTGTTGATTATCTCCAGAGACTTCCCTGGCATGATCAGGGACAGTGCTCCAGCTGGAGGGAAAGGGGATGTGAAGGCCTAGAAACTGGAACCAAAATAAAAACCTTAGTTGACACAGAATACTTGCAGTGTACCAGGTGCTACACCAGGTTGCCTATATGCCTTGACTCATTCAATTTCCCCCTCCCCCGACCCCCAAAGGCATATTCTTGCCTGTAACTAAAGAATGATGGTTCAGAAGCTTGGTAAAGCAGGGGCAGGTATACCTCAGTGGTATATAGCACCTACCTAGCATGCAAAGCCCTCGGATTCTATTTCCATTACTGGGAAAAGGTTTCTTGACACTTTAAAGCTAGTACATCGTACATAGAAATTTGAAGCTCCAGAAGGCTGAATCTGTTGCCTGGTCTCTTAACCACTCAAGACAGTGGCTGTAAAAGTCTATGTAAGTCATATTAGGCAGTATGAATCATGTCCTCAGGAGAATGGAAAGTAATTTCCAGTTTGAAGTGACGGCATTACTGGACTTGTCTCTTGCCTCCAAGGATCCTTCAGAGTGTCTGTCAGGATACATGTCAGAGGGAGGGGATGGAAAGATTCAGGCAACCCCGGAAGTTTAGGTGTGAGATCTATGAGGCTTGACTACTCTTCAGTGATGAGGCCCTGGCCTGTGGCTGGTGCAGTTTAGCGTTTATTTACTTAGGTGTTGTTACTGAGAATGAGTAAGGCAGATTTGGAGGAACTGAGATCCATTTGAGCAAGTTGCATCTTTGCTTTAGCTTCTGGCCTGCTTTCCATGGGGCAATGGTCAGTATTTTTATCCAGTGCAGAATGTCTTCACATTTATCTGAGTTTTTCCAAGTCAGTCAAATCAATAAGACAGTAAGACTTCTCCAGAAGAAAATAGGAATTTTCTTTTCCTATAAAGTTATGGCCAATTATTATTATTGGGTTCTGGATTCCTAATTGGAGACTCTTTTCCCTGGTTGACGCCATAAAGGTCCAAATACTGCACTGACGACATGGGGAGCCATAAGGTTGACATCTTCTTACTGGCTTCACTTCAACAGTTACATCAGAATAAAACCCCAAAACATACTTCCTGTGCTACTTTTCTGAACCTTGGTGCTGTGGTTTGCAAAATCCTCAATCTTCTTCAATAATACAAAGGTAGGTATGGCATGATGGGGATTCACTGGAGTATTGGGGTGAGTCTCTCAGAGGGGTTAATCTACTTTTTCCAGAACAGAGGTTAAGTTCCATAAGAGCAGATTTGAATGAGAATGGCCCTCATGTATTTGACTGCTTAATCACCAGGGACTGACACTGTTGGAAAGGATTAGAAGGATTAGGAGGTATGCCCTTATTGGAGTAGGCGTGGCCTTGTTGGAGGGAGTATGTCACTGGAGGTGGGCTTTGAGGTTTCAAAAGCCTAAGCCAGGACCAATCCCCCTTCCCTCTCCCTCTCCCTCTCCCTCTCCCCCACCCCTTTGCCTGTGGATCAAGATATAGCTCTCAACTACTTCTCTAGAACCATGCCTGTCATGCCTGCTGGTATGCATTCCACCACAAAACTGTAAGGAAGCCTCCAATTAAATGCTTTCTTTTATAAGAGTTGCCATGGTCATGGTGTCTCTTCACAAATATAGAACAGTGACTAAGACAACAGGTTATTATAAAAAGTAAACCTGGGCCCTGAATCTCTCTGACTTCCTGTCAGAGGAACATTGTGATGTTATTCATGATAAAGGTCCTCACCAGAGACTGAACAAATCTGATTGCCTGAGCTTGGACTTTCAGCCTTCAAAGCTTTAATTCAGATAGCTCCTTTTCTTTAAAAGCACTTAGCCACAGATACTTTGTTATAACAACCAAAGTGATATATAAGACAAATCGTGCTCTCTGTAAAATAAGGAGCAGCAGGTGCTCATTCTGAACTTCCTGGAACTGTGCTAAGGGCACATTGGCAGCCTCTTTTCTTATTTGCAGCCCATAACCCTGCGAAGTTCTTGATGGTTCTGGAATGGGAAGCTACAGAAAGGTTGTAGCCACAGTAACAACAGCCCTCTCTTCTAAGATGACCCTCTGCAGGTGATGGGCTGAGGGAGACCATCTGTCCTTCCTATCCCTCCAAATTCCAGTGAGAGGCCTGGGGGAAAATGGCGCCAATTTGGTTTAACTCCAGATGAATGAAAGCTAAATGGAAGATAGTCTCTACTCTTCAGAGGTTTGGAAACAATCTCTCTGCCTCTCTCTGTCTCTCTCCTCCTCTTCCTCTTCTTCTTTCTTCTCTTCCTCTTCCTCCTCCCCCTCCTGCCCATCTCTTCCTCTCCCTCCCTGGCTCTGTCTCACACACACACACACACACACACACACACACACACACACACACACACACATCCATGGTTTTGCTTTGATTAGTTTCAATTGCCTATATTCAATTGTGGCCTTAAAATATTAAGTGGGAAATTCCAGAGGTACACAATTCACCAGTTTAAAAACTGCACCACCTGGGTAACACAATGAAAGCTTTTATGGTGATATTTTGTCAAGGACATAAATTGTCCCTTTGTCCACTGTGTCCACACTGTATGCACTACCCATCGGCTAGTTCCTTAATAATTCCTTCAGTTATTAGATCCACGGAGGAGACACTGCACCTCTTATATGCCATTTGGGACTGTCCACAGTTTTAGGAATCCACTGTCTTGGAATGCCTCCCTGAAGCACAAAAGGGAATTATTCTACATACCAGCACCTTGAATACTAAAGCAATCTGGAATTGAATTGTATGCAAAAGACTGGGAGAGCAAAGAGCTGAGAGAGGCGTGTTGCCACTGGGGTCTGAAAAAGACCAGTTAGGAAACAGAGGCGGCCAGGACCTGAGGTGAGGGTGGTATTTCCAAAGAGTCAAATGAGAAGGGAGACTGTTCTGCAAGCTGGAGAAGGGGGAGGAATCGGAGTCTTTAGATGTAGGTACTACAAAAAGTTTCAGATACCTAGAATGGGGATGAAACTCACTGGCAGAGAACTTGCCTAGCACACAAGAAGCCCTGGTTCTACCCCTAGTGCAAAACTAATGATATTGATGATGACGATGACGATGATGATGATAAATAATAATTTTCAGCTATTGTCATCGATAGAAAGCAGAGTAAGAGATCAAGCCAAACGTATGTTACAAGTCAGAATTAACGGTGGCCTCCGGATGGCCTCCGGTCTATCTATACCTGGCCTCGTATAAGAATACTTTTGTTTCTCTTTCCTAAGAGCGTGACTTTGGTGGGACGGAGCTGTGGTATGATTTTGGCAGTTAACCTCAGGTACTGGAGCTCTGCTGGCAAGTCCTACAGAGAAGACCCCACACCACAGGCTTGAGGTCAGGCTGCTGGGACAGCCTGGATGTTGCTACCCACTCTCTTTTGATCTTGCTATAAACTGGTGACAGCTACCATGAGGGATGAGTCCACAGATGAAATGATATCAGACACAACCTATGCTTAGCCCAGCGCCTGGGCTAACTGTGAGTGTCTGTGAAAGATTAGCTCCTTTTATGGCTAGGTCAATGGACTAGGCTTGCCTGGGATGGGCTGTCTGGCTTCTAACTTAGTAAAGAAGAGACATGTTAAAGGCGCTGGCAAAAAGAAAACAGGGCGAGGGGAGGGACAGGAGCCCCAGGGAGGACTGAAATGTGGTTTTCCCTCCCACTGAGGGGCCCCTGCACTCAATAAACCAGAATGACCCTGGCTGAACTTCCAAGCTTGAAATGGCTGCTTTTTAAAAGGAGTTCTTCTTTCTCAAGATCAATTGTTCAGCAGAACTGAAAAGCTTGCCCTCGGAAGAGGCTGGGTCCTAAAAACCTGCAGGGCAAGCCATTAAAAGCAGGAATGTGGCATTTCTCCTAGGGAGTGGGCACACCACACCCGCCCTTGTCACTGTGGAGACTCTGTTGCCCTCCACTCTAAACTACCCAGAAACCGGAGAACCTGAAAGCCCCGGGTCTAGCTAGAGTTATTTAAATGAACTGGCTGTTACAGGAACCTTAAACCACATGGCATTTGGTTGTGGGGCTGCCCTGGGCCAAGAGCTGTTTGTTAATGCTGTCAGCCCCAGCTTACAAACAGACGATGTTCCAAAAGTGCATTTGCAAGGCTGTGGTTTGAAAGGCAGAAGGCATTTTCCTCATTGATGCAAGGTAATAAATAACGATGAGGGCTACAGGCCAGCATGCAGAGGCACCCAGGGGCGCGCGCACACACACACACACACACACACACACACACACACACACACACACACACACACACGATGGCCAAGATCTGCACATTTTAACTGGGAAATAAAAATAGCAATCAGTAGTGTCACAATACCAATCACTAAAGAATGAGAAAAGCAATAAAGTTGAATATCTTTCCTTTGCACTGATTCTCACTGTTTAAACAAAACCAGACTTCCTCAAGGGGCACCAATAGTTCTGTACAGTCAGGCTCAGGACCCCAGGAAAACTGGGGCTATAGAGACTGGGTAGTTGGAGGTCAGACCAACTTGCAGGGATCTTGGCAATTCTTAATGGTCCAGTGCCTGCACCTGAGGGAAATATGGTTCTCCACAAAGCAGCCTGTGGGGAGCACAGTGGAGAACTTAGCTTAGTCAAGACTACCCAGCTGTTCCTTCACCTAAGATGGAGCCTGGTTCAGTGCTCTGTAGGTGATTAAGCACAAGTCAGTTATCCAAGTAATCAGGGCATAGAACCCAAGTGCCTCTTACACACTGATAACTGAGACCAGACAAGCCATTCCCACCTTCACTGCCTGGATAACAGTGAGATTTAATGCTTCCACCCCAACAGTCACCGAATCTACTGTTCACTGAGGCCTGGCCCCACCAGGCCCCTGGATTTTACCTTTGCTTTTCCAAGTGCCCTCTGCTGCACCGGACACATTTGAAGTTGCTTAATTAGCTTAATGCTAATCAGTTACATATTTTATGCCACTGAGGAAAAAAGAAAAAGAAATGAACCAAAGTAAGGAAAATCTCATTTGTAAAACAACACAAAGTTGTTTTGCAAGATCTAGCCTTCAAGAGACCTGTCAGCAGTTAGCTGGACCCCAGGAAGCCAGGAGAAAGGGAAAGGATTGATGAATGGGTAGAGATGTCCAGGAGAGCTGAGGGAGCTTAATCTCTACACAGTTCCTCTGAAGTGTTTCCTGGAGTAGCAAATATCCTCACAACTGCAACTCTTCCCTTGAAATTACAAAACCCTTACATTTCTTCCAACTGTCCGTGTCCACTCCCATCTCCTACTGACTCAGACTTCTCTTTAAACTATATTTGCTTTTGATTGTGAGTTGGTCATATATATCTTGAGCCCATGAGTGCTAAGTAAGCAAGTGCTTTACTCCTGAGCTACACCCCCAGTCCCCTTTGTACTTTCCCATTTGATGCAGGGTCTTGGGAAGTTTGCCAGGCTAGTATTAACTCACAGTGTATCCCAAGGAGACCTGAACTTGTGATCCTCTTGTCTCAGCCCTCTACATAGCTGGGATGGCAGGCTTGTGTGCAGATTCTTAGGACTTTGGTCAGGTAAATATAAGCAAGTAATTTCTTCTGGGACACATCTTGCTTCTTTAAAAAAAAAAAAAAAGCATTGTTACATTTATTTATTTATTTATTTATTTAGGGATAAGGGAACACAGCCTGGGTCAGAGGACAACCTGTGAGTCAGGTCTCTCTTTCACTCCATGGATCCCTGGGATTAAACTCAAGTCATCATGCTGGGAACCATGTGCCTTTACCTGCTAAGCCATCTGGCTAGGTCCTTTACACAAAGATAGGGTGCCTGTCCTAGAGTCATGCTTAATGTAACCATTCCTATCAAATTCCTTGTGCTCATATTAAGTTTTCACTTCCCCACAATGTTTTCCCTTGCTGTGATATAACTGCTCGTGTGGATAGGTCATCTGCTAACCTTTCTGTGATATAACTGCTCGTGTGGATAGGTCATCTGCTAACCTTTCTGTGATATAACTGCTCATGTGGATAGGTCATCTGCTAACCTTTCTGTGATATAACTGCTCATGTGGATAGGCCATCTGCTAACCTTTCTGTGATATAAACTGCTCATGTGAATAGGTCATCTGCTAATCGTGCTGTGATATAACTGCTCATGTGGATAGGTCAGGTAATAATCAATCCTTTCCTTGCTCAGGAAACTAGTTCTCCAGAAATGCATGTGCCTATCTAGGGTGTTCCCACTCTCTTCTATGGGTCTGCCTGTCTAATCCTGCACCTCTTCTTAACCCACACTGTGTTTTCCCACACCTCTACTACAGTCGCCCAATCCACCCATTCCATCATTATGATCACACTCTAGACGACAGGAAGATGCATAAACAATCTAATATTTTAAATATACTAGCACCAAGCAACAGAAAGATAGTTAATTTAGCCCAGAATTTAATATTCTGTCTACTACAAGCTATTTGATTTGGAAACAACATTGCCGGCAGGTTCTTATTTTATATAAGACCGTTGATGTTTTGTAATGGGCATGTGTTATAGCCATGTGTCATGTTATAACCATATTCTAGTTAACAATAGACTCTGTGCTATTCTGGATCCATAAGATTCTGTGACCTATGGTACCAGAGCTGTCTTGGTTTGTGTAGGTTCACTGGGTGATAAACATTAGTAAGATCACCTAATGATGGATTTCTCAAAACACAGCCCTGCTGCTACCTGCCATGTTACTGTACTTCTTAGTGTATAGCTTGTTAATTAGGATGTGTGTCTTTGCCATCACTTGGAGGTGCTCTGACATGGTTGAGAGAAGAAACTCAGCACAAAGGGCAAAGGCTGGGTCTGTTCTGTTTCACTAGATTTTGTATTTCTATAGAACAATGATCATGTTGTGTGTGTGTGTGTGTGTGTGTGTTTTGTCAGAAGACAAATGGAAACACAAAGTTTGAGGTAGAGAGAGCTGGTGTTTGACAGTAGGGGATCCTACAGGAGTGACTGTGTCACCAGGGGTCTGTAATTTGAGACAGGAAGAAGGTCCCGGAGCAACACTGGTGGTGGAGCCCCTGGGATTTCTAGTTAAGCAGCTGGGATTCACTCAAGTCTCAGTGACAATACAACCTCCATATGATTTCAAACCTTGGGACACCAGGCTTTACCAAAAGGACACACTTGAGACATAACTTATACACTGCATGATCCACCCTTTTAAAGCTGATGATTCTGTGACTTTGGGGGGAGGGTGTTTCGAGACAGGGCTTTTCAGTATAGCCCTGGTTGTCCTGGAACTCACTCTGTAGATCAGGCTAGCCTTGAACTTAGAAATCCACCTGCCTCTGTCTCCCATGTGCTGGTATTAAAGGCATGCGCCACCACTGCCCGGCTGATTCTGTGATTTTTATAGATTCACAAACTGGATCAGTCACCACTACTGACTCCAGAACACGTTCATTACCCACTCCCCAGAAGCCCCAAGTTGTCGTGCTTTATTCTCTCCCTGGGCTATCATGTGATAACCACTAACCCACTTTCTATTTCCATGGTTTGTCTATAATGGACGTCGCTGTGTGTAAATGCAACCCTCTATTACGTGGGCTTCTGCCTGGCTTCTCACTGCTCTGCTTCTGCTGCTCATGGGTGTAGTGCACTCCAGCGTTCCACTCCTTTTTGTGGATAAATAGTGCTCCCTTTCGGGACCAGACCACATTCTGTTCACAAATCAGGCACTCTGGGGTTGTTTATACTTTGAGGCTAGTGTGAACAATGACACTATGAAAAATTGTAAGCAAGTGTATGTTCTTTGTGGACATACATCTTCATTCTTCTTAATCTGTCTCAACAGGCACGGCTGGTGTGACTCATACAGTTAACTGTGTGTTAGAATTTTGAAGATCTACCAAACCATTTTCCAAAATGGCTGCATTGTCACAATTCTGCTTGTAGTGTGTGAGGAATTTCACATTCTCACCTGAAGATCAGTCTGGATTTTTCATGTCAGCCATTCTGGTGGGTGAGAAGCAGTGTTTCCATGTGGCTTTGGCCTGTATTTCCCTGCCAAGCAATTACACAGAATCTTTGTATCCTTGTTACTCATTTCAGTGTCTTGGAAGATACCTGGTATCAGGGCTTTCACCTGGTTCTTTTTATCCATGGATACTTGTCTCAGATACATGGTTTTCAATATTTCCCTAACTGTGTTGGTTGTGTTTCTTTTCCCCAGTAAACTGTGAAATGCACACAGTCTTACATTTATCTGCGATTTCTCTTGCTGCTTGGGACTCCCGTGCTGTAGCTGTTGTCTGTTGCTTAATCCAAGGTCATGGGAATTTACTGCAGTTTCTTCTAAGAGTGTGGGTAGATCCGAGTTACTGTTGTATCCAATGCAAGGTTAGGGTCCATCTTCTCTCTTGTGTGCTGTTTTGTTTGTTCCTGCATATGCAGATAACCATTTACCTCAGTAACATTTATTATAAAACTATTACCTCTCCATTGAATCATTGTATTCTTGTCCTTTTATGCTTATAATTATTCATTTCTACCTACTTGATTCTGTTCATTTTCAAGTGGGTCTGACAAACTGTCTTAATCCTGGAAGGTTTGCAGTAGATTTCAAATACTAACATTTAAAGTGTGAATCATCCACCTTTGTTCCCTCGCCACCTCATCTCCACTATTCGGTATTTTCATAAGAATTTTATAGTTTATCAGTTTCCGCAAAAGAGGCCCCTGAGATAGTGACAGGGATTATGTGGAACTTGTAGACTAGTTGGAGAAATGTTTTGATGTTTATAATATTAAATCTTCGAGGCCATGAACTTGAGATGCCATCCCACTAATTTAGTTCCCTTTATACTTTCTTTCTGTGATTTTTTTCTTAGTTTTTAGTGTGAAAGTGTTGAATTTCATTCATTAGATTCTATTTCTGATTATTATTTTTAATATGGCATAAATGAAACCATACTTTTAATTTCATCTTTAGGATTGTTTACTGCTATGGAAATGCAGTTGTTTCGTGCATTGTATTATATCCTGTAAACTTTAGGGGCTTAGTTTTTAGTGGTAATATTTTCCTTTTCTTCATTTTTTTCTTGTGTGTGTGTGTGTGTGTGTGTGTGTGTGTGTGTGTTCCTTAAAGTTTTCTATTAGTAAGATCCTGTTATTTGTTGGTTTTAATTTTTCATAGTGCATTTTAGATCATCTTATTTGTTAGTAAAGGTTTCAGATCTTCCTTTTCCGACATACTTTTATGATCTGTTTCCTCCCCTCCTCCTTTCCATACATAAATATGGAGTTTCTTCCTAGCACTCCTTTATAATCACGAGTGTTTCTTAAAGGTTGCTAGTACTGTCCCTGCGAGGAGCTTTACTTGAGAATGCGCCTGCGCATGGCGCGAAAACCGAAAACCTAGTATAACAATTGGATGAAAGATTTGAACCAATGAGGGATCTGCACGTCTCCCAAAGCTCTATTTAAGCAGCGGGCTTTCTGAGCTCGGCGTCCTTCCCCTTTTCTCCATCTTAAAGAGCTGTTCAATAAATGCTGTCAGAAGAATCCTGAGTGTGGCGTGCTCCTTATCGGCGAGGTATCGCGTCGCATGTCTCTCCTGCATTCCCAATGCTAATATTTTGGGTTTTGTCTCTTTGTTTGATCAGTCCAAGATTTTCTAGATTGTGTTGATGGACTTTGTCTAGTACTTTTCCGAGAGTTTCTTATCCTGTATGCTATTCCTGTCTGACCTTTGACTCCGTCCTGTGCATCTCCATACGGTTCCTTTCATTTATCACAATTTCGATGTCTAGGGATGTGTTATTTCTCACTTTTTTGTGAGTTTCCCCAACTTCCTCTATCATTCATTTCTACTTCTGTCCATTGTCCTTGGGACAATCCTTTCAGGTGTGCTGAGGTTGGTTCTGTCTCCTGTGTTATCTGAGCTGGTGGGTGGGTGTTTTACTGTATTTGTGTAGTGAGTGCATGACTCTCAGGGCAAAACAGGAAAGGACTGGAACACAGGTTGGCACTATAACAGTGGAACCAGCAAACGTATTAGCTAGTGTACGGGTAGGATGGTTGGAGGGGTGACTTTCCTCACAGTTGCAGGCCTTCCCAGATGCAGTAACTGTCATTTAGAAAAGGGAGGTGCCTTCTGGGTTTAGATGAAATCACAGCATAGCAAGGGTGTCAGATAACTGCTGTGCTAGCCAGCCTTCTCAGCTATGCCAAAATGCCTGACGCAAACAACTTAGAAGGAAAAAAGGTTTATGTTTCCTCTTGGTTTTAGAGGGTCGGAGGACATGGTGGTGTAGAGCAGTTCATACTGTGGCAGCTAGGAAGCATGGAAAAGGAGAGACTAAGTGTGATACAGCCTTCCAGACACCTTCCCTGTGACCTGTTATGGTTTTCTTCCAACTAGGTTCTGCCTCCTATGGCCCACCACTTCCTAATAATGCTAGCATGTTCTGTACCCATCAAGGATTAGATCAGAGCCCACACAATGCCACCATCTCCAGGATGCCCAGAGTTGTGCTTTCCTACCTCACTAGGCATTTCCCCACCCTCCAGTCAGGTTAATAACTCAAAGTAGCCATCAGAGGCAACGTGGACTTCCTTAACTGTCTTAATTGACAGCACTACTTGGTGACCCACTGACATTTCTATCTCTGTGAGCATTTTCATAAAGATCCTAAACTTGACCTGAGCCAAGCATTCCATGTTCTATGCTGGTTAACTGTTCTCTCCTCTGTGCATTGCTGAGGGCCATGTACACCTCCCTCCGATACCACGTTGATTGTCTGGGCCTTTCTTTTTTATTGGGTTCTGAGTCCTTTTGGAATGCTCACTCCTATATCACCAGAATCTTGTATAATTCCTCTAGAATAAAGTTGGGGTAGGGTACAATTACTGCATCTATACCTACACCAGCTTATGGCTTGTGGATATACTTGGTGTATGTTTATTGAGGAATAAACCACTGTCAAATTACTGGTGGTCAGTAAATATTTGCTGAGTTAATAAATTAGTGTGTACACACGTGATGTGTTTCAGAGGCAGAAGTCACACTGTTCAATCCTTCAGACTCAGTAACTGTGTAAGGGAAATACAGGGTGAAGATAAGTCATGGGGGCTTGTGCTTGGATTTGATTTTCAGTGTTGACATTCCTTTCCCCCAAGATCATTGAGAACCTCAGACATACTGTTATTCGATGAGAAAATAGGTAATGGGAGATGGAGAGTGTTTTTTGGGTAACTGAGCTCGTTGTGTTATGAATTTCAGTCTACTGAATTGTGTTTATAGGTGTGTTTATTCTTTGTGGAATTAGGAAATGCTATTCAAAGAACACTTAAGTTTGTCTTTATGGATCAAATCGTATCTTGAGCTATTTATTAAAAGGATGAGGAATGAGCTGCCTGGGGATATATAATTTTAATATTCTTTACCTTTTCTGTTTAGGGAACTCTCCTACTTTAAGTATTTGAGCTTCTCCATGAGTCACAAATCATCTTAAGGAAGCCAGAAGCCTGAAGCGCTCTCTGTTTCCATCCATGGATGCACAGTCACGGTTCCATCTGCCTACAAAACAAGCCCAGTAGCCGAAGAAGTAATTAAGACTACAGCCACAAACATATCAAGAATAAATAAGCTATGTTCATTAGATCAAAACAAAACAACAATAAAACCGAGCGCAAACCTACCTGCTCTACTCCAGGCCCACCTTATGGCTTGTGCCTAAGATGGGGACAGGATGAGCAGTGGTCAGAGCTGGAAGGTCCACAAGCCATACGTGGCAAGAAGGAGACCGCAGCAGGAGCTACAGTGACTGACAGAAGCCTGGTCTGGCATCAGCGTGCTCTCTAGAGCCCAAGGTCGTATATCCCCTTATGTAAGTATGTAACCTCTGGCTTGTTTGGAGAGAGAACATTCATTCAAGTAGATTTCTTTCTGTCAAGTGTGTTCACTTGTTGGTTTTGACATGTTCTGTGGTAGCTTAGGCTGACTTTGAACGTGCTGTAGAGCTGAGACTGAACTCCTGACCTTCCAGCCTCCACCTCCTAAGTGCTGAGAGAGTATACATCCTTTGCCACTGCACCTCTGGTTTTTCCCCAGTTTTTTCTTTTCAACACTTCTGCCCAGTGTGTCTATCCCCACTCTGACTCCTGACTTTGGATGAAGTGGATCTTGTATTTACTGTTTGCTTCTTTGTCTTTTCTTTGCTTTTGTCCTTTTCCTAAGCCCCATATCTCCCGGTTGAACTGTCTGACTAAGAGTTCTGGAGGGGCATGAAGTCCCCATGCTCACACACTGAAACTGGGGGAACCAGAAATGTTAAACATGGATGCTTTTCTCTTCAGTGGAAGTGATTTACACCGGTTTCTGCCTGGAAATCTGGAAATCTATGTAGTTAATAACTTGGTGATCTTTGCTCTCTGTAGGATCAGGCCCCATCCAAATCCCTCAGCCTACCACATCAATCCCAGACCCTTCCCAGACTCTTGAGCATTGCTTCTAAGTCAATAGAACCCATCCTTATGGAATCGGTAGCAGGTACTTTGCAAAAGAATTTCAATATAGTCTTGCCTTAAACTTTATAGTGTTATCTCCCCCCCCCCCCACCAAGTTTTACTGTGTAAGTATGTCAAAAATAAATGGCTTGGGTCAGATTGTAGAACTTTGAGCCAACACTGGCTAGCTAGGTTATGTTGAACTGGATTTCCTTCTTGCCTCATGCTGTGTTATTTTGCAGGCCAGCAATGTTTGCAGGAAGCCCCACAGAATTCTCCCATCCCCTCTCCCCATCCCACACCTTACTATTCCTGGTCATGCCTTGGGATCCATGGGATTTGCCTTGATGATCTGGATGATCTGATGAGAAGCAGAATCTAGTAGTGGTGCAGAGGAATACGAAAGGTATCGGCTAACCATGCGGCCTAGGCAGTGGGCCACCTTAGCTGTGGAGGGAGCAGAACCTGAGGTGCTGTAGAGAGATGGCCAGGGATAGAAGGTAAGAGTAGTCTCTTACCTTAGCTCAGCCAGATAGATAAAATGCTGTTAGACGAATCCCTCATTAGATGACCACCATTAGAAATGCCATATTCGGGGCAGAAGAGGTGACTCTGCAGTTAAGATCGTGTGTCTCACCTGCAGGTGACACAAGCTCATTTCCCAGGACCCACACTTGGGTGACTCACAACTGCCTATAACTGCAGCTTCAGGGTATGTGATGTCATCTTCTGGACTTGCCAGGCATTGCATTCTTGTAGACAGACAGACAGACAGACAGTCTCACATGCGCGCGCGCGCGCACACACACACACACACACACACACACACACACACACACACACACGGATTTTCTTTTAGAAAATCAGAGTTGGCAAGGAACTGCTGTGCTCACACTATCTGTATTCTCTCTCCAGACAAGTCACCAGCTTTACTGATATAATCTTCTGGCACCTCCCTGGCTTTCTTTCCCCTTCATTTCCTTACACAGTCTCTATAAGGAGTACTGATGTCTGTGTCCTCAGTACCTAAAGCACGTCTGGCACGTTATCAGTCACTGCTCACTAAGTACTTGTGCAAAGGTGAGTGTCTTCACTCCCACATTGAACAGATGGCAGAATCTGTTTTCTCACTGGCTTGAGTGTTTTAGGAGCCCTGCTGGCTGGTCCCTGGGCCTCACTTTTATGTGCTGGATAGAATGCCTAAGTAAGTTTTATAATCAAATAATGAACTCTGCGGACAGACATTGCTAAGGTCTGTTTGTGTCCTTCCAAAATTCATCCTAAGGTTAGATCCCCAGCCAGGTGGTATTAGGAAGTGGAGCCTTTGAGATGAGGTCCTGCTGGCAGAAATGAGATTCCTGCTCTGATCAAACCCACCCAGGGACGTTTTGTCCTCCCCCCACCCTTTGCCATATTAGTGGATAGTGAGAAGGAACCATCTATGGAGAGGAGTGGCGTCATAGGATACTGAGTCTCCTGGCTCCTGGACTAACTGCCAGAGCTGTGTGAAATAGATTTCAGTTTTGTATTAATTGCCCAGTCTAAGATATTTTGTCACAGTGGGATTAAGACAGGCATTTATGGCTGTCTGTCTGACTCTTTCTTATCCTGTTTTTCAGCATCCTCTCTATATCCTGGTTTCCAGTGGATATTCTACAAATCATAGCTTTCTTTACCTCAGAGCTTAAGTACGGAAGGACTTACCACGTTCACAATGGCTGCTCTTCTCTTCTCTAAGAATCTCCAGCAATAAACAGCAGGACCCTGAGGCACAGGACCCAGAAGTTTAGAGGCCCGTTGCACTGAGACGGGCCAATGAGAGCCTTCAAGTCTCTGCCATCTGCAGGAGCAGCTCATGAATCTGGCTGAAATGTGAGGTACACGCTAACATACGAGGAGACGAGTCCTAAAACACTGGAGTGGCTGGGAACTCCAACCTGCTGTGGGGAGGGCCGGGCCTCCTGAGAAGAAAAAGACCGAGCTCCCTCCCAGCTCCTTGGTCAAAGGAGACATGACAGAAGACAAAGAATAGGTACACCAAGATGTAAAGTTTATATACAAAGAATATAATGTTTATCTGAAATATTTACAGTGTTGGTTAAAGCAATATTTTTACAACTTTTCCAGGTCAACTACTACGTATATTACAGGTAAGCTACAATGATTTAGTTTGCGAAAAATGAAAAAAAAAAAAAAAAACAAAAAAAAACAAAAAAACGGAGTAAAAATATGTTTTAAACAAAGCTTAAAATACTTGTCAATTTATAAACTGTATTATTCACTTTGCCCTTTATTTGAAGGCATCATGCAATGAGAGGTGGTTAATGTGTGCTTATAAACTGAAGTTCTGCTGGGATGGGATGCATGCAATGTTGGAGTTAATGAGGGGGTAAAATGAGCGATGAAATGTTTGAAGACTTAGACGCCAGAGTCTCAGGCTGGAACCGAGGAAGACTTTGAGATAACAGCCAGCTTTATCTCAGTCAAGTCTGGCACCCACAAACTTAGACCACAGAGAGAAAAAAAAAAAAAAAGAAACAATTTATGTGACACGGCAACCTAAGTGCACAGTATAAACCAACAGACTGACCAAAGAGAGGAAATGCCCCTCAGGTCACAGTACTACAGCTACTCAAAACTAACCTTAAAATGAGCTGTTTTAAAACTTCATAAAAATAGTTATGATTTTATTAGTTTGAATATTTCTACAAGACCTGGATGGACTTTCATTTTAAGTGAAACAGCTATCCATTCCCGGGGCTTCCTAGGGCCTTATAACTCAGGACATGTTAGGGATACACACATGCAAGAGGCAGGGCAAACTGCTCCAAGCTGGGGCTGTAGCTTTCACGACTGTGCTCGGGAAACTGGAAATGAGGTCGCAGAGTGGAAGTGGTCCTCGGAGCCCAGGGCCTGGTTGGTCACTAGGAAACTAGCATTGCAGCTTGCGGATGCTGCGGGAGATGCGCTTGAACTCTCTCTGGCCCTTCTGCCACCGTTTCACGGAGGTGATCACCAGCTCTCCACCCTGTTTCTGTCCCATGACCAGATAGGGTGCGTTGATGTCGCTCATCTCCTCACAGGTGCACTGCAGGCTGTCTTTGAGCCACAGCACTGATTTCTTCAGGTCCCTTTCGGACACACCGTTCAGCTTGTAAATGGTCTTGCTCTTCGTCTCCAGGATGATTTTGGTGTCTCTGTTGATGTAGGTTATCTCCTTCACTTTGATTTTCAGTGCTGTGAATACAAGAGGGGCAGGACCGTCGACACAAGACACGGGTTATGATGGGGGAGAACTGTGTAGGTTGTAAGCTTTGCTGCCCTTTGTGTGCTTGGTCTGTGTGGGGAAGAGGAGCTTCCTATAATCGAACAGACATTAGGGTTGTTGTGGGTAGGGGCTTTCTGGCCCTGGGATCACCAGGAAGCTCCATTTCTAAAGTCCCCAAACATTGGCAGGACATTTTGTTTCCAATCAGCTACCCTTCCAGAACCTTCTTGCAGGACTCAGTTAACCCTTTTCCTCACACCGGACCCTTGTGTTGGTAAGTTTCTTGGCATGTGGTTCTTGCTACTCCCAGCAAACGACTCCCCTAACAGAGGAGTCTTCAGCATGGGGACCAATGCCTAACTCGTCAGTGAAACAAGAACCTCGCTGGCTGCAAACCTTAAACTGGGTTTATTATGTCAGAGAGGCTTCTAGGCAAACTTGTGAGGAAATGGTATCACCGTCACTGTTTTCTGAAGAACAGATTACAGGGGAAGGAGAAATGGGTCTTGCAGCTGCTTTTGATTTGGTAAAGTAACAAGGAGAAAAAAGATGCAAGTCTCTCTCTCTCTGTCTTTTTTTTTTTTTCAAGAGCACAACATGTTTAGCCATAAAAGTGTTTTTCTGAAGACCTCATCCCCATGTGCTCTCATTTGCCTAGCTAAGGCCAAGGCCTTTACAGACCATGTATGTACTCTTTCCAAAATGTGTATGTAGAGTCATCAGAATGTTAAGACCAAAAAGTAAGTTGTTGACTATAAAGGACACATTTTATAGTCATGACCACTATGCGCTGGGAAACACATAGGCCGGGATTAAATGTCAGGACTCCACACATACAGGAAAAGGATAAAATTTTCAGGTTAGAAAGGGCCGTCCCATTAAAATCTCATTAGTACATGAAGATGCAAGTCTCCAGAAGTGTCTGTGACTTGTACCAGGCCACCCAGGTAGCTTGTGTCCTATCTCAGTCCCCAAATCTTGTTCTACACTAGCACTGTGTTCTCCCGAGGGCGACATCAAACCCTCATCCTCGTGGAGCATTAAGCGGCTCAGCTCCAGTGTGTCCCAAGACTCTTGGTGCCACCGACAGCTGTACTAGATGACACGCATGTCTGACTTCCCAACTTTGATGGGGTTTAATGCATTGTTTAAATTAGTAATAGTGGAGAATTGTGTGTGTGTGTGTGTGTGTGTGTGTGTGTGTGTGTGTCTTTGAGGTTTTCGTTTCCTTAAAAAGAAAATTCAGACAGGGAATTCAACTGAGCTGGCTTTCCAGCCAAAATAGAAATGAATGATGCTGTATGGTGACGCGTGGGTGCTGTGACTTGGTGAATGACAGTTTTTCCTGATGTGGTACTCATCCGAACCATAGTACTGACTCCTCAGAGTTTACGAAATACACTGTGTAGAAATATCACATGTTCCTGTGACTCTACTAAGGGATAAGTGGCTGCCGTAGGGGTGAATTGAACTGGTTATACATTAGCCAAGAGTCTAGTCTCTGACATAGATGGGGCTGGAGGGGCCAGGCTTCACCTGATCAATGAAACATTCTTGATCTTCAAATACCAGAAGCATCATCAGTTTGAACCAGGAGGTGTGTTATATATATATATCATAGGGGAAGTGGTAGGGGTTCCTCCTTCGACTCGAAGCTGAGACAAAACATAGGGAATCAAAGACCCAAGATAACATTCTTGCTCCGGAAGGTGTGACTGAGGATACAGGGTGTGGTAGGAGGCAGAGGTGACAGTTCTGGGCCCAGGTATGTTGTGTAACCTGTCCTGTAGAGGTAAGGAGGTGGGGAGTGTCATGCCTGCCAGGATGATGCCAGTTAAATAAGCCCCATCAATTAGCCTGTTCCATCTACTGCTCGGCAAAGCACAGAGGCAAAATGGAATACCCCTTCATTGTTCCTATCTCAAAGAAGCAGGGCAGCAGAGAGCGAAGTCCCGATGGTGATGGTGATGGTGATGGTGGCACTGTGCAGTGGCACATACTCATACTTACACTGCTTCTTTGGCTCAGGACTCCATATGGCCCTTTGGGCAAGTTTGTCTTCTGTTAGGTAAGCCACAAAGCAAGCAAGCGGTGGTGTGTTTGTGTGTGTGTGTGTGTGTGTGTGTGTGTGTGTGTGTGTGTGTGTGTATCAACAGTGGCACTAGTTTCCTCAGTCGTAAAGATGTGTTGAGTGTATGGGAATGTTAGCATGGATCTGTTAGACTCCATGCTGTTTGGTAGACCAGTGACCATCCCTGCTCACTGGTAACTTCCAGCTTTTGACTGAATAATGCCCCTTAGGGATACAAACCCCTCTAATACGACCACACATGCCTATCCTTGGGGCAGGATTGAAGCAACAGTGCTGACTGGGTGTGGCAGCCATGTGGGATTTTGGCTTTGCCTCTTGTCTAGATAGTTTCCTCCCTTCCCCTACCTGGGGGTGAGGCTTGCAGCCAAGCGGTAGGTGCAGGTAATGTTCTTTGCAGATAAAGTCTCTCCTTCCCTACCATCTCCTAAAGGGAGTGACTTACTGTTTATGCTTCTTGAATATCATCACCTGCATTGCTTGACTTCATCTGTCCCAACACTACACCATCGTGGCCTCTTCCACCTCACCTAACTTGGGAAATCTCTCTCTCTCTCTCTTTCTCTCTCTCTCTCTCTCTCAACAATTTGTAAAACTGTGACCAATGTGTCGCTATGGGGCTACAAATAGAATGTAAATATTTTTGTTTGATGCTAGTACAAGTGTTTATTTTGGGCCCCTTTAAAAGCTTGAATCTATTTTGCTGAGGGTCGTATGCGCTTTCCAGTTCTTGGCACACATGCCAAGCAACTGAAAAAAGATACGTGGCATAGGATTCTGTGTGCTGACACCAAAAACAAAACAAAACAAAAACAAACAAACAAAAAATACCCAACCAAAACAAAACAAAAAAACCACGCCCAAGAGGTTAGTAGTCAACTACTGTGCACTGGTGCCTTGGGAAATTCCTATTAGGTTATTGTTTAAGAGAACAGTGAATGTCATCCAATGTAACTCGGCTCCAGACGGTTACTTATGAAGAGATTTAAGAGCCAGTGAGGTGACTTTAGGGAACAGGAGAGGTGATCATGTCTCGCCCAGCCTCATCTGGTGACTTCTTACGGATTTTGGATTTCTACTTTTAACTTTTCATGGTGAATGAAACTTGGATGGATATGACATCTGTTGGCGGTGGTGGCAGCTACTTACCGAAGTCATTTTTACAAAGAGTTTCCATTATGTCGTTGTCGTCCTCGCTCTTGGTTTTGCAGGCTTCACACACCTTGGGAGCTGGAGACGTGAAAAGAGCTTCAGTGAGTTGGCTTAAAAGGGAACAGCAGGTGGCGTTTGTAAACAACTCAAAAGGACCAAGCCAGGCCAGCTCAGCCATTGTCCTGTAACCCCTGCTTCTACCTCCTCCATAGAAATTGGACCCCTCCTTCCCTAGCTGCACTTTCCATCTCTGGCTGGATGAAATCAGAGTGGTCACAGGTCTGGCTTCCTGAGCACTAACCCGCAGATAAAAAGGGGGCTGTGGTCAGTGGGTAGGTGTGTGTTGCAAGATGACCTGGAGAGGCTGCTGCTTTTCAATTCCTCCTCCTTCTCCTCCTTACTCCTCAAACGACTCCAGCCATTCCCGAATCTCTAAGAAGAAAGTGCTCAGGGATCCAAATCTCACTGGGGTATGGGAAAATATAGAACCATAAAATACAACGGGAAGATGGTTTCATCTGCAAAACATGGAGAAAGCCCCTTCCGCTCAGCAAGGCTCTAAGTCTAGGGGATCTTCTGCAGATATTTTTTTTTTCTCATCTGAGCTGGCCAGTGTGGTGCTTTGAGGAACCTATGGGGCCTGTTTGTTTGCATCTTGGAAGTGCATCTCAGTAATTCCCACAGCCAGCTCTAACTGGCTCTCCTGCACCCTGTGCTTCCTGCCAAGTCTGCGGTTCAGTTATGGTTTATTTCATTATTCCACTCCAGCCCCTTGATACAGGTGCTTGTTGCCTATCCTTGCCTGTGCAAGCAAATAAACCTGGGGACAGGGCGATGTGGATGAAGAAAAACTTTCTGCGGGTTTGTCTGAGCAGACCCGGGGTGCTGTGGGCTTGCTTACCCAGTTATCAGTCTGTCTAAGGCTGTCGTGAAAGAACACACTTGCACTTTCTTTCTCTAATGTATAAATATGCCCAATGATATCTTTAAAATTCAAGTGCCATCTTGTAAGTTTTCACCAGCATGAGATTGAATTTTCACAGGAAAACAAACAAACAAACAACAATCCTTGTGACCCATAAAAGAAAAGTTATCTGATTTTTGAAACTATCAAAGAGCAAACTTTGCTGGCACACAGGCCTATTTTGAAGGAGGAAAAGTGAACACTGGAAGATTACCCGGGGTATATTTGAGTTAATAGTAGGAAGAAAAACAAAAGCAACCCCCACAAAACAACCCCAGCCCTACCCAACCAGAGAGACACACTTCCAACCAGGAGGCTCAGAATGTGTATGAAATGCGACCGACCTGTATTGGTTATTCTATTGTATATGTTGGGCAAATGTTTGAAAAATGCCAAACATTTGCAATAAATTAGAAACCTAACCAATAAGATGATTGCAGACTCATGGTGCCTGCCAGGAAAGATTGCTAAACAACTTTGTATTTTCTTTAACTAATGATGTCTGCAGGAAAACAATTAGCGATTGAAAGGGAGACGCTGCTGCAGCCCGAGAGGGATTAGGAAGCCCCCTTTCTATCTCAGGGGGCCTAAATCAGCTCAGACACATTGTATACTTTTTCCTTTCAGGAAAAATATCAAGGGCCCATGAGGTTTTCATTGTTTTGATGGTTTTTTTGCCTATGAACTTCCCTGTTTTCTAAAAACTTGAGGGAACTCTTCTGCATGATTTTTTTCCCCAGCTAATTAAAACCACTTCTAAGATAAAAGCCGATAGTGACAGAAAGATGATTCCTGGAGATTCCCTTTATCCTCTCCCTCAAACACCTGGGAGTTAAAATCGATATTCAGGGTTCCTCTCGCTCCCAGGCAGTCTTCTTTTTATCTCCATAACCTATATTGGCAAAGGACAAAACATATCTCAAAAGGTGATCAATGTGTGTCGTTTGTTTTTATCCAGTGGGACAAGAATGTGCAGAGAGGCTGAGCCTGAAGTGTTTGGCCTGGGTGCTCATCGCTAGGACCCGACCGTGGTAAATGCTTTCAGAAGCGGGTACACAGAGCAAGATTTTTTTTTAAAGGCTTGCCACTTTTGTTTGGCTTTCTTAACTACCCAAGAGGAGCTGTTAGAACCAAGAAGGGATCTTGGCTCATGGATGGATATCTCGAATTTGATACTTCCTATGGCAACAGACTAGGGCAGGGAGAGCTGCCATACCCAAGGTTGGGACCCCCAGCCTGGACAAACAAGGATATGGAGTGGTGGCTGCGGGGTGTCGTCCCCCCTCCCCCCATCCTTAGATCCTAGCACCTCAGGTTACTTGGGAGTGTGAGTGGATCGAAGAAGGAAGGCTTACCTTCCTCTGTGGCCGGCAGGAGGTGGTCGCTACTAGCGAGGGGGATGCAGAGGTCGTTGTCTTGCGGGAAACGGTCGCACTCCAGCATGTCTGGCCAGGGGAAGCCGAAGGCGGACATGACCGGGGCGCAGCGGTCCTTCACCTGGACGCAGAGCGAGTGACACGGTTGGATGGTCTCATCTAGGTCGTCGAGACAGACAGGGGCGAAGAGCGAGCACAGGAACTTCTTGGTGTCCGGGTGGCACTGCTTCATGACCAGCGGAATCCAGGCGCCCGCCTGCTCCAGCACCTCCTTCATAGTCTCGTGGCCCAGCAGGTTGGGCAGCCGCATGTTCTGGTACTCGATGCCGTGGCACAGCTGCAGGTTGGCCGGGATGGGCTTGCAGTTGCTGCGCTTGTAGGAGAAGTCGGGCTGGCCAAAGAGGAAGAGCCCACGCGCCGAGCCCAGGCAGCAGTGCGAGGCGAGGACTAGCAGCAGCAGCGAGGCAGGGCCCCGCGGCATCGTGGACTAGCGACCCCCGGGGGGCGGAGGGAGCTGAGCCGGGGGAAGCGAGAGGTGGCCGGAGCCCGAGCTCGTCCCGGACTCGCTCGCTCTGCTCGTGGGCTCTGGACAGCGGGCTGCGCGAGCGCGCGAAGCCGGGCGCCGGGAGGTAGGCGCGGGCAAGGCACTGCAAGCCCGCGCGCAGCTCCGGGGGGCTCCGACCCGGGGGAGCAGAGTGAGCAGTGGCTGGGGCCAAGCCAGAGTTTTCTTGGCCTTTTTTATGCAAATCTGGAGGTGGAGGAGGGGGGAGCAAGGGAGGAGCCAACCCGGAGTAATCTGAGGAGGCCGGGTCACTACTTTCTGGGGTTGGCTGCGTTGAGAATGCCCCTCACGCGCTCGCTGGCAGGAAATTTGGGCTGCGCCCCCCACCCCGATGCAGCAGCCCCTGCGCGCGCGCTCTGGTGATCGCCTTGCAAGCAGACAAGCGCGGCCACCGCGAACCAGTGCGAGCGAGCGGAGAGCCAGGCGGAGGCAGCCAAAGTTGAGCACACGCGTGGAGCTGGGCTAGCTGCCTTGCAGTTGGATCTGGGCTGGAACGCGTTTCACGCCCCGCGTGGCCTGCGCCCGTAATGATGTGCAGCAGCCTTTACGTCTCAGCACTGCGTGCCCAGGCAACCATAAGCTAGACTCTTTGTGGTCCGAGATTTTTCCTCCCAGGTCTCCAGTCCAAGTTGAGCAGACTGGCGCGTGTAATGTGTTTCCACTGCCTTTCGACGCATTATGACTTATAAAACGGACTAGCAATAATGCATCTATTTGCTGTTTTGCTGGGGTGTCCATAGGATTTTGTCACTGGAGGACTTGTCAGACACGACACGAATTTGCCCGCCATTTCTCCTTTTTGGAGGAGAGTCTTTGACCTCTGAAATGTCCATACTTGAAGGCAGCACGGGCTCTAATACATAGGGGTTCAGGACTACCTCAGGATAGGCCACCAAAGCAATAAATGTGGCTTATGAGTACCAAGGTCAGAAGGCCGACAGGAACGGGCAGAGAGACCTCTGCGAAGAGGTTCACAAGAGTTAGTCATGTCCTCAGCATGGGCTCACTCATCCCATGACAACCAAGGACATCATACTGGTCGCTGGATATGAGTAGTGTGCCAACGGGCCATCCTCTGCTCGTTAAGAATAGGGAAGCTGGTGCTAAAGGACTGTATAGGGTAAGTGAATGGAGGCGAACTGGGGATTGTAAGGTGCCAGGCCAGGAGGGTAAAGGAGTCCAGAGAGACAGTGTGGGCGTGCTCGGGGCTGGGCTGGGGAGGGGGCTCCTCTTCCCAAACCATCCCTTGTCTTAAGTGTCAGCCTCCCTTTCAGTGGGACCTTGCAGGTCCTAGGTAGTGACTCCCTCCTCTCCCGGAAACAATCCTCTTTTAAATGTAAGGTGGACACATTGTTGCTGCTTCCTGGACTCTTAGCGCTATCAGCAGGCTTGGATGTCTGCTGCCCGATTTACATTTTCCATCTTACGGAACGGTGCACTCGGGGTTTAGGGGTCAGCACATTTTGTGGTCCCTCAGTTTATGAGAGTTTAAGGAGTGACGAGAGGACGACAAAATGCCATTTCCTACCCACTTCTGGCCATAGACAAAGCAGGCAAACATCGGGAGGGAGCTCGCAATCCGAGTCTTTAAAAGTTCAGCTCCGTTTTTCCTACTCTGCTGAAGAAAGGTCTGAGCCTTTCTTCCAATCCAATTAGCTTCCATCCAATTAGTTCTAGACTTTCCTTCCCGTGTCTAGCTGAAGCAGCCAGAGGCCTAGAAGTCCTTCTCCCCAGATTAAAAAACTAGTTTGAAAATAAACCACACAAATATAAAAAGGTTAAATTAAGGGTTAAAAGGTTCAGCTATGCAGTCTGAACGCTGAAATGCTAGGACTTGAAGCTTGGGGTGGGATTTGGGTTCTCTAGTATTCGTTACTCGTAGCCCCAACGTACTTCCATGGGGTCATCGCCCGCCTGCAGATCCCCCGGGTGGGAGATCAAAAAGTCCACAGCCAATTCGTGCAGTTTGAGTCGCTTGCTTTTGTGTCCATGCGCCTGGCGCACTCCGGCGGGCCTAGGCATTGTTTGAGGAGCCCGCGTTCGCCTCGCTTGTCACCAGGGGGCGCCCGAAGTCTTACGGGAGTCTCCTGCAGCACCGGGCTCAATGTCTTACTCCTGCCTGCTTGCTTGCCCGGCTTGAAACCCAGGGATCTTGTTGTTGCAGACCTTTCCAACACCAGTACCACTCGGCCTGGATTAAAGCTCAAGCCACATCTTTCTCCTCAGCTTTAGTCGTGTACCCTCCTTTCGTCCACCATCAGCCAAGTGCATGCTTGTGTGACAGGCGTGTCCGCGCGGCAAGCCCGCTGCTGGGGAGTGGTGGACCACTGTCTGTATGTTAAGCACAGTCCAGAGATCACTTTGTGATCGCCACCGGGTTCCTGTGTGGGTTTATGTACCCCAGAGGACAGAACTCTGGGAGAAGGAATCACTTGGAGTGCCTGGGTTAGCCTAGGCTCTTCTGCACTTCCTGTAGGCTCCCAGGTTCACAAGTTTTCCCCTCTCCAAGCTATTTATTCAAAGTAGCAGGCCTTTGCCACCGAGAGTCCTTGCGGAGCCTCTTCTCTATCCCCTGTGAAGGGGAGCTCCTAGTTAGTAAACAGTGCGACTCACAGCGCCAGACCCCGGCAGGCTGGTTAGAGGACATTGCTTACCGGCATCGGGTCCCTAGCAATAGATAGACTCCCTCCTGCCACCCCCACCCCAGCTCACAGTGAACAACCTCCGACTCCAACGCTGCAAGGCCGGAAGAGGAGCCTCCACAACTCCTGCCTTTGGTCCTTGCTGTCCATTTGGTGCTTTCTGGTTTTAAGGCATTCAAGAATCTAGAGGGACAAAGAAAGCCTCCCTAGTCTTTCTGCTGCTTGGTTAACCCTTTGCTGACTGCTTGATTTCTTTGCTCTCAAGCTAAGATGCTTAGGGGATCTCCAAGCTCTGGGGCTTGTTAGCCCAAGTTCTGCCCAGCATCCGAGAAGGTCTCAGGGCAGCCTGAGTGCCAGGAGAGCAAGCTTCCTCCTGCACTCTGGAATGGTGTCCCGAAAAGTATACGGAAGCCCAGCAAAGGATTAAAAACCAAGAAGGACAACAGGTACGCATGGTTTCTTGATCTCTATGATACATCTCTGGCTGTTCAGGGGGCAAACTTGAAATGGATATTAGTTTCTCACGCCATCCCCTCAGTGTTCACATCACTGGCCTTCCTTTAGGGGGAAAAAGGTGCGTGCTAAGTGTCCTTTGTTAACATGCAGGGCTGGGGACAAGGGAAGGGGCATGTAGGCTCAGTAGCTGTTTTGGAGCCAAGATAAGTAGTCTGGAGCACCCAGAGAGTGGCCGTGATCATTATTCTTACCCCACCCCCCACATTTATTTATGGGCATTGGTGGGCCACAACATTCCTGTGGAGATCGGAACCGACCTTAGGGAGTTGGTTCTCTCCTTGGACCTGTGGACCCCCAAGATAAAGCTCAGATGGTCAGGCTTGGTGAAGCAAACTCACCTGCTGAACCGTTTCATGGGCCCTTGATTGTTCACACTCTTTTTTTCATAATCATCAAGAAACTGAGGCACAAAGACCTTAAGTAACTGAACCAAGTCACACAGTAAGTGATATAGCTGCCTGCTCTTGGGTCCTGTCCTTTTGACTGTCTCCAGAAGTGTTATTACTTGGCTTTTATCCACAGATTTTTTAGGGGTGAGGGTTGTCTTCTCCAGTGTATCAAATCTTCCGGGCCTGGTAAGGCTTTCGGTTACCAGGGCCACTTCTTTCTTCAGGATTCGCTGCAGCCATCTGGGGGCGCCATTTCCCAAATCAGAGGTTGTCTCTAGTACAAGGAGAGTTGCTTCCCTCTCACCAGGGGAAACTTTGAGATCTTTTACATTCTTACCGTTTGCTCAAGAGGATGCCTTTTGGTCCTCGGAGAAGCAATGACTTCATTTCTTAGACTCCTCTTTGTGCTGTCACAAGCGGGTCCCCACACCAGGGGAAGCTACCTTCTTGCGCAGGCGCAGGGAGGACCAGTGACCACGCCTGGAGGCGCTTCTCACCCGAGGAATTTCTAGAACTCGGAGCACAAGGCCTGCCATCAGGTGCTTTGTATTTCCATTTTAAGAACTGGCTAGACTGAGGATGAAGACTATGCTAACAACCGAACCGAGCTCTTTATTTAAGATGTCAGGGGCCTCAGCTCCATCCAACCTGGGAAAACCAGCCAAGGGACCAGACCAGGAACCCAAGGGACCAGGCCAGGAAAGTTTGCTGCCTGGTAGAGGCCTACTAGGGTGGGGATTAGGCTCAGCGTCCAGTTTTTGCCGTAGGGGACTTGGGCAGCATTCAGGGGTGTGTGAGGCAATGATCCCCTAGGGACAAAGCCAGCTGAACTATCCTGTGTCTGACTTGATGGCTACCTCACCACCAGAAGGAGCCTGTCTGGGAAGAACGATAATTGATAATTGCCAGGATTTCAGTAAGCCATGTGTTTGGCAGATTTTATCCACCTGTGGATGCCTGCCCCCCTCTCTGTCCCAAGTACAGCGAACTTGCTCATTGACAAAGACCAAGAAGTCAATGAATGGATACTTTGGAAGTTCTGTAATAAACGGATAATGAGGTAGAGACCACTCAGTGGTTAAGAGCACTTGCAGCTCTTACTGAGGAGCCAGGTGCGGTTGCCAGCATCCACATTACGGGTGGTTCACACTCCCCTGTAACTGCACTTCTAGTACATGCCGTGCCCACTGTCCTCCACCCGTACATGCATTCAAGCAAACACAATTACACAAAAAATAAAAAATATTAAATGACTGAAAGAAGCTGGACACCCTGAGGCTCACCTACAGTTCCAGCATTGGGGATACTAAGACAGGAGGATTGCCATGAGTTTCAGGCAAGCTTTGGCTACATAGTGCATTCTAGGTTTGTCTAGACTTCATAGACAGACCCTGGTTCAAACACAAAAACGAATAGCAATAGAGCACAGCTGCTTTGTCGTGATAAAAACAGTCACGTCGTGATTTTAATCTGTAGTGGCCGCAGTGCACTTCCCTGGTCACAGAAAAGTGTGTGTGTGTGTGTGTGTGTGTGTGTGTGTGTGTGTATGTGTGTGTGTGTGTGTGTGTGTGTGTGTGTGTGTGTGAGAGAGAGAGAGAGAGAGAGAGAGAGAGAGAGAGAGAGAGAGAGAGAGTCCAGGATGTTTGTGGCTGGTTATCTTGGAGGGTACAGTTTTCATTCCATCCGTTCTTTCAAGGAGAGAAATGGCTCTTGAGTCTTAAGAGCAGAGAATGCCTTGGCCTCCACTGGGCTGCTTCTGCTTAAAAACAAACAAACAAAATAAATAAATATACAAAGAGTGCAGGCAATAGCCACAAGCCCCAGCCAGGAGGGGGCCCTGAGGCCACACCTGCCCCTATGACAGGAGAGTCCTGTCATAGTTGTTTTTTCCACCCCTCACAACCCAGAGGAGAAGCCTTTTAGTTACAGCCTAAGCCATTGCCTTGGCCCCACCATTTGCAACTCGTTTATCTGGGGGCTGAAATATTTGAAACCTGAGACAACTGTGTAGATCTAGCTTGCCTTGCAACCTTAACGAAAGGCTTACTTTTCCTCTGCCCTGCTGCCTACCCAGCTTGCCCTGCCTCTTTCTGGGATCCCAGAAGTCCACTGCTCACTGATGGGTTGCAACTGCTGATGAGATTCTTTAAGTATCGCCTAATTACTGACATTGAAAAATGTCTGGAAATGACTGGACATAGCAAAAGCCCAAGGCTGTTCCTAGAGGCTGCTCACCAGCCCAGAGTCTGGGAAGAATGGCTGGCTTGGTTGTCTGATGTGAATAGCAAAGACCACTGGCTAAACAGGTGCTCACTCAGGTGAGAGCTGTGGCCATCAGATAATAGCAGGGAGGTATCGTATAAGAGCACCCAATAGCCAGATGGGGCCTGAGCATGAGTGTGTGCTCTTTCCAGAGACGGACGTCAGCATGGAGAGCTGTTGTTCTCACTGAACTAGCTTTTCAGAGATGTTTCTTCATATTTTGTAATTGGCCTTTTCTGGTTTTTATAATTGGTAGATTTTTTTTTCACAGCCCCAATAAAGACATTTGTCAGATTCATTAAATTAACTCATGAATTTATGAGAAGCTCAGCTTCAGTATGCTGTAGGGTTTGGGCTGATCTAGGACTAAGCACGCAACATATCATTTCAGACTGTGGTGTCCAGCCCGGGCAGAATTAGCACCCTGGCTGAGTTCACTGGCACTAAGTATTTATAAAGTTTTCATTAGCAAGCTGAATGTTCCTGAGTAGTTTGTAAATCTCCAGTTGTACAGGGAGGAGTCAAATATTTCACAGAAACATTTGCAAATGTTAAATTGGGTTTCTGGTCCCTGGCCAGTCTGTGAAGTGTCTAGTGATCATCTTGGCCATACTGTGCAAAGCTTTCTGTTTTCCCCTTGTTTCTGTGAAGTTTTAATTAGCTAAAGCAGTTCTCAGCAACTTCTACCCTAGAAGAAACCAAGATGAAAAGTGCTTTGAGTGTAGTAATGTATTATCCACAGGGGCTCAGGAACCCGCTGTCATATTTCTGGATTAAAGCTGAAGATGAACAGGATGCCCTGTGGTTTTCTTTTGATAGATTCTTCTCTGCAAGCAAATACCGAGAACATGTTGGAGTCCTTTCTTCATGGTGGTAGTAAGTTAAAACCTCTGATTTCTGTAGGTTCTTGTCCTATTCAGGGGACATGGTGCTGGAGGGACCACAAAGAGGAAAAATAAGGAAGACAGGATAATTTTTCTTGCTCCCAGCTTCAAAATCAGGTCATGTTGACATATTGTTTTTTTTTTTTCCCCAAAAATGTTGGAAAGTGGTGTTACTCTGTAGCATGATACATGATTCACATGATAGTCGAGGGAATCTATAGTGTCCACATGGCAGTGATTGCCATAGGATGTCACTATGTCACCACAGGAGGACATTTTACCCTGCTCCCATCCTCACTGAAGATGCAGCCTAATGCCTTGTAAAGGAAACTGATCAGGTTCCTTGGGGCTCAGTTCCAACTATCCAACCAAAAGACTCCTGTCGTGCTCTGTCGTGTTAATTTAAAAATGTTCCCAACTTCAAGAGGGTTTTGTGTGTGTGTGTGTGTGTGTGTGTGTGTGTGTGTGTGTGTGTGTTTTGTTTTGTCTTAGTATTGGCAGATAAAAGTAAAACTTCTTCCCTTCTGCATTTGGCTTAAAGTTGAAGATGATACAGCTTTCTGAGGATAAAGAACTTTTCAGTTACAAACAGATAAGGAGGGAAGATCCTCACGGGGAGGAATATGTGTCACCCAGGAAGGCAATAACAAAGTGAAGACCAGTCAACTGTTGGTCCCATTTGAGTGGTGATAAGTTTTATGGAAAGTCAGAGAAACCTCTGCAAACTCTCTTCAGAGGCCCGCTCCTTGTCTTCATGTAAGACCAGCTTAACCTGCCAAAGGGAGATGGTTCTCTGCCCACTTTATAAACAGCTTGCAGACAGAAATGCAGCTGCCTTAAAAGCCCTGAGTTGTTTTGAGTTTCCCCATGAAGACCTGATGAATGCTTGAGGTCCTTGTCTGATCTGGTCATCACACAATGTATCTGTGCCTGAAAATGTCACACCTCTTTACACACATGTGCAGTTACTGTGTCAGTGGAAAGTAAATGTGTATTTGAACACCCTAAATTATAATAAATACACAAGGAATTCACATGGCCCATAAGACAGGTAACGTATGCTGAACAATTTTGCATTTCCCTAACCAATAGGTAGCTACTGTAAAACACACAGCCGGGAAACATGCAGACTCAAGCTACATTGTACACTCAGGGCTGGCTTCTCTAAGTGGCAATGATGTGGGAATTCTTTGTTTGCAATACACATATGATATTTTAAAATGCAGACAACATGCCATTACAAAAGAGTTAGTAGCAGTCTCTTTAATTTCACTACTCCGTTCATCTTCAAGAGAATGTGAAAACAAAACAAAACCAACCAACCAAACCCACAATCGAGGACTGTTAGGCAGGAGTGAGAACCAGAGTGTGGATTCTCAGTACCTGTGTAGAATGCTGGACGTGGTGGTACCCATGTGTAACCCGAGTGTGATGAGAGGAGATGGGAGACTCGCTGGGCCTCACTAGTTAGCCAATCTGGTTGAATAAGTGAGCTCCAGATCCAGGGATGACCTTGTCTCCCCCCCCCCCCAAAAAAAAATGAGGAGTGTTTGAGAAAAGAAGGGCCGGGTGGTGGTGGCGCACGCCTTTAATCCCAGCACTTGGGAGGCAGAGGCAGGCGCATTTCTGAGTTCGAGGCCAGCCTGGTCTACAGAGTGAGTTCCAGAACAGCCAGGGCTACACAAAGAAACCCTGTCTCGAAAAACCAAAGAGAGAGAGAGAGAGAGAGAGAGAGAGAGAGAGAGAGAGAGAGAGAGAGAGAGAGAGGCATATGTTAACATCTTTGTTTTCCATACATGAACATGCAAACACATGCCTTTCTCTCTCATATAAAAATATAAGCAAATGGTACATCACAATTTGTAAGAACTTTTTGCATGTCATAAGGATAGAGACATATGTCCTGATGATTTACTGTTATGTATCTACTTTAACTACACAGGTTTCAACAGAG